>NW_026555336.1:35365788-35866930 GCF_029017545.1 Prosopis cineraria | reverse complement strand
TCAAGGATAGAAACTCTGGAGCCTGGAATAACAAAGAAAGCAGAAGAGGATGCCGAGTTTAAGAGATCACCAATTATAAAATTGATGGAGTTGAGAGACAAAAGTTACCAGCTTTAAGGACTCGTAATATTTCTTGCATGGCCTTGCGCCTATCAACCACATTTCGTAGACCATAAACCATAGTTATAGCATCGAATGAACCATCACTAAATGGCAACTCAAGAGCATCACCTTCAACCCATCTGCCAAGCAATGAATGGTCACCGTCTTAACATTTTGGTTACATGCAGTATTTTATTGCAACTTTACAACATAATTTTGCAGCTTAACGAAGAGCAGCATGCAAAATTTGTGAGGACTCGTTGTAGCCAATGAATCAATAATATGCTCCAGGCTTATTATTATCATCTAATATTTCTGTACTGCTAGGATTACCGATGCTCACTCCATATTACTGAAGTTCTTTGAAAGCAAGTTCAGCCGAGATGAAGCAATAAACAGTTGCTTCTTTGAGAAGTCAAGACCAATCACCTACAGTCCTACAGATTCCATGACCCCAAAAGGCACCGATCAAATTAAAACACCTTAAAATTTCCAGAAAATTTAGTGTTACTCTACTCATAAGAGTGTGTGTGCGTGTGAGAGAGAGAGAGAGGCTTCAATGTTCATACAAATCAGCAAGTTAATCTTGCAAGAACGTAAAATTCTGCACCCATCAACTTCCACAAACCTAAACATTATTTCAAAGGCAAAAAATTATATTATTAAACATAAAAAAAAACCGTCCAAAGAAAGGGAACCGCGTAAGCAACTTCGGATGAACAGTGTGGCGACGATGAACCATCTAGGTTCATGTCTCCATACAACTCAATAGTCAGTTCAACGACCCAACTCCCGAACAGAAACCAAGGCAATCATTTCTTAAGATGATGCACAGGACATTCACATATTCTTAATTAAACAAAACAAGAAAGCGAGCATGAAATGATAAAGGGAAACAAGAAAAGAAAGCAACCTCCCCCTTGGACCCAACTTTGTCAGACAATGGAAACGTTAAATCCCCACTCCCACAGCACACATCCAATACACGGTCTCCCATTTTGGCTCTGTTTCAAAGTTGAGACAAATACCGCATCAAGGAAGAGGGAAAAAGGAACTCCAAACGGCTGAAGGAAAATGCGTTCGAGAAACTGCATACCCACTTCATGACACTACCATTCGCTTCCAAATCCGATGCTGACCCAGGCTGAACAAACCATTGAGCTAAAGAAACGGCCAAAGAAGAAAAAAGCATAAAAAGAAAACTAATAAAAATAAAAGAGGGTAGAGAGTAGAGACACACAGCAGAAACAAAAGAAGGAGGAGGAGGAGCGGGCGTACGTAGTCATAGACCGCAGCAATGCGATTAAACAAGGCCTGCCGTTCAGTGGCACACCGAACTGGGGTGCATCGTAAAGTGGGCGAGGCAGGGGACCGGGATGACGAGAACGGAGCAAGAGTGACGTGCAAGCATGCCATTTCTGACTACCTAAAGTCCAAAACCCACAAGGCTACAACCCACTTTGGGGAATTATGATTAATAGTTGAGAAAATTGGTGACAACGGCCAAAGGCTTGCAAGCGGAGAAAAGAGATGGACACTTTTTTTTTTTTTTTTTGGGTAAATAGAGAGATGGACACTTGGATATTTCTTCCAGAATCATCATCTCTTGCAAGCTTAACATTTCGGACTTATGTCCAAATATTTAAGCCTTAGTCTTCAGGGCCAGTTTTACCTTAATTGAAGTACTTTTCACTTTTCAGGAGTAAGGCATAATTTTTTTATTTAATTATCCTAATTTTAATACTCCCTCCATCTTAAATTATAAAATACTTTTAAGAGAAATTTATCATTTCAAAATATAAGACATTTTTACAAGTTTAAGGTTTCATTAATAGGCTTATTCCAATATTATCTTTTCTCCCTCTCTATTTAATACTAATTAAGTATGGATTTAAGGTTATTAAATGAAAGATAATTTTAAAAGTTTATATTTTTATTTTAAAAAATAAGGTTGTTTAGTGCATTTAATGAGGGTTATTAATATGTAAAATTTTATTTAAATGTGTCTCATAATTTAGAACGGAAGAAGTGATATTTTTTTTTATTTTTTTTGAGATTAAAAATTTATTTATTAAATCAACATATGAATTTCAGAACGCGATAGTAAAATGAAGCAAGGAATTGTAGTTATGATCCACTTGAAAATTGTTTTAAATTGAAAAAATTAATCACTTGATTTCTATAATTTTGACTCTGCAGTAGCTGAGCCCCTAAACTTTAATCCATTATAATTTAATTTTTATAGTTTTAACTTCATTGTAACTTAATTTTTAAAGTTTACCTTTTGTAATTTAATCTCTATAATTTCAACCACTTAAATATTAGTCTCTATATTTTAAAAAATAAAAATATAATGATTGAAAATATTTTAAACTTTTAATATTTAGAAAGCAAAGTTTCAAGTTTTTGGTCAAAAGTACCAAAAAAAAAACTTAGTGGATGGAAGGCACAAACCCTTTCAACTGCAAAAAGGTTAACATTGGCTCAATCAATGACTTTTCAAATTCCTTACTACCCACATGCAGCATAGAAAGGTCTCAACTTCTGTCTGTAATGAGATTGAGAAGATCTAGAGGAGGTTTTTTTGGAGCAATGGAGTGTTCATGCCATTAGTTAGAAAACATTATGTGAACCCAAGGGTAGGGGAGGGTATGGATTTAGAGACATGGCTATAATGGATAATGCATTACATAATAAAGTGGCTTGGAATATTATTTTTAAGCCAAATGGCCTTTGTAGTAGGATAGTTACTAGTAAATATGTGAGGGCTAAGGATCTTACTAAGTGTGCGATTGCGAAATGAAATAATTTTTTTTTTGGAAGAGCTTGGTTGAACTTTGGCCCAAAATTGTGGCAAAGATTGCTCATGATGGTACTAGTACTTTATTTTGGAAAGATAGGTGGCTGGACAATGGTAAGCCGCTTATCAAGAGATGTGCTACTCTAATTGCAAAGAAGCTTGCCAATTGTATTGCGAGCAACATGATGAATGGAAATGATAGCTGGAGGATGCATAGATCAATGGATTTTCTACCCTAGTAGGATATTCTTTTAATCAAAGGTCCTCTTCCTCCTTTGAGAGATGATGAGAATGATACTTTTAAATGGATGCTTCAAGCTAATGGATAGTTTACAGTGTCTCCCATGTATAATGTCTTTCAAAGTGCTCCTATGGGAGCTCAACATTAAATTGGAATATGGTGTGGAAATTAAAGGGGCTATAGAGAATTCAAGTTTTCACGTGGATGGCTTTACACGAGAGGATTATGATCACTCAATGACAGAACAAAATTTTTAGTTCTTCAATGATTTGTGATACATTTATATTTGAAGTGGAAGATATTTTTACACATTTTAAGGGATTGTAAAATTGCTCGAAATGTTTGAAAAATGTTAATTCCTATTGAAGATTGGACTTTGTTCTGGCAATTGAATAAACATGGTTGATTTTTTTTTTTTGGAATCAAAACAACAAGATATTATGAGTTTTCTCCTTGGACTACAATTTTTGGGGTCATTATCTAGTCCTTTGGAATCTTTAAAAAAAAAAAAGAAGCTTTATTTTAACATAATTATAATCCTTATAATTTTATTTTTTAAAATATAAAAACTAATACTTAAGTGGTTGAAAATATAAAATTTGAGTTACAACAGTTAAAATTTAAACATTGAATTATAATCGAGTCAAAACTTTAAAATTGAGTTATAATGAGTTAAAATTTAAGGATAAATTACAATTGAGTCAAAATTCAAAACTACAAAAATTAAATAATTTTTTTAAAAAAAAAGAGAATATCCCTTTTTCCTTTTTTTTGACCTTTTTAATTACAACTTCATTAAATGACCAAAGAATGCCCTCAAATTGCAAAGGCCTCAGTCTGTAATGGCCAAGTCATGTTTAGTGTTATTAATTTGTGTGGGTCCCATGTTCTCGAATTAACGCCTCAGTCCATAATGGCCATAGCCATTTGTGTGTTCCGGCTTTGATTGGAGGATTGGGACCATACTTAATACAGCCTAAAAAGTTATTTTTAAAAAAAAAATATATATTTATAAAAAATATTTTTTATTTAAATATGCATTAAGGTAATAAATTTTGAAATAATATAAATATTTTTTGACTAAAAAGACAATTATATTAACAAATAAAAAGAAAAAGGGAATAATATAAATATGAATGCAATAAAATTTATAGTCAACTATATTTTTAAAAATTTTAATTGCAGAGATGTCACCAATTTTAAAATAAAATATGCTATTTAAATTATTTATATATCACTTTTAGCATTTTTACCAAAAAAAAAAACTTTAAATATTATTAATTTTATCTCAAAATTTTAAAAAATTAATTTTATCCATATTAACTATCTATGCTTCAAAAATAAAATACTCTAACATTTAATGGAGACAAAAATATAAACGTAGAGACATTAATTATTGAAATGCTCTATATATAGAACCAAAATAAATACTTTATTTCTATCCTATAACTAAAACCAAAGAAATAAATAAATTGTTATTTATTTTTATCTTATAATTAGGACAAATATCTCATATTCTTAATTACACGTGGTGTAATTTTATTTTATTTAACTAAAGAGGATTTAAAACTTACTCTTGTATGAAAAAAAGTGTAATTTCTTTTTTGAAATTGCGCGACGATGAGAGATTTAAAAATAAAACAAGTTGAAAATTTAATTTGCATGTGGTTTACATATCTTGTAGTACAAATTATTTTTTATATTTTTAATTTTAATTTACACATGGCAACAAATTCTAAAATAATTTTGTGTAAAATTGAAACAGGAAGTTGTTTTGCATTCTTAATTTTATATTAATGTGTGTTTGTGCAGGTAGCAAAATCTAAAACAAAATAAGTCATCTATACAATATGAAGGAAACAAATTCTAAAACAAAAGAATTAGTCAAATATTTTAAATTTGTATCAACATAAATAATGTATAGACTGAAATGTCGAAGATTATAAATAGGCGCCTGTTGGTTAGACCAAAAAACCGATTATTTTACTGAAAAAATCAATTAACCAAAAATATTCAAACATATGAAAATCATGTAATTGGTTTCGTTGGTTAAAATCAATTTTTCTCAAAAGCTGACTATTGAAGCTTCTTCAGATGATCCATCAAAAAATGTTAAAAAAAAATTACAAAAAAAAAACCCAGAAAAAATTGTCAAAAAAACCCAAAATCTAATAAAAACAAAACCAATAACATATTTTACTCTTTAAATAAAATGTAACAACTTTAATAATATTAAATATAAATTTATTAATAATTTAATTTTAAAATGCAATATCTTTTATAATAATTTACACAATTAAAAGTAATTTTAAATAAATTATTCAAATATCTTAAAATCAATTTTAAAAAAAATTCAAACAAATTAATTAATTATAATTAAAATTTATTATTTAATTAATTATTTTTATAATCTATTATACCCAATTAAAATTTAAATTGACACTAAAACGAAACAAAATAATCATTAATGAGCCAGAAAGGATTGAAATAGAATGAAATGTTACATTATTGGGAGTGTTTACAGGAAGAATAATTGATTTTGCTTAATTACTATTTAATAATTATTACAAAAATAATATATTTAAATTAATCATAAATATGGTTTTCCAATTTTAAAAAGCAAAAGGAGGAGTAAAAAATGAGAGCACCAAAGGAGATCAGATGAAATAATTTTGTAACATTATTTATATTAAATTATTCACGCCTTGACACCAAGTTAGAAAAGTGAATTATTGATGATTAAGAATAACTTAAAAAGTTTAATTTCATCCCAAGATATTTCAGTTTTTTTCTTAAATCACAATCAATCTAGTTTCCTCATTTTCTTTTTTGGCCGAACTGTTCATTCCTGCCAAACCAAGGATAAAATTTCCCGTGCACCAATTTGCTAAAAATTAATTCAACATATACTAGCGTCATCCGAGGCCTCTTGTTGGCAGAGGCAACAGCCGATATGTGTGCGCGTGTCTAAATTTTTCAAGAATATCTAGCCAAGATATCTGCTTCTTGGTCTCTGTCTCTGCTGGTGGATATTCTCCAACAAGGTGGTATAAAAATAAATTCATTTAGACGGGAATTCTTGCGGGCTGAACTGAAATGAAAGCTTCTCTGATTTCGTGTAAAATAAATCATAAAACACAGCCATGGAAAGTCATTTCCCCCCCCCAAAAGTACTGTTAAATAACTTCTATGAAGACGGCTAATTCTAGAATTCATCCATCTCCACTTTTGGTCGATAGCAGCAGGGATAAAGTGTATTACATGAAGCGCAGAATCTGTGTGAAAACCTCCTTCATTTTCAAAAATATACAATGTACATACACTTTGGCCCGCGGGGCTATCAGGTTAAAATTGAAAAGGCATAAGCAACATTGTCTGAGGTTATTTTTCATTTAAAAAAATTACAGAGGAAGCAAATTATAATAATGCATTTCCCATTCTTGAGGAGAAATGTAAGTGGTTCAATGCTGGTGCATTTTACAATTTACAGAGGGTAATGGAAGCCACCAATATGAGGAATTAAGAAGAAGAATACAACGTCAATGTACACGTACCAGGGCTTCATACATGATCCGAGTAGAATCCTCCGGTTAGAGTATCCGTGACAGAGAACTGCAGGTTCTCCGAAGGTCTCCAATGACGCTTCCTTTGATTAATAAACCAATTGTTTATTTGCTTCTGATCCAGCCCCGTCGTCTTTGCCAGTGCTATCTTATCAGCTTCCTACTACCACCACCACCACATTATTTTCATTTTACTTACCAAACATTCAATATCTATTCTACCACTCTTATTCTTACTAACTTACTGATTTCATCATATTTTCTGCCTCATTAGCATAAATACCTTATCATCATCCATAATTGATACAAATTTATAAAAAAGTCATAACAAGGCTTATAATTCAAATAAAGAAGCCCACATTACCTTTGGCCATTCAGAAGGCCCACATAAAGTCCTAAAGAACAACCAAACACAACTGGGTTCACATAGTTAAATTCAAGCGTATACGTTAGCCCATGTAAACCTTAAATTGAGTAGGACTCGGCCACAACTGGCATTAAGACATATTAATTCTAATTTATGAACAAATAACTTCTTGCTTTATTTAATCAAAACAAGTTCGTGTTTCCGTACAAATATATTTACACGCATGTTCTCTTCTTTCTATTTATCTATTTTCATGTATGAATGAATGAAAATAATCTACAGCGCGGTAAAATCAGGCGGCAGTTTTATCAAATCACAAAAGGATTAGAATTTGATAAAAGTTTAAAGATATCAATTATTGTATTCTTTATTTTTTTTTTAAAGAAACACAACAGAGAAAAGGTTATTTAAAAAAACTCATCGCGCAACTTCTTGCAAAAAGTTACAGTAAATAAAGTAAAAAGAAGCAGGAAAGGTCGAAAGGAGGAATTACCGTAGGGTAAGGCCATTTATAGTGAACATTCCACCAGTCAAGAAGCGTTTGCCTAGCCTCTTTAGGGAGCTTGCCCTTCTTCTTCTTCTTCGAGAACTCTAATTTCAAACTGCTAATACGGCTACCAAACTTGTTTAAAAGCCTGTCCTTCAGCTCCCGGTCTTCCCCCCGCAATCGACCGTCTCGTGCATCCCCTATCTCCTACACTTACATCTTCCTCTGAAGACACGCCTCCTTCATCTGCACCCAAGAACGGCCAATAATAATGATCAACTCTAACCCCCTGCTTGGATGCTCAGATGAGAAGAAATGAGACGAAAGAAAAGAGAGAGAGAGAACTATTGAAAAGAAAATGTTATCACTCGTGCGATCGATAGGAACAAATAAGGAGGAAAGAAGAAGAATAAATATCTTAATAACTATAATTCCCTAATATAAGTATATATCATATCTAATGTAATTGTCTTTGTAAAAATAAATTGAAAAAATAAATTATATTAAAATTAACATAATCAAATTAATTTACAATTAAATTAGTTGTTTAAAAAAATGTAGAAAGCTAAAGATGCAAATTCAGCTTCTATTTCTTAAAATCAAATTAGTATTATTAAAATCAACATCAAATCAAATTATATTAAAATTAGTTATTAAAATTAAATTAGTTCTAAAAAGTTAAAGACACAAATTTTCATCTAGTTAAAAACTTAATTGTTTGTAAATAATTAATGTGGTTAAGCCGGGCAAAAAAGAGAGGAGAGGGTAGATAATGAAAATAAAAAAAAAGTAGGTAATAAAAATAAAAATTTATTCTTAAAATTTCTCTACTTTTGAAAAGAAAAATTGTAGGAAAGTGTGTGAACACTTCATTTTCTTCCCAACTTTTCTTTCCTCACTTTTTCTTCTTCATCCAAACAGGAGAAAATGTATTTTCTCTCATGATTTCTCTCCTCACATGTTCTCTCTCCAATTAAATAGAACATAAAGTCAAGTAGCCCTTCTGTAAAGCAGAAAATGACGAAAAATAGATCACATAATCCGCTTCTGGGCCGATTAACCCTAAGAAGGGCCCAAAAGGGGGATAGAGGACTGAATAAGAGGCCCACAAACGGACACAGAGGGTTGCGTCTGACACCCACTATGTCCGACAAGGATTTGACCCCCACATGAGGGGGGTACACCGAAAAGAGGAGAGCTGTGTTGGAAAAGAAAGAAAAAGAGAAACAGATCAGTGTCAGTGGCCAGTTGCGTCGATTGTCATTGGTCAGGTCAGAGGCAGTGGGAAAGTATAGAGTAAGGAGACGATCCAATATACTAATCTATGTTACAGCCATCCGTATAAATATTGGACACCCAATGCTTAAAAAGCTTGAGCTCAATCTTCGTGCTCCTGACCTGAGAGAACTGAGAGAAGCAGAAGCTAACTCAAAAACAAAATAAAAAGTTGCTTTTGATTAACTTACACATTACTCAACAACATATAGTAAGAGTAGAAATGGAATGAGAGATAATGGACAAAAACAATAATACAAGTAATCACAAATGATTAGATCTCTCTTACTGTGACAATGAAATCAATTAAGACCGCTGGTTTCTCCCCTTTTTCATAAAATAAAATAAAATAAAATAAAATATTTGAGAACTTGAGAGGGAGGGTTGGACAGAAAAGGACAGGTACGACAGGCGCTCAGCTAAGAAGTAAGAAGGGGATGGCGGAGAGAGATTATCTCAACTACAGCAAAAGCTGTGAAAACAACAGGGCATGTGAATGTTAAAGTAGTAATTATGAAAATAACTAAAACATGGATCAGAAGCCACCCGCTCTGCTCGGGATTTCCTACATGCCAACAATATATTTAATCATTTATTATTCCATATCCATCTGCATCGCCCCCACATAATGTTTCTCGTGAGTTTCTCTTCTTCCCAAATTCCAGCTTCCATCACTTCATGCTCGCTGCCATATCCTAAATTCCAGCCTTGGAAAAGAAACATGATTATAATATTACTCTCTCTCATTCTATTTATTTTGGTAATAATAATAATAATAGACTTTTACATTTTCATCAAAACTAAAAATAAATAAATCATAACTTCACCTTTATTAAATATATATTTTAAAAATATAATACTTTAACATTTAATAACTTTTTCAACTTTAATGAAGGTTAAAAAAAAAAAAAACTTTGATAACCCTGAGGTGTTCTATATACAGAAATACTCTCTCTGATATAAATAAACCAGAGAAGTATACTGCAATGATTTTATTTTCATACCCTCCAGAAGGAAAGAAAACCAATAATTAAAACCCAACCCATGCATTCTCTTTTAAGCTTTTAACAATGCTGAATGCATTTCTAACAAGTAAATCAGAGAAGCATATACACAGAACCAAAATAAATAAACATGATAATCCTTGAGATGTTCTACATACAGAACCAAAATAAATACTCTCTCTCTCTCTCTCTCTCTCTCATAAATAAACCAGAGACGGATACAGCAACGATTTTATTTTCATACCCTCCTGAAGGAAAGAAAACCAATAATTAAAACCCAACCCATGCATTCTCTTTTAAGCTTTTAACAATGTTGAATGCATTTCTAGCAAAATAAATCCAGGGGGAAAAAAAAGCATTCCCATGAACAAATTGGACTTCAAGTCCAAGCATCCAACCATATGATTTATTTCTAATTAACCTAAACAGGCTAAACACCGTCAATTAATAATCAATGATATGACAACAAAAATTAATTCAGATAAAAAATTATCCTCATCAAATTAAATGGTCAGCCAGGAAGTGCAAACTGGAAAGCAAAAGCTACTATATCTTCGCTTTCAATATGTCAGTGCGTGGATGGGTCCATATCAGAATAAACAACATCTCGGTCCCGATATAGAATACTCGAGAAAAATTTACTATTTTCACTTTTCTTATTCAAATTAAAAATCAAGCAAGCTAACATTAAGCATTGTCATCCGATCCTGTGTAGCGAAATCATTGCAACACTTCAAGCACTAATGTTTTCAGCTAGAAAGCCACAGATTACATCAAAACTCGATCACAAAAACACAAGCCCAAATCCGTTGATCAAAAAGCAGCATATTACACAAAATTCAAGCCCCCTGCATATCAGTATTATTTAGACGTAGGTGGAAGCGAAGAAAAAAAATGATTTAAAACATATAGGAAGTTTAATTAAATACCCAGTCAAGTAGCGGAAATATGCTAGTTAATTACAAATACAATATCCAATGCAAGGCCTGCAATGCATGTGGTTGGTCGCATGACAGGTAAAAACAAACGAAAAATTCAAAGAAAAGTATGGTGAACATCGAAGGGATAAGAACGAAAATCAAACATCATGTGCCCACTATATTGTTTCTCAAGCACGCGCTTAAGGAATGTGTAGGTTTACAAGACAGATTTAAGGAGAATCCATCAAAGCATGAAATACAAAGGCCATTTAAAAATTAAAACATCACTGAAAAGGCAATCTGTACTTCCAAATAAACGATATTATTAGTTATTTCTTAAAAATGTAAACATCGACACTGAAAGGTAATCTGTACTTCCAAATAAAAAATATAAGGCATTCGACAACAAAAAAGCATATTACAACACATCTAGTTGATATGCAGAGGGGCAATGATTTGTTAGAGGGAGAGAGAACTAAAATGAGCAATTCATTAACCGCAAGTACAATTTAATTATCTCAACACTTGAGCATAAAGAACCTAATCAGGAAAACCGAACTACAGATGTTATTAACTAGTATCAATTTATCCCGAAAATAAGTTAACAATACTTTAGGTGCAGACAGGCTATATCAACCCCTTTAAAGTACAATTTCCAATGGGCATTTTATATCGCAACAGCCAGCATCACTTATGCCCTATTGGAACTCTAAAACTAGTAAAGTATGGAAGGGAATCCATATCATATAAGACATTACTGTCAGATCTGATTGTGTTCATCTAATCCAAAACGGGTGAGTTGAAGAGTTACCATAAGGAGTCATATAAATGTTCAACATCAATTTACCTACATTATACAAATTTCTTCTGCATTCTTCCATAGCCATACAATCCTGATCATCCATTACTCTCTTTCATGTTAAAACTTCAAGTTTGACATTTGACTTTCACACAACACTTAGAATTTAAAAAGCTCCAAATGAAAGCAAGATAAATTCTGGAATCTTCTTTGAAATATCACTTAACAGCTCACAATTTTTTTTTTAGTTTATTACTTACTAAACGACCGCATAAGATGGGAAAACGAGGACTTCAAAATATTGAGTCCCTAAAAATTAGGAAACAACAAAATAAAAATTACCATTTATTATTTACATGCTATGAAACTGAAAAACACTCCCAACAATTTCCATAATCAAACATTTAGATGAAGGTTAACAAGAATATACTACAAGCATACAATACTTAGAAACCAACAGTCATAGAGAATCACCTTCAAAACGAAACTTACCTATTGACGAGCATGAAGCCAGATAAGGTGCTAGCCTGCCTTGGCTGCTTCAATCCATCAGATTTTAGGCCAATATCTAGAAGAGAACAACATCTAAAGAAAAAAAACTAAAGGAAACTGGGGAAAAACATTTGAAGGATGGAAGAATTGAGACGCAAAAGGCCCCTAAAAGAATTTCGCCAACGATACATGAGCAGGTTGCTTTTAGAGTGTTATCAAACGACGTCTGTGTCAGCGACGTCAAAATTCTGGAATTTATTTTGATTGTTAAAAAAACAATTTCAGCAGCCAGCAGAAGGCAGAACAAAAAGGAAATGAAAACAAGTAGAAACATATCAAACAAGACGAATTGATTAAAAACTCATACATAGAAGAAAGAGATTTAAATACGGTTGACTCAAATGACCAAGCAATCCATATTTCTTTCCACGGCGAAAGAAAGAAATACATGGAACGCGGGCTAACAGTGAAAGCGGGAAGGAAAAGTCACAAATCAACTGCAGATGGCTTGCTAGAGCGAAAAACGAAATGATTCTTCTTAGGGTTTTCATTTCTTTTTCCTTACTTCTAAAGTTGTTTGTATCACTGTGCCATCCGTTATTGCAACCATATGCTTGCTGCTACCGAGTTAGATTAATAATTCTGCGGGGGCAATATTTATGCCCTCAAAAAGAGAGCAACCATATAGTCAATGCTCCGGGTGGGTTCTTTCTCGTCCAAAAATCTCCAAAAGCTTTCAATTTTCAAAATAGTCCCTCGCTTGTTTCTCCAGATATAACGCAACATAAGACGACGCCTGCACAGAGCTAACAAAGAACATCGAGTTGTTCACAGGGGAGGAAAAGACTGACCGGAAAGAGTTGGAACGGGAGCACCAGAGCAGAGATGGCTGAGCTGGATTTCGATCTCGTTGAGGAAAGTAGTTGCTTCGTCAAACGGCCGGGAAAGATCAGACTTATACTTCATCAGCAGGTCGCAATAGGTTTCCTGTGACCACAGACAAAACTGAGTGAAAAACCAGAGTCACAATGAATTCGTCGAGCTATACGTAAAGGTGTGGACGTGAACATGAGAGAGAGTAAACCAAAAAAATTAATAAAAGGAAGGAAGGAAAGAAGGGGGGGACCATGAACTCGTCGAGCTCGGGATCGTCACCGAAGCACGTGGAAACAACCTCTCGCTTACAGACATCGTTTTCCCGCTGGATTTCGTCTAACAGGCACGCGATTTCTGGAGGCGCTCCCACCTGACATACATGCCAAAAACGTTTCACAACGTCCCAACGAGTCATAATAGATGGTATGTTGAAACGGCTTCTGAAGAACCGATTCCATCCAACAATTCAAGAGCTAAAACTGCATAGGGTTCCACAGAAACTAGTACCCAAAGTCCTCGTTTATAACTTGCTATAGTTAAGTCCTTGCTTACCTTGACTACGACTTCAAAATCTCTAGAATTGAAAAAAGACTAAAGAAAAGTAAATAAGTTATGACGCTGACAAGTTTCGAAAAGCTTGAAGGGGGAAAAAACTCAAAAGTTAAATCAGCAAAATGAAGTACAATATTGAGAATTGGATATGAAGGAAAAATAGTGAATCTCAGTAACTTGGCTTGTTCCTGTGCTTATTTATGATCTCAGGCGCAGGAGGTTATGAAATCACCTTCTGGCAGTCGATGAAAGCATGGAGGAGACGAGGGTAGTGAGGATGAGAAGCGATTTTGGCTTTGATGAGAGAGGAGGCACTGTCTTCAGGTTGAATTTCAGGGGCGACAGACGGCGGCTCAGCTTCGGAAATGGCAGAAAGCAGGTCGTTAGATCCGAACATCGGATTCCGATCATGGAAGCCGCCGGAGGAGGACGGGAGAAAACTCTGGTAATCGGTGGCGAATATGAGGTTCTCCGGCGTCATCAAGGCCTTGTCGGAGTAGTCCGCCGACATCGGCACTCCGTAGATTTCTTCCATCGCCGGTCGAAGTCGAACACAAAGCTCGAGCACCAAGTCTGTGCGTAGCAGAAGCAACTTCTGGAAGAAGAAGATACCGATAAACACAACCACTTCCAATTCCAATAAATCGAACAGCTCGCCACGCTCTCACACATTTACTGTTACATGATTTCTGCTGAAAAAGGAGATTGTCCATTCCATAATTTTACAAATACAAATTATAATTATCTTATCTGCAGTAGTAAAACATAATCCATGTTTTTTTTTTTTTACAGAACATTGTCTCTATAAATATTTTGCTTTATCCTCTATTTTATATAGATATTAAATATTAAGAAGTAATTAAGTAAGCAGTAAACGAAAGTTGAACTAAATAAATATTTAAAAAGAAAAAAGAAAAATAACAATAAAATTTTTTTAAAATATGTAAATGATAATTTAATTTTTTAAAATATCATAATTTTTTAAAATTTTTGACACTTTTTACTAGTAATGAGTTTACAGAAATTATTAAATTATTTTTATTTAAAACAAATAATTTATAAATTTTATTTAAATATTTATAATTTTTTTACATTCATCATAATGTAATAATTTACAACTTCATTTTTTATTTATTATTATATTATTATGAATATAAAAATAAAAACTATAAATATTTAAATAAAATTTATGAACTATTTATTTTTAATAAAAATAATTTAATAATTTAAATAAATTTATTGATGGTTAAAGAGTTTTAAAAAATTTTAAGAGAATTACAATATTTTAAAAATTAAATTAATATTTATATATTTTATAAAGGTTTCTGTTATCATTTTTTCGAGGAGGAATTCGGGAGGATGGAGGGGAGTGAATACAAAGACTTCGGGATTGGGAAGAAGATCAGTGAACAGAGCCAGCAGCGACTGAACCGGCGGTAAGGAGTATCATTCTCCATTCCCAAACAGAGAATCCTTGGTTTTTATTTTTATTTTTTTTATTTTTGGCTAAATACGAGAATCCTTTTAAATTTATTTGGTTGGTCTACATAGAGTTTTCATTAGAGTCTTTTTTTTTTCAAATAAGGAAAAGATCCTTTCATTACAGCAGATAAGTGGGGATCAAACCAGAAAATTTTATGTGACATTTCAGAATTAGGGGTAGCTTTTTCAAAGTTTCTTTTTTTTTTTTCCATTCCCACCAATTTGTTTGAATATGAAATCTTGTAGCTAAACAGTCATGAATCTTTATCAGGCTAGGACCAACGCGTGTTACAACTTCACTCCTTCATTGTTATATATAAGGTTTAAAGAGAAATATTTTTTGTTTTATTTATAAATCATATAATTAAATTTTAAGTATAATTTTTTCTTTAATTAAATATATATATTTAATATAGGAAAAATTAAAAAGTTTTTAAATTTCTTTATAGAATTAATAATTTTTATAATTTTTCTTGATTTTAGTAAAATATATTGAAAATTTATAAATATGACCAAATGAGTATGATCTGTAATTTTATGCTCCTCCAATAAAAAATATAAAGTATTTTTAATTGAATATTACCCTTCAATAAAAAAATTACTTCATCTTCAAACTAATATTGTCATTTTATAAATACCCCTATTTAATAGAGATAGAGTATTTCACTTTATAATAAATATAAAGTGATTTATTTATTAAAAATATTTTTAAAATAAGACAATAATTACATATTAAAATATAAAAATACTTTATATTTTTTAAAATTTAATATTTTAAAAAATGCCTTAGAGGAGTATACCCACAAATTATCTGTAGATCAATCTATAAGCCTCACGTTTGGGTTCAGATTTGAAATTTTAAAAATATATCACTTTCTATCCCTGTCTTGCATAGAGATATACACATGCATGTAAATCAAAAAAGAATCTGCTAACCAGAGAAGCTAAAGCCGAGCATGAGTAATCTCTCTATGCAAAAGGACATTTCATCGTTTAACAAATACAGTCAGATAATTTCCTCACATTATATTTTCTCTCCCCTAACATTTTCTATGCAGCAAACGCAATTTATATTGTCTCTCTTCTTAAAATTTCCAAGTCTCTTGTTCAAGTTGGGAAACTGTTTGGTAACTTGCAAAGTTCATTTCATAACTTAAAAAGACAAAACTTCTTTCACATTATTTTTGTGCATATCCAATGAATTTCCAAATACGTACCCATGCATTATCACATTTATAAAGGGAAAAAGTAATCAAACACATGCATGTATGATATAGACACTCTTCTTTTACTTTATATTTAATCAAAATACAAACTATATCCTTGTATTTTAATTGTATTTTGTTTTTAATCCCTGTAATTTCATTTCATTGTTTCTAATCCTTTTAGCGTGATCAAACTAAATGAAATAAAAATCATAAAATAAAATCATTTTCTCTTAAATTTATTTTTATTGTGCTCGATGGAAGTAAATGTTAACAGTGTATAGAAAAAAAAAAGGAAATTTTAATATTTTTCCAATAGCTTGTTCGCTTTTGCACGGGATGATAATATAACTACTGCGAAATACAATTTCTATACAGAAAATTAGATTATTGGACAGGAAATGAGCGACAACAAGGAGAAGGCATGCCCTATGATATGAGCTAAGATTATTTTCTTTTTTTCTTTTTTAATTTCCCATGATTTATATATTTGCGTAAAAATCTTAGATCCTGGCCGTAGGACATCTTTAATACGATAAAAACCTTTCTCGAAATATTCCAAGCCGTTTTTTTTTTTTTATCATTAAGATATTAACTAAAGGAGACGGTAATCTCGTAGTACCTCCTTTTAGAATAAATCAATTAATAGCCACGCTTTTATGTTTTATTCCTCTCGCGCTCACATGTTTTTTAAAGGTTCATTTGGCGTTGGATTCTCTTTTCCCAAAAAAGAATATGTATATTTTTATTAATTAATAATTTGAAATCATATTCATGTATTACTGTTTTAAAATAATAATATAAAAATATTATTTTATTTTATTTTATTTAAACAAATATGTGAACTAGGCGTAAGCAACTAACTTTTCACAGATGAGGTACTATGAATGATTATATGCGTAAGGTAGATTGTACATCAATGAAAGCATAAATGCATTTTCTATGCTTAATATTCCTTGAGTCATGTCACGCCTAAATGTTAATAGATAGTATATAATATTTAAAAAATGAAATTCTGACATAAAGTTGAAGTATCAAATGATGTTCAATAAATATATAAACCCTATAGGAAGTACAGTTTTTGATTAATAGCAATGGAGCTGATTGTTAAATTCATGAATTCAAATAAATTTATAATTATAATTATGATAAAGATATAAACTTAAAATATAAATGCAGATCATAAATTTATAAGAATTTATCTTTATTAATAAATAAGTTTTAAAAGTATATGATTAAATAATTAAAATATAAAAATATGACATAATTTAATTTAAATATATTTTAAATGTAAATAATTAAAGTTAAATCTATTTACATATATTGTTATATTTAATATGAAAATTTTAAAAGAGGGCAACTTAGTATTTTTTTTTTTTTATTAATATTATTTTTTTGTTTCTTGAATTTTTTTATTGAACCTACTGCTTATATAAATTAAGTTTTACGCAATATATACATATCTCACTCAAGAAATTTATGAATAAATTGGTATGATTTTATAAGTTAGATATGTAAAAAGGTAAATTTAAAAAGTTAACTCACGAGTTTAATTGAATTTTATCTAATTGTTTGAGTTCAATTGAGTTGTACTCTTTATTATCAAACTCTTGAGTTAACTCTATAAATTTATCATTTTTATGCTTGAAGCATTTTTACTTTCAGATTAAAAAAGGATACTCAAGAGGCCTCGCATTTAGTTAATCATTATATTAAATAGAGCGTGGTATTAATTTATTACCAGCGGTATACATATATAATATTCTTTCAAATTTTTTACGAGAAACATTCTTGCTTCTGATTGATAGCAACATTAATGTAAATTAATATTCTTTCAAATTTCTTACAATATATAATGTGCGCGCACGCCTGGTGTTCTATTTATGCCCCTGTTAGTGTGCTCATAAAGGAAAGGATATTAATAGAAAACATAATGTTTATATGTATAAAGATAGAAATTTGACTCCTTGTACTTCACCCAAATAATAATAATAATGATGATGATAATAAAGAAATAAATAAATTTGAGAATTGAAAATATAAGAGCATCGTGAATTGTATTGTTAAAACTTACAAGTTTAATTAAACTCATAATAAGAATATAAACTCGAATCATAAATTTATAAGAATTTACTTTAATTTATAAATAATCATTAAAAGTATATGATTAAATAATTAAAACATAAAATATAACCATAATTTGATTTAAATATATTTTAAATATAAAGTATTGAAATTAAATATACCTATATTGATAAATTATCATACTCAATGTGAAAATTTTAAAATAGGGCAACTTATTTTTGTTGTTTTCTTTCTTTTATTACTATTAATTTTTGCATCCTGAGTCTTATTTTTCTTTAAACTGTGTCTTACCATGCTATAAAGTGAGTTTTACAGAATATATATCTAACTTACTCAACTCAATTAAAAGTCAATTAGTTTAGCAAGTTTAACCAATTGTCTTTAGTCTAAGTTTATGAGTAAGGTAATAAAATTCTATAAACTAAAAATATAAAAATAATAAACTTAAAGAGTTAAGACTTGTTTGGGTTTTCTCTTTTTTTATTTTTAAAAACTGTTTTGTAATAAGTTTTTAAAATAAAATAAAATAAAAATTCATTTAATTATGTCAATTAAAAAATAGTTTTAGAATTAAAATGGATATATAGTTATGGTTATAGACAGTTAATGATAATGATTAATAATAAAAATTAATTAAAATAACTATAATCTTTAATAATTAAATATAGTATACTTGAAAAACACAAGAAAAATAAAACAAAAACAACTTAAAATTAGTTCTATTTTTATTTTTTAAAAATAAAATATGAAAGCATTATTGAAAACAAAAATACTTATCTAAACAAATTTTTTTATTTTTTTATTTTCAAAAACAAAAAATAATTTTTAAAATACAAAACAACCAAGCCTTTAACTCACGAGTTTAATTAAATTTTTTTAGTTTAAATTTATTAAATTTTATCTAGTTTAAATTTATAAATAAGTTGATATAATTTTATAAATTAAAAATATAAAAATAATAAATATAAATAGTCAATTTGAGAGTTTGGCGGTCATAATTGTGAGAATAAAAGCAAACACTCTATACATTGTACTTTGCTGATTTAAGCAAGTTCCTTATAATGGAATTCAAGTCCGCTTAGCTATAAAATGAGTCGAGTGTAAGATTCCTTTGTTATTTTCTCGTGTGATTAAAATATGAGGGAATTTTCACTCAGCTGTTTCCAATATGATTCAATTCATTCAAAGTCCAAAATATATACTCTAAGATAAATTAATTAATGTGGGTGTGAGTGCAGAATTTCCAAGATCCTGTTTTAATTTGCCTCACACTCACACAAATAGATTGAACTACACTTTTTTTAAAAAAAGAATTATTTCATTCTTTTATTATCAAATATAAGTTTTATGTTAATTTTAAATGTACAAAACTGTGAACTTGATAAAGAAAACATTTTTTCCATCACATGGATTCTCATTTATCCAAACAGATGCTAATTAATTGAACGGCGAGAATATATATACTGTGCCCGGTTTTTATTCACATCCAAGAGATTAGACGACATCGTTCATGGATAATTTTCCAATCTTTGTTACAAAATTATAAATAAAATTAAAATTGGAAGATTAAAGAATATGTTAGGCGATTACTTTTTTAGAGCTTTTTATCGATCACTCCTTTTCAACATTTTTATGAGAAATAAATAGCAGGATTATATGATAATTAAAAAATATAGGCTAAATCAATAAATATGTTTGAGATTTGATGATAATAATTAATAATCAAAAGTCAGTCAACGCAGGTTGATTGATAGGCAACGGCCAGATAAATATAACTTTGGAGTTGTTCATACAGTTCGTTCAAAATAAATAAATAAATAAATACAATATAATTTTTTTTAAAAAGGTAAACATATAATTAATGTTTAAAAAAACATAATGTGACAATTATTTTGCTATGAATGGCTTGCTAAATTGTTGGTCATACTTTTTTTCATTTTCCATAAATACTCTCCTATACAAAATACAGTCAAACATTAAATATAAACATATTTTTTTGGTGAGAATTCAAATATTTATTCATGTCACATAAAAAAAAACTAACCTCTTTTATTAAACTCAAACTCAATCTATGTTGATCATTATTCACACTTTAGAAGTGTGTATTAAGAAATTAACCTAGCCTTCACCAACTGGGCTCATGATAATAATAATCAAATCCAAGAATATGGGTTGAATGTATTGATTTAACTAATAATATCCAAACATGTCATATATTCCATTTGTCCCGAATTATAAAATAAAGTTGGAGAAATTTTTTATCTGAAAATATAAAATAATTTAACAAATTAAGGTTTTTTAATTATATTTTTCAATATCACCCTTCCAGTTGAAAGATAATTAAAATGATATTGTCACATAATGATTAATTATGCAAGGGCAATTTTAGAAGCTTATAATTTTTGTTTAAAGTATCATTGTGGTGTTTTATTGAGATGTGTAATTTGTCTAATGACTCTAATCAAGAGGCTTAGTATGAACGTCATGTCTTTCACTTTTAACATTTCACTTTTGGAAAGTATTTTCATATTAAGTAACAAGATTCTCTACCATTCATATTAAAATGATATTGTCACATAATGATTAATTATGCAAGGGCAATTTTAGAAGCTTATAATTTTTGTTTAAAGTATCATTGTGGTGTTTTATGGAGATGTGTAATCTGTCTAATGACTCTAATCAAGAGGCTTAATATGAATGTCATGTCTTTCACTTCTCAACATTTCACTTTTGAAAAATATTTTTATATCAAGTAACAAGATTTTTTACCATTCATATTAACTTAAATTTAATCCCCCTAGCACTTATTGAATCCTAGATTCGTCCCTACCCTCGTCAGTATCCTAGAATCTTGGTGTCTGAAGAAAATAATCTCCGGCGACCGGCATAACTAGCATTCCGAGTCTCACATAACAGATCTCAAAATCACAGAAGGTAACACAGAAGCAATGAATGAATGGAAGTGTTACAAATTTGGCAAACATACCTGTTTAGGAGGCCAAAAACTTCACGCCCAGCAAGAGAACGAAGTTGAGAGAGAAAGAATCACAATATGGAAATAATGGATCTATATGTTGCTAATTGGCGTGTGCGTTGTGTGTGTTGTGTGCGCGTGCGTGTGTATATCTAACATTTAAACTAGAAACTCAGGCCATATCTAGCTCTTGTTGGGTCTGCACAATGGAACACAGACACACACACACACACACATATAGCTGTGTGATCTTCATGTCAAACGCCAAAAAAAGGTGAGGATCCAATTTAAAATAGATTATCATGGGGAGATTGGAGAATCAAAATCTGAACTATATACGCATATGCATGCATATTAACTCAGTTGTTTTCCACGGACAACTTTTCTAAAGCTGTCTTTTTTGTATATATAGCTTTCATCTTCAAGAACTTTGATTCCCATTTTATATATTCCCATTTTCGTTAAATTGTAAATGTTTTCATCTCATCAACGAATTAAAATGATTTAATTCAGCAAACTAAACCATGATTGATGGCTTCAATACAAAGATGAGGTATTTCGTTTTAATTCAGAGGATCTAAATCCAATCCACAAAACCTTGGTATTTTTTTTTTAATCTGAATCATATTTTTTTCCAAATCAATTAGCAGTGAGAAAAGGCATCTTTTGAGTACTTTATGCACGTTTAAAAAAAAAATAATAATAAGTATCTTTGGTCCTAACTCCACGGTTCTGATAATTTAAGCTTTTTGACCAAGCGTGGTCAATTCATGAAAATTCTGTTGACCTGCTTTACGTAATAACCCTAACCAGCTAATTAGCCTCCTATTCTCGGCCATTCCATGGATTGAACCTATTTCCCTTGGCTTTTATTATATTAACTAATGATTAATAATTAAAGGTTTATTATAAGAAGTTGTTAACGGGTATATTTATAGCATATATCTTCTTCACAATTGCATGATGAATTATTAACGAAAGCCAATAATCGATGAAAAGAGTGTGACTAGCCTTTAAATTAAAGGGTAATTAATCAGGGATGATAAAAATGGATTAAACAACATTTTTGCTTATCAACTATTTGTTCAATTGTTCACGAGGTTTTTTCGTTACAAAGGTACAATTTATGAATGTTGAGTTTAACTGTTTGTTAACCCAAAAAATTATATGAAAAAAAAAAGATCCCAAAAATCATATAAAAATCCTATTAAAATTTAATACTGACTAAGTTGGGGATGTGCCCCTATTTGATTAATTACTGGAACAAGTGATCAAGTTAAGTTCATTCAGTGTTACAGTAATATTTATCGTGATTTTTTTAGTTAGTTATTAGTTATTAATTAACTAAGGATTGAAAAGCAATTTTATCCCTCAATTATTTTATCAAAAGTATCATGAATTTTAAACTTACATAATATTTAAAAATAGTATATTGGGTACTCTGGCTTTTAAAAAGTTAATGTTTGCCGTAATTGAAAAAAGTGCAAAAATAATTATCCTTAAAATTATAAATAAGTATTAGAAACTTAATTGATATTAATTTTTGTATGGAATACTCATATATAATTTTATAAGTCTTTTTCTATAATTTTTTATAATTTTTTGTGTAACTTTTAAGTTAGTTAACAATTAAAATTAAATTTTTTTAATAATAAAATGTTAATTCATCATTTTTAAATATTAAAATAAAAATTATATTATATAAAAATTTAAAATATTAAATACTTCTGAATAAATAATTGAAGGGTGAAAATAATCACTAACAGCCATGCTTAAAGAAAGCAATTGGAGCAGTTACCAAAAAGTCCTCATCAACCACAACTTGAAACAGTGAATTCCTTGTAGACGGGGATATCATCAACTTTTTGAACAGTGCAATGAGCACGCCTCCAACACACGACTTAATTTTAATCTGATAAGGTTCCGAAACTTTAATCCAAAACCCCCCTCATTTAAAATGAATTTTCTTGAAGGCATCCTCTCAGCTCGGATGTTATTGAAAAGATTAAAAAAAATCTCATTATATAGAATTAAATTATCACTCTCAATTATATTTTCAAGGACGTAAATAAGTATGTAAATTAACTAGCTCATCAAGTATCTCCCCAAAATTTCAGATACCAAAACTTTTGATGATCCACCTCTACAATGCTTAAATTTGTTAAACTGTGACAGGATGATTTAAACTTGTTTTTATTTTGTTTTGTTTCCTTCGCTTGCACGGTCTTCTCTATGGTCTTCGGTTTTATTTTATTTTTTAATGCATGCCACTTATTCTTTTATCTTAACTTGTTTTGAGTCATTGAGTGTGATATAAGCATTCGGATAACAGTAATTGTACTTGATATTGTTATTATCTGCTTTTTAAATTAAATAATATCAGACATATAACCAATGATAATTTGATTATTTAATACTGCATTTAATTTTATTTATAAGTTACTTTCAAATTTTTTTTAGAATTAAATAAAACTTTAATATAAATATACCCCTAATGAGGAGAAAAAATTGTCTTTTTCCTTATTTTTCCTAGTATCTAAAAATGATATAAAATTAAAATAAATATAAAAAATATTAAAACGTTTTATAAATAAAATTGAAATTAATATTTTCTTTATCTTATAAATAAAATCAGACAGTTGTTTATCTTGAACATGTAGGTATTGAAAGACAATGGAAATTCTTAAAGATCGAGTCTACATAACATCAATCAATTCAAAATTAAAATTTGATAACTTTAATCATTAAATTGATCAATTCTTTTTAAAGAGTTTAGGCTATGACTCCCTCATAAATTCACGATAACGTTGCTTTAGCAAGTTGTGTTCCATGACTCTATCAGATACTGATTCCTCACAACACACACAAACACACCCCGTGGTTAATTATTATAATTTAGAAAGTGTTGATATGAAAATGAAATAGTTAAAATTTGAGAGTGGCTTATCAAGATAATGCACACTACAGCCAAGCTGGCCGACAAGGTGCTTGTTCTCTATGCCCTAATTGGCTTACCATTGCTTCATATGGTGAGCTTTGGTTGACTCTATGTCATACACCATTGGATTGGGAAATTTGTGGCTCTTTTGGTTCTTTTTGTTCAACAATATGCAATTCTCCAGACACAGGAAAGAACTATGCCTTTGACTTTTGGAAAATGATAGATATTCTTACAGTGGAAAAAGCAATAGAGGTCTAAATTTTTAGGAAATTTTTTATTTTCTTTATAAATTAAAAACTTATTTCTGTCAAAACTATTCTTGTTGTGAAAACTAGAAGATACAGAAGAAAAAACATCACTTTTAAATTAAGAATGCGGGGAAGACATTGGTTGAAAATTAATTTTCATAATTATTTCTGCTTTTATATCAAACTCGCCACCAAAACAACCGTTTATATATATAAAGCACTGAACTCCTGCACTCCATTCTCTGTGCTAACAGAAAATATTTTACTTAAAGAAATTGAGTATTAATTGCAAAAAAAAAAAAAAAAATTGGAAGAGAGGTATGTCTTGAATTTACAAGCTAGGCTTACAAGTAATAAGGTTTATAAAATATTGCAATTATTTTTTATTTTTCATTTTTGAAATTCTTCCAAAGTGAGTATTTTTTAAATTTTCCTAGCTTTAGAACTTAAAGTGAAACTTTTCCTAATATACATGTTGAGAATTTTTCCTAACTAAGCCACCACAAACAGGAGATGCATGTTGATTTTTTTATGCACTTTGTCATTCTCTTGTTTAATTATACACAAATTATATATATATATATATATAATTAAGGGGCACTTGGGAAGTTCAAATTAAAAGATTGTGAAGTATAAAAAAATTAAGTGGACGGTGAGTTTGATGCTTACTGGATGAACTAGTTTGACATAGATTTGATTTGTTGTTTAATAAATTATGTTTTTCCCTGAGCTGAATAACTGGAAAGCAAGGAAAAAAAAAAAGTAAAAAGGAAGAGGATATTTCTGGTGTTTCAATAGAACAACCTGGATGCAACTCAATATAGAGAATATTTGATCCCTAGGTCTAAAGTTTCATCTTTAATTTACATATAATTGTGTGTTTGGAATATTGATTGATGATATTGTTTTTTGATCTCACTTGATACTCATAATCAGTTAGTTATAATTTCTCCACCATTGAGAAAATTTTCAATTATATTATCAGTTGATTAACCGGCTTCCCCTCGTAGTTGATAAAATAGATTAATCGGGAAAAATGTGCTATAAAATTAGACCATTAAAAAAAAAAACATAAGAATTGATTGTTTGTTAGGTATTGTTCTTTTTCTCCTTATCCTCATCTTAAATAATTTGGGGTATAACAAACATGACTTTACTCAAAGAAAGCTGTTTTGTGGTCAAAAAGTCAAAGCTGTGTTAATAATTGTTGTGGGACAAACTAATATTATAATAATGCAAATCTGGGAGACAAAGATGTAGAGCTAGCACGTCCAACGTAGAAGGCCTCATCATCATCATATTCAGATATTAAAGAAATTGGCACTAGCTCTTTTCAATTAATTTGACCTCTCTCACATTCATATATGCTATATCCCTTTAAAATTTTAAGACGTTTTTTAAAAAAATTAAATATTTAAAAATATAAGATAATTTTAGTGTTTCAAGTTATAATCATTATATTTTTTTTCCTCTAAAAATGCCCACAATAAATAATTTCAAAAAAAAATACCTTATTAAATAGGGTATTAGTTTGAATATAATTAATTACTTTATTAAATGTGAGATTTAATTTAAAATATTTTATATTTTTAAATGGAGAAAATACTTGTATCTGAGTTTACACAAAAATTTGGTGAGAGAATAAATTTATTGTTTAAAAGTTCAATATTTGATGTAGTTGTGTTGCTTTAAGACTTCCTATTAAATTAAATATGTGGGATATTTGACCACTTATAAGAAGATTACAAATTAAATAATAATTTTAATGATCCATATATTCCATATGATATTATGCATGTAATTAGATGCCTTGTTGATGAGGAGGAAAAAAGTTTCTGAAAGCAACATAATTGCCTTGCTCTGGAGACAGTGCACGTCTGGATATATTGAAAACATGTTCAGTTTTTTTTTAAATTAAAGTTTTTTTTTTTTTAAAAGTAGTTATCTTATCAATGGCTTGTATTATTGTAAAGCAGATTGAGTATAAGTAAATTTTTAAACAGCTCATGTTGTTAAAATAGTCGATTATAATCTTAATAATATCGTCTTAAGTCCAAAATTTGGACTAAAATGGGCTTGTAATTAATCCTTAATTTTTTTCAATTTAATAATACCATCACTTAATAAAAGAAAATTTAGAAAACACGTCATAAACACTTCTTGAAAATTATTCTTACACTTATGAAAAAATTACATGAAAGCTTTGCTTGTATTAAAAAAAATTAAAAAAATCAATATTACAATTCCGCACTCACACACTGGCGCACGTGCACTCATGAAGAGGACTTAACGATTGAATTATATATATATATATATATATATATAAATGATTGAATATTTGTTGGAGAAGGACCAAGCCAACCAAAAGTATTGTATTTCCAAGGGAGATTGGGCTGAATAAGGCAAAATTGAAGTACCTCTTTTGGGCCTTTGGTCCAGTAGACACATTTATTAGGCGTGTTCTCGGCCTCAATATTTGGGCTAAAGAAGCCTTCACCTTTCTAAGCGGGGACCAGAAAATGGGAAAATTTTTTGTTTTATACTTACTCCAATTAAATAAAAATATGTGAATTTTTTATAATTTTTTTTATAATGAGTTCTTATTATTAATTAAATTAATACATTGAGATTTATATATCATGATTTAATTTGATATAAATATATTGAGTATATAAAGCTAAGTATATAAATTTTATTCACTTTTATTAAAATTTAAAAACTTTTTTTTTGTTAATTGACTATTTATAAGTTTTTGTTTAGGCACTCTCCAAGGAATAGAATTTTGTTTGGACTCTAAGACATAAGAAAAAGGGTAAGGAAACTTTTTTAATGTGGAAAAATATATTATTACAGCGAACTTGTTATTTTTGCCATTTTCTTGAATACTGTAATTTGATAGGCGAAAATGTTTTATTTCCTGGATTTTTCCTTTGCTAATAGCTGAAATTGATCTTCTTTAAATGATAGACATTTCTCAAATAAATTAAATTTATTGAGAATCAAACTTCCAACTACTTATTTAACTAACATATAAGAGTCCTTAAATAATCTAATTAGTTTTTTATATTTTCTGTTCGGATAGATAAATAAGATTTTCTATATAAAATTATTATTCTTACTTATTGTCATGGGTAGGGTGTGCTCCCTGGAAGCAATTAGCTAGTTATTAAATCAACAGGTTTTGCTAATTATCATCATAAACGACTTTTAAGTTTTACCCCACAACTAATTAATAGTACTTTTATCCTAATCCTAGGATTCCACTTAAAAAAAAAAAAAACGTTGTGTCTGTGTGTAGTGTGTGTGTGTTCCCAAGCGATCCAGAATCCAGATATGGTGGAGAACAATGATATAAAAACGAAGTTGAATGTAAATACAACGCATACCATTAGCTTCATCGATCTCTCATTCTTCATTTTCATTCTTCTCATATTAATTAATAAATAATATATCAAAGATACCCATATATAGTGCCCACTCAATTGACAATTCACATTATATATATATATATATATATATATCAAGCGCTTAATGTCAACTCTTCTTGGAACTTAATTCATATGTGTGTGTATTAAAAATTCCTATTTCTTCTTTTTGTACTAGTGCTTCTGACAAAACTCGTAGTGCTTTCTCATGTTGAACTTTTAATACGTGTTCAATGTCAATTAAATAACAAAAGGTCCAAAAGAAGAGGTGGAAAAAAAAATATTTGGGAAGTTTTTGGTTTCCACATTATTAAATCATATACGTGGCTAAATTAACCCTATTGATAATTTTTTTTAAAAAAATAGCTATTTTACATTATATAAATGGGAACATTTTTTCAAACCAATAAAAGATGAACTGATTCTGTTGTACGTATAGTCAGTCTAATTGGATTCAATGAATATTCACTTGCCAACAAATTCAAAAACCTTGTCGGATAAAGTTTAAAGAATAAATATTACAGTGTTTTTGTTTGGAGTGAAACATAAAAAACGCGAAAGGTACTGATATAAAGTGTGGAGACACGGATAATGCAAGCTTAACCACATTCCACACCTTGGATTCTCCATTTCTATTGTTAGTCATTGCGCACCACGTAATGTTTCTATCAAATAAAATATTGTATTTCAGCTTAATAATTGTTAGTTCATGCTTGGCTGAAGGAATCAATCAGCAGACCTCACAAGTTTGATTTGGACTTTTTTTCCTGAACCAAAATTTGGATTTCAATTCTCAAATTAGAAGCTTGTGAAACGTCTTTGAGATTAAAAAAGGAAGAGAAAAATAATCATTTGATATTTGTAATTTTAACTCAATTATAATTCAATTTCTCAATTTTAACTTGTTATAATTTAATTTTTAAAATTTTGACTTAGTTATAAAACAGTTCTTGAACTTTTATCTTCTGCAATTTAATTCTTAAAATTTTAACCTTTTAAATATTAATATCTATATTTTAAAAAGATAAAATTATAAAGATTAAAAATATTTTAAATTTTTAATATGTATAAAGATTAAAAAGGTTTAATAATTTAAAATATTTTAATCTTTATAATTTTAGCTTTTAAAATATAAGAATTAATATTTAAGAAATTGAAACTTCAAGAACTAAATTGCAAGAGTTAAAGTTTAAGGACTGATTTATAAACGACAAACCTTCAATGACTGAGTTATAACGAATTATAATATAAAAATTGAGTTACAAATAATTTAAGATTATAAAAATTAAATGATTAATTTTTTAAAACAAAAAAAAAAGAAACAGGCATAAACGTAGATTTTTATAGAGCTGTGGAAACAAATTAATTAAGTCAGGTGAATCAACTTAATATGGGCTGCGAGCTAAACGGGGTTAGCTCATGTAAATTTCCTTTGATTAACAAGTTGAAACATCCAGTCCCATCTGACCATGTGGGTTACACGTGCAAGCCCATTTCACTTGTTAGAAACAATAAAAACGAAGTTATTATACATACCTTAACTTATAAATTCATTTTTCTTATATCAACCAAAGAAAGCTAAAACAATTAAGTAAATAAATGAATTCAAATATTTTAGAATATGTTACAGCCTTAAACTTCAACGATCTTTAATTGAATCATATTTTGTATTGTTGCACATATAGTGTGGCGCTACCACTAATAACAATACCACTAAGTAAGTATAATTATCTATAATCCATAATTACAAATGAATGAGAACACAATTAGGTGAAGAGAGCATGACATAGTAGAGTTCTAATTAACCAAAAGCAAACAAAGAATGTAGAACATCCGGTGTTAGAGTGTAAAGTAAAACGTAAAATGTGATAGAAAGGGATAAAAATTATATTAATCTCGTGATAGAACACACTCGTTTTTTTTTTTAAAATCTCATATAACTAAAGTTAATTTATTTAATTGAAAAAGGCTGCAATAAAAAAACCCTAAATCAAGCTACTTTTGTTTTGGTTTTGCAATCTGAATCAGAAGTGCAAACTTTTGATGAACTTTTTTCAAAAGGCCAAGGAGGCAACTGTGCGTGTGTTTGTCCACGATGGCCTTAGAGGTCACCGATTGTATCTTCTTGGAGTTTTCTTTGCTTTATAAATGGTCCTTCTTAAAATATTATCTCTGCTATACAAATAAAAGCGATGAAATAATTAAAAAAGATAGACATAAAGACAGTTTATTTCAGCTTATTTTATAAAAAATTATTGTTTTGAAAAAATATATTTTGCGAATTTTTATGTTATTTATTTAAACTTTTAAAAATAATTAGAATCTAAAAAATATGTTTTTAATCATTTTAATAAGTTATTTTGAGTAACTTATAAAAATAATCAAATATATTAAATCAGCGAAAGTTTTAAAAAGGCGGAGCATGTTAAGATATCATGAAATTTTAAAACAATTAAATAATAAATTATTTTTATTATTATAACCACCTAACTGATTATAATTACTTTTTATTATTATATCCAAACATAAAAAAATATTTAGTTTTTATAAAATGTGTAAACTATTTAAAAATTATTTATTTTTTAAATTTTAAACAAGTGGCTCAAAGTGAAGAACAAAATAATAGAATCAGAGTGTGAGAAAATTAGAAGAGGAGAATAAGAGAAACTTTCTTGTATTGTCCAATTAATGTCGCAGTACAATTAATACCCTCTAATTACAAGTATATGTTCACAATTTTAATTCAATAAAAAATCTATAATTATGTGATAATGAAGATGCGAAAAAATATGATAGAATCTCTATATATATATATATATATATATATGATGTAATAATGAGAGATAAGACTGATACATTACAATAATATTATAATATTCATAACAGTTTTTTTATTAGCACTTTATAGTGTGTGTGTGTGTAATATTATCTTTCTCTTGGATCCATATGTTCGAGATTAATAAATTTAATCTAATTTCCCCAAAAAAAATAATTACGTTTAACTTTTCTTGGCAATGTCTATAAAATTTGAAACTTTTTTGTATTATTGTGGGTTTTTAAGAAATTTTTTATATATAGACACAAATATTCAATGCCACGAATAGTATGTAAATGAAATGAAATAAAAAAAAGTATGAAATATTACGCATGTTCTTAAATATGAAATTATCATTAAATAATATGAACAATAAATAACTGGAGGCATGTCCAATTCACCTATTTTTTCTTGTTTAAAAAGTTAAGTAATATATATATTTTATTTTTGAGCGTTATAATTAAAATAATTTTTTGACACTTAGCCAGATTGTATACACTTTATATTGACGAGAAATTAAAAAGAGTAATGAAGTTAATAATATATTAAAAATTATAATAGTATCCCGATTCCTAAGTATTTTGGCTTTTTTATATCTGATTAAGGTGGCAAATGCTTCATTCTTGAGTGTGGCCAAGAGCCACCTAAAAGTAATTAAAATAATAAAAATTAACACTAGCTGGCCATGTTAATTTCTTGCACAAGCTGAAATGGCTATGGATTGATCTTTCACGTAATTAAAGACTCATTTTTCATTTCTTATTTTCTCTCTAATTATAATAGATACAATAATAATCTTTGTATTTCTGCATTTATAAAATAATTTACAATAATTTACACTGTAATATATAAAAAGTATGAATTCTATCATGTTGTGACGGGAAAAACCATTCTTTGGAATAATCTTTTTAAATTTATTTAACATAAGCTTTTTATCTGAATGAAAAATATTATAATGGAAGAGATATTCGGTATTTGGGTTTAATTAATTGTTGGTACTAGATCACATTACACATGGATATGGTGAGGAAACATAACTTCTCCTTCTTCCCAAAAAAAAAAAAAATTATAAGTTCAGCGAGTAAGTAAACTCTGCCGACAATATATAATATCTTCTGTAGGATATGAGAGCAATGAGTACATTTTTTTTAATTAAATTGTTATATACACCAAGATTGATAAAAAATAATTTCAATAAAAGAATGCACAAGGTTCAAAATAAGCCACTTTTCATTAAAAAAAAAAGTTGAGAATTCAGGTCCCTAAAATATAAAAACTAGAAATTATTAAAATATCAAAATTGATCTACTTACTGGTCAAGATGGGGTGGTTAAGGTGGCCATATGAGAATCAGAGAAGATAAAGGAGGAGGATCATTAAAAAGATTACACGAACAGTAAAAAGTGATACAGCTTGATTCTTGCTCTGAAATTAACAACGAAACGAAAATATATATATTAAGAAATTAGAATAATGTAATAATTAAAAAAGTGGGTCCAATTCCAAAGAGTTGGATTCCAAATTGAAATCACATCATGGAGATGTTAAGTGTTGGAGCCTTCCAATGACGTGTGGAAAGTGAATTAGCAAACATTTAATTTAGAAGCATCATCATCGTCACCTCAATTAATGGATTCAATCAACCATTATATTTCTTAAATCGTAAAAATAAAACTATATATATATATATATATATCATTCTTAATCTTTCTTTCTTTTTTTTTTTTACTTCATCTTTTGGTGGGGACGATATCTTATATATTGATTGCAATTTGGAACCAACTCTTGAGACTTTTTAGCGATCTGAAGGTACGTGTTGTGTCCAAGGAAAAGATAATGGACACTAATAATTCTGGTTTAAGGTTTTAATTAATTTATATCAGTAAAACCTATGCATCAAGTGATTTCTCAATTCACTTTTTAGAATTTTTTTTTGTTTGATTTTTCATGAAATTGTCTTATAAATTCTAGATACTTCAGTGTGGTTTATAAATTATCAATATATATGCTGTTCATTTAATCACTTGTACATAGCTGATTAACAAAATGACATCGTTGATAATATATTTATTTGTGAGAGGGTAAGATATGGGAATGTAATATCCATATTAGAAGGAACAAATCAAGCAAATAATAAAGACATCGAATTAATTAACAAAAAATAATATTATCTTATATGGGAAGGGAGAGATCAGTTTAATTTCAAATAGTTGGAACTAGCCTCCAATTCCAAAACTTGTTCTTCAATTAATTTAATTTAAACGTTTTTATTATCGGGTTATATTAGGGTTTGGTGTTCCATAATAATGGCCACATCTTTGTTTGCTTAAAGAAGAGGCAAAGCCGAAAGGTTTTGAGTGCAAAGGGTATCGACTATCATTGTCTTTTCATGCACAACTCAAAAGTTTGGATAAAAATATTATTCAAAGACACGTATAAATGAGGTAAGGTAACAATTATTTAAAAAAATTCTAAAAACAAATTTTTAAATGATCAAAGTCACCATTAATGCTATCTAAATTGATAACATAAACGTTTCAATATCACAAAAATATTTTGAATTAGTAATTTAAGAAAACTCAATGATAATTTCGAAAAACATGCGAATGATAGCTGATCTGTCTCTTTTGAAAGATTAATTTCATAAGATCATTCAAATATGTATGAAGTTCAACTTTTGTTGTTGCTTCCTTATGTTTTATATATATCTCTTTAAATGCATAAGCAAACACACATATTTAATTGTTGAATACATAGAGGAACAATGGTCAAAAGGGAGCTATAAGAGCTAATTATAAGAATAGAGAGAAAGGCATAGTAGAAGTGAAAAAGAGGAATGACTCTCCACTGCGAGTTTGAGCCATTGACTACTATTTTTAGTGACTTGAAAACTGATAGTTTCACTGCTTTGAGTGACAATGGGCCCATCCCTTTTTCCCCAAGAAAAAGTGTGAAAAAGGTCTCTAGAAAATATTAATAATCATACACCAGGGCTAGGGGTTAAACGCATGATGTTAATTAATTAGCCGCATATATATAAGTTGATTAATATGGATTATATTCTTTCTACATCTTTAGCGAAAAAAATGTAATCCCCTAAAATATTGTATAAATCAAATTAGTCTAAATCTTTTAACTATATCATAATAACTTATAAAACGCAGCTCGTTTGCATTATTATTTAAGTAAATTAAATCAAATTTACTACTGCCTCTTATTAACAAGATTACATCTATCTTTCCAAATGAGAGAATGAGTAAAAAATTTTAATAAATGTTTTAGACAAGCACTAATTATTTTTATAAATAGTAACAAAAGTAAAGTTCAAAAATTTTACTTCTCAATCTTATTTATAAAGTAAAGAAAAAAATTAATTTTAATCTTATTTATAAAATATTTAATTATTTTTTATATTTATTTTTATATTTATGCCTCTATTAAATACTAAAAATAATCATTGCCTCGTTGGGGATAGAGGGTAGTTATTAAATTTTAAAGTAAAATTAATAAAATTTAAATCTTTTAAAATTTTAATAAAAATTTTAAAAATTATTTATAAATAAAATTGGAAGGAGAATTGTGAAAAGAAAAAGGTCAGTGTATACAAAGTCACGAGAAAGCATTGGAATTACAATTATAATTCCAAATCGGAAATGCTAGAGGAGGGGGTAATTAAGGCAACAAGGTTTTTGAAACGTGAGATGATGAACGTGGCGTTATGACACGTGTAGAGGGGGATTATGAAGAGGGAACAAAGAAAAGAAAGGGAATGAAAATGAGGTGTGAATGATGGCTTCGCTTTGATGGTCGGCGTGTGCTGTCACCAAACAGAGGGATTAGTGGATAATTACGATCAAAACAAATTGAATTGGGATTAGTGCCACTTAATGCGTTCATTATCCACCTAATAATCATTCATCAACCTTCACATCTCTAACCACTCCCTCCCTTCTCTAGCAAAGATATTGCTTTTCATTCTATTTGCAAGTCATTCTAATTTTTTTATTAGAACCAAAAAAAATTTAATAATTAATTATATCTAAATTTTAAAAATTCAACAAGTTTTACTTTATTCCTATAAAATATATATATTTTAAAGATAAATATTTTAACATTTAATAACTTCACAACATTTAATAAAAAAAAAGGTAGAAATAAAAATAATAATAATTGTTGTGTCCTATAAATAAGAGTACAACAAATGTCATTCCTATCTTGTAAATAAAATCAAAAGAGAGTGTGTGTGTGTGTATGGTCATGTTTTTTTTTTTTAATTCAATGTCAGATAAGTAAATGAGTAATGTATAAAAAAAATGAACAGGTTATCTCTTAAATTTTAAGTTCAATGGTGCCATAGATGTTCAATTTATTTATTATACATATTGTTTTTTTGACTCTTGAAAATGATGCAATTTAGCTTTTACTATTAACAAAAATTAATATTGACTATTAATTAACCAAAAAATAACCAAAAAAAAATTAAAAAATTACATAAAAGGACCAATTTTTTTTAACATTTTCTCTATTTTTGGGTCATTTTTTTGTAATTTTTTGATCCTTTTTTGTAATACTTTATGTTCTTTTTGTTATTTTTTGATTAACTAACAGTTAAAATTAATTTTTATTAATAACAAGAATTAGACTATTCTGTGGCAATAATTTACATAATAAATAAGTTCAAGATCTATAATACTATTGAATATATTACATATACTTATTTATGCTTGATCTTGTTTATTTTTTATTCAAAAATATGATGTTTCTATACTTTTTTAATCAAAAGTCAAGCGTGAATCAAAAATAAAAAAGAAAGAATGGAAGAAGTAGATACTATATACTAATGCTTCTATGATTCATACTTTATGGACATGCAGACATATCACTTATGAGAAAACTCATATATAAAGACACAAGCTCTATACATTTTAGATCAAATAGTTCCAAAATAATACCCCCTCCATCTTAAAATTATAAAGTATTTTTGAAAGAGATTTAACATCTTAAAATATAAAATATTTTGATAAGATTAATATTTTATTAAACATACTTATTTCAATGTTACTCTTTTTTTGTCTATTTAATTTATATCCATATCTATTTTTAAGATGCAGTATTTTTTTTTTTCAAGTTCAATGTTATTGCCTTGTTGCAAAGAACTTAATACCAAGTTTTATAAAGTGTACTCTATTAAAAGAGTCACAGTTAAAATTAGTTAAACTGGCCGATGACTCTCTTTTTATCTGTTAATAGCTTATATTAAAATGTATCGTGTGTATTATTGGGATGTTAAATGTAATTTGACTTGACATGGTATGAGAAAAAAGTCTCACATCAGATAGAGTTATGTTAGAAAAGATACATACATACATACATATATATATATATATATATAAATGAAAAAAAATCTATAACCTCGATATCTTAAAATTTTAGATTAATATGCAGCGTGGTGCTCATTTATACATGTCCTTTTGGAACCATTTGGCAACCCAATTCTGTTTTCCCCTCTTTCAAAATGCTGCTTATGCCTAACAAGTTGTATCATAATCATGTTCACTTATTCAAGGAAAGGACACAGCCTTTTTCCGTCTATATTATAAGCTACATTTAACTCTCTCATCATAATTAAGAAAAAGTGGTTAAATCACTAATGGTATCCAAAGAAGAATAAAATTTTAATTTTATCTATATTTTAAATGAAACAATTTAAATCTACATTATATTATCTCTCAGGGACATAGTTAACGAGCTGGATAATACTAAAAAAATATAATTAATACACCACTAAATGTCTCGTAGTAAAGACCATCAATTTTTTCTAGAGGATACCTTGTAATTAGGATTGGGGGAGTATAAACACGTCTAACAAGTATTCAATTCCAAACATTGGTTTGTCGTGAGGGATAAACTGTTTCGCTGAGCAACTCAATCCTAATAGAAAAGCGAATTGAAACATTGGTCTTTGAAAGAAATTATAATCAATTTCAAAGTCTTTTAACATTAATTTTTAAAAATTTGGGTAATTTACATCATTTTGCCTATCTTGAATTTGTGTACGTACTCATGAGGTTTTATTTATAGAGTAGAGAGATAAAAATAATTTTAGCTCTATTTATAAGGCACATAATCATTTTCCATGCTTATTTTTATCATTTTATCCTGCTAAAAAAAAAATAGAAGTATAAACTTAATTAAACTTTAAAACAGGATTAATATTTATAAATAGAACACCGGAGAATACGTGAATATATCTATATCTCTTGCATGGAATTTGGCGTGATGCCTGTTTTATACTAAGTTGCCTCAGTGCCTTGTGACTAAAATTGGACAAGTGGCCCACTTAATGGTTATTGGGTAAAAGAACAGGACAGGGAAAAAAAAAAAATGGAGCGCTGGGTTTTTTTTTTTTTTTCCTTTTTGGAAGGAAAAGTCTTAAACTTTTGATTTCTTTTTGAAAACTTTGAAGTCGGCATACGATTTCAAGAAATGGATTGGTGATTAGATTAGGCTTTCCATATAAATTATATAAGCTAAAATATGCTTTTTCTCCCTCACTGTCAGTTTAGTATTATTAATTTAATCCCTTAACTTAATCATTCATGGGTGAGGATTAAGAGCATTCGTTCAACAAGAAAGCCCTGGAAAACAAGGAAAATGACAAATAAATCTTCTCAAAATTGGTAAATAATAAATAATTACCATGAACTATCAAGGGACCTGTCTGTCAATTTTTGTTATGAAATTATATTTTTAACCCTCTACAAAATAAATAATAAAAAAAGTAGTTGTTAAAAGTTAAAACCCTAAGCTAAAATTGCTAATAATAAATATAAAGTTATCAAATATAAGAAGTATAGTTGCCATTGTGTAACTAAATTGAAGTCATAACTAATGTGTTGTTAATAATTTAACTGAAGTTGTTAATTGTTAAACTAAAATTGTTAATACAAAAAATATATTCATTATTGTATAGCTAAACTAATAACTAAGCTGTTGGTTATTATTAAAATGGATTTTTTTTGGAAAAAAAATAACAACTACATTTCCTATAGTAACAGCTTTAGTTTAATTATTAACAACTATTCCCTTAGTTAAAAATATAAAGTATTTTTGAGGAGTTGTATATTCAAAAATATAAGATATTTTTTATCTTTTAAGGTGTAATCATTAACTTTATATTTATTATAAGGTGGTTAATAGGGGTATAAAGAAATAAATATTTGAAAGTAAGTAACTACTTTATTGAGAATGAGATTTGATTAAAAATGCCTTACATGTTCAAACAAAATGAGTATGTTTTTTTTATTATTTTACTATGAGTTAGAAATGTAATTTGATAAAAAAAATTATGTTAGACAAGTTTTTATATAGGAACTTCAAAATAATTATCAAATTTTGTGGTACTTATTTGCCATTTTCATATTTTAACAGGATTTTTTTTTATCATTCTCCTTAGAAAATATATAAAATCTAGCATGTGAATGGGAAAAGAGAGAGATTTTAAATGAAAGGTAAAATTACTTTGGCAATAATTTGTTAAAATTAAGTCACCAAAGAGTCATCGTATAGATATTTTTTTGCTAGCATTATCATTTCAACAAGAAAGTCATAAAAAAAAAGACTTTTGTAAATATAATTCATATTATAGGACCAAATTAAGTAAACAATCTAATATTTATTATATTTTATATTATGATCAATTTATTATATTTGTCAATGATGTGTTGTTATATATTAATGATAAACCTCATATAAATTTTCAATGATAAATTCCTTTTATGTCAATAATAAAATTTTTATATATCAGTGTGAATTGGTTATATTCTCAAATTTTTAAAAATTTAATTTATATTTTTTGGATACAAGATTTTTTTCAACCCGCGGACTAATTTATCCTAAAAAAACACAATGTTTGAATGATAATTAAGAATGATATCATAAAAATTAGGATTTAAGTTGACAAGAAATTATCCAAATTAAGTCATCAAAGAATCACGCAAACTTTTCTTGCTAATAACCACAATGGTATTTACAAAAAATGAAAAATAAAAAAGGGACATTTAAATTTAAATAATATCAACTTTCAAACGACTAAAGTTAAACAAGACAACATCAAAGGGACTAAAACATAAGCTTGAAATAAAATTTGCGGAATTATATTAAATAAAATACTAAAAATGAATACTTTGTTAATTACTAATTGAAGTATATTCTAATGGACATCGGAGCATCTTTCTCGCATCTCTTGAGTCATGATATTGCAACTTTATTGGGAAAATTGCACTGCAGGTCTTAAAGAGACGAAACATTATAGTGTAGGCCTAAATTTTTTTGAAAATACACAACATTTTTAAAGGTTTTTGTTGCAATTTTTTTAAGAGAGAAAATATAATTTTGCCCTTCTATAATTTAAAAACTCAAAACCTATGCTAAACCCTTATCCACGAAGTACAATGTAATATTTATAAATTCTCAATACGATATTTTTAAATTCTTAACACAATATCCATGTGTATTCAGTTAATATGTAGGTTAATTAAACTATAAGTTACACAAAGCATGTACAATACAATACATATAAATGTATAATATGATATTTATGAATTTTTAATATATTTAAAATAGTCACACAAAGCATGTATAACATAATATTTATAGATACACAACACGATGTTTATGTATTATTAACACAATATTCATAAGTATCCAGTTGATATGTATATTAGTTAAAACATAAGTTACATAGAGCATGTATAACACAATGTATATGAATGTACAATATAATATTCACAAATTCTTAACATAATTAAAATAGTCATATAGAGCATGTGTAACATAATATTAATGAGTGCACACTATGATGTTCATGTATTCTCAACACAATGTCTATAAGCGTCCATTTGATCTAAATGTTGATTAAAATAGACATGTAGAGCATATATAATATAATGTTCATGAGTGTATAACACGATGTTCATGGATTTTTAATATAATATTCTTGAATTTTCAATACAAAATTCACGCGTGTTTAATTGATTAATATATTTAATAAAATATATAAGTTATGTAGATAATATACAATATAATATTTATTTTTGCATAATATAATGTTCATGAATGACTAATTGAATATTTATATATGTCAAGTTAATTAAGGGTTAAATTGTACTTTTACTTCTTAAAAAAATTATCATAAAGGCTCTTGAACTTGCCGTGCATTTGCAAAATTTTTTGAGCATGTAGTGTAATTTTTCTATTTTTAGGGCTGCAGCGCGATTCCCCAACTTTATTTCCTTCATCAAATCAAACGTCTTTAAAGCAAAAAGAAGAGGCATTTGGATAATGAAATGAATAGGTGATCCCACTCTTTCCAAATTCCAACTTCTCAAAACCTCTCTATGTCTCTGTGAGTCTTCGCCTATATAAAGAAATGGGTCGCAAGATTGCTTCTCCACTAGATTTCTCTCTCAAGAGAGAGAAATATATACAGAAGAAAAAACCCTTAAGAAATCTCACAGCTCTCAAATCTATCAAATCCCTGAATCTGATAGGCATGAAGAAGAAGCTGTGCTGGCAGAAATCCATCCATGGCTCCTAAAACACGAAACCATGGAGGAGGCGCGTCAGAGTTACGCTCCTCCACCGCTCCCATCTGTTTGCCTGGGCTTAGCTATTGGCTTCACTATGATCAGAGGAACTGAACCAGAGAGAGTAAATAAAAAAGCATTCTGCAGAGTCTGAGATACGCATAGAGAGGCTATGGCTAAAGCCTAGCGAACCGGCAAGTCACAGTAAGGCATTAATGGGTTCTATTTCATGGAATCCTGTATGGCTAATATCTCATTATTTTTCTTGTGTTGTTATATTGTAGTTCTTGTTTCAAAGCATAATGTAATAAATAATCAGAAAATGATCCAAAATCAACCCCATTTGCAGATGAGCATGGCTGGTAGGTTATTGTGATCATTCATCTCTCTCTGTCTGTGTCCGTGTCTGGTTTCTGTTTCTGTTTGCTTTGTATGTGTTATGTTTTTTATGGCAATAAAAGGCTTGTGCTAGTTCTCTATTTGCTTCATGTTTAAGGGTTTTCTTCTATCTCTCTAGTATGATTAGCAAAAGATTCAGAATCAACCTTTTGTACTGTAACAGTCATGTTACATTGTAGGCATGTCTTTGAGCTGTATCGTTCAAGCTGGGTACTGACTCGGCCTGACTCGGTTGACTCAGCATCTCTAGACCGAGTCATCAGTCAAGAGAGAAACAACCGAAGATGAACTTGGAAAATTAATAATAAAGCCTAAGCCCCAATCAAATGAAAGTTTTGAAAAAGAAGATTTAGAAATCAAAGTCTCCAGATCTTGAGAAGTTTTGTCTCTCTCCTTTAGACTCTTAAAACAAGTTCTCTGAAGTTCTGCACGGTCATTGATAATTTGTTCTGCAAGAACTTTGCACCAAATTGACAGATTTGCTTGCTTGCAACCATTTTCCAAGAACATCGTAGGCAAAGAAGAGAAGACGACAGGGTCACAGAGAGGACAGTAAAAATTAAAGAAAGAAGGGAAGAAAAATTATCCCTTCTAATTTTCCCCCAATCGTGGGACCCATTTTATTTTGATTTTTCATCTTTAATTTTTGTTTTTCCTTTCAAGATCACTCATCACTATCAGCAATGTATTTTTCATGTTTAACGATGCCGTGCCATGTCTTACATAGTATAATATATTCTAAGAATTAGCTTTGTTAGCCAGTGCAGTATGCGGACCTTAAAAATTAAAGTATTTGTTTTTTTAGTGATGAGACAATATTGTTTGTTTATGATAAGAAAAATCAAAATGTCAATGCGTTTATATTTTAAATTCAATTCAATATTTAAATTAATTTGCGATTATGAGCCTCAATTTATGCTTGTGAATTTGTGAATTGTCCATTGCAATTGTGCAAAGAAAAACTATCCTAATCAAGGATGGTTTTTTCCCCCACTAAGTGGATATTCTATTGCACCATTGAACCATCAAATTAAATTTAATGACACAGAATGATCAGCAGTTTGTAGAAATATAAATTGATTTATATTGTTAAAATTTGATTTGAATGATTAAAAATTAAAATTTTTTTACCGGCAAAATTACAATTAAAGCATGGTAGAGATAGGTTTGACAAAAAATGGAAACATGCATGGCATGAATGTTAATAATTGTATATTTTATTGGTTATTTATTAGTTATTCTAATGAGTTTTTGTTGGGAGTCTACCTCCTCACTTTGCTTAAACTTGTATCTGGCAACCTAATTTTATCCAACAGGAAAACCATATAAATAGATCCATCTTAAGTAATGCGATACCAAATCCAACTCAATGACTATATTTCTGACCCTATTTCTCTCTCTCTCTCTCTCTCTCTCTCACACACATGACAAGATTCATGTTTGAACTTCAATACCAATGCCTTTCAAGGGAAGTTTAGAAACTGGAAGAGAGGAATGAAAAAAAAAAAAAAAGCAGCATAATCATTACACTCTTTCATATAAAGATGATAATCTACAAGTGTTGAAACTAGAGAAGCAACAAAAAAAGTACAAGATTTAGGTGCAGTTTTCAAGCATTGACTCTTCAAGAATTTCAGCACCAGAATCCAAAACTTTTGCCTATGTATAGTATTTCATAAGAGAATGAAAGAGAGTCCGTGGAATTTATCTCAGCTTTTCCATTCACCTTTTCCATGTTGCAAGAGAGAAGCATAAAGCAATTCATTCCAAGTGTCAGGTACTCCAGGCAAGCACCAATGGCTACAATCTTGAGATGACTCAGCAGATTTCCATTCTGCTTCTGATTGATATTTCATTCTGTATATTGAAGGATGCCCATCTTTTCTGTAATCTGTAAGCCTAGTTATGTTCATATAAGTCACTGGATTTCTCATTTTCTGGATCACTTGCTCCACCACTCTCATTTTCCCCGGATATTCTTGCAAGTATGTTTCGTTGAATATCGGCTCACTTTCTCTGTGACACTGCCCTCCTGAATTCCACTGCCCACCACTGCAAATCAACCATACCAGACAGTATATTATTAAAAGGTAACACATATAGTATACAATATAGTTCACATCATGTCAGATTTGAAGGCATTCCCGCTGAGGAATGAAACCAATCACAACTATATAACAGATATAGTATCAGAGAATCAGGCATGAGTTAATTTAGATTCAGATACCCTAAAATTCTGTCTACAGATTTTTACTGTGCACAAATATAACGTGTGAAATTGTTAGTCACTGAAACCTTATTTTGGTCCTCCATTGTTGGACCAAATCTCAGACTGGTTTATAATTGATTTTTGTTCTTGTTTTATTGCCTTGTGATGTCAAATCTATCAAATGAGCCTTAAAAATGCTGATGGACCTAGAGATAATTCACTAGATCTGTTTCACAATTAAGGGTGTTCACCTAAGTTGTTCCATAATCTGTTAGCACAATTAAGGTTGCAAAAAATAATCCTACGAATTTTCATCAACACAACCAGATTCAGTTTATGTGTAGTCAACTGAAGAATAATTGAACTTTCTGGTGTTTGGAGGGCTAAGTAAGTAACACAGATACCTGAAATGGGATTGTGAGTATCCTCTGAAGAAAACCTGAGTTCGATTGGCATCGATGTTTCGGTCAACCCACCGGGCCCATGTGGTCAAAGCCTTCCTATATGCATCCAGAACTCCAAGCTTTGGGTACACACTGTTACCTTCTTGATAATACTCTTCTCTGTGATAACAAAAACAACCAAACAAAGCCTTAGTTCCAAATGTTTATGAGCAGAAAATTTTACTGTGTTTAAGAGACAAACTTCAGAGAACAGATTAAGGGAAGGATGAAACAACTCACCCTCGAGATGTTTTCTCATGGGTCCACCAATGGCCTGTGTTGAAGACTATGATGTCAGCGTCATGACACGTACTAGCTTTCTTGTCCATCAAGTCCAGCCTTAATGTCTCAAAGGTTCCATTTTTGCCTCTGAAACTAGATTCCCGAACGATGAAAGGTGACACAATAAAGTCCACCGAACAATTATAGTCCTATATCAATATTCACAGCAAACATGAGATAAGCATGACAAGATTCAAACTTTGAAACGTGTCATAGCTTTAATCTTGGAAGAAACTTACCTCAAATCTAAAGGAATAGAAACCTCTCTTCTTGAAGTCTGTCCTTCCTGAGATTTCATAAACTCTCTTCTTGTTCCGTATACTGTGTCGGAATGTACACACCATTGACTCCCACATGTTCCTGTTCAGTGAATCCCCCACATAAGCCAGCCTCTTACCTCGCAGCCTCTCCAGAAAATCAGTAGTATTCAATCTGAAACATCATTATCATTAAAAAAAACCATACCAGAAGGAAAAAAAACCAGAAAACATAATAGTTTCCTTGTAATCTTACCTTGGGATGTCGCAGCCATTGGGTTGCCATCTCCACTTGACATAGTCTGTATCTGGCCTTCCATGAAGATGACAATCGAAGGACTTATCGATATGTGGACAAGAACCCAAGGGATAGAGCGGTTTTGAATCATCTCTCACCCACTTACCATCAAAGATGTCACAGTCTTTATATAAACCGACCTTCTTCGTTTCCTCTGGTTGGGAATTCCTACGATGAATCAAACTCGCATTACGGTTCTCAATCGAATCTCCCACAAGCTTCCCCTGAGAGAAATTACCCACAATGTGACTTTCTGAACTAAAACTAGAATTCTTCAGCGACACTGCCGCCATAGTTCCGCGGGCTATATTCGCAGTGTTTCTGTCTGTTTCTCCCGAAGAGCATTTATCTTTAATTATGTCAGATGAATTCTTCTGAACATTAGAATCTGAAAAAGTCGTGGCCGTACGATTATCTTCACTGGCTTTTGTCTGAAAACTCTGTTCTCCGACATGCAAGCTTGCATTTTTAATGTTGTCAATGGAATCCCTCAAAAGAGTCCCATATTGTGTCCCCGACACATTTGCTGATGGAGACGACGAAGGATGATGAAATTTCGAATCAGAGAAGGAATTGTTGGGTAAGAGTAGAGCAAAAACTACAAGATAAAGAGCAACGAGTAAACTAAACGAGAACAGCTTCTTTCTGGGCGTGAAAATCGTCTCAGATGATAATGCTAGTCTCTTCAACCCCAACATCGCCGACAAACAAGCACACCCCATGCATGCTTCGCTGAGGAAGAAAATCACAGAGCAGTCGTTTTAAATGAAAACAAGAGACTATGGTTTATGGTTTTTGGAACAGGTTTCTGCGGATGAGAAGCATCGAGAGATCAAGGGAGAGCGACAAAATAAGAAGAGAGGGAAATCACAGCCTCTGTGATTGTGTATTTCCCAAACCACCTTTCTCTCATCTACAATTTTACATTGTTTCTGACTCCGAAACAACATTAAACCAAATTGTAACTTTGTTGTTAATGTTTAGGTTCATGTGATAATCAGAGACCGGTCCAGGAAAAGAATTCTATAATGGAATCAGTAAAATCTTCTTTACTTGCTGGAACCACTTTGTTGTTGAATTTATATATTATAATCTTTATCAGCTTCCTCCGAGGGAATTTCTTTTAAGATTCGAACTTTAATAGCGGTGATCGGAGATAGATACTGTAGAGTATAAGTTAAAATATAACTACATATATCGTGTAGGTTAAAAAAAAAAAAAAACACTTACTTATATTTTTTTGTAACTAATTGTCTAATAGCATCAAGCTGTTATACTATATCTTTTCAAGATGAATGGGTCAAATAGATATTCTACTCTATCTATCTATTATCTATACTAAAAATATTTGAAAATTTGACTTTATACCATAGGAGTAAATTAGACTCTTGACCTCAAAGTGGATATCTGCCTTATTTATAAATTACAATTATAATTGACATGTTTTAAAATGAAAATTTTATGGATTATTCCTTCCTTATCCCATCTATTTTTAATCTTTTAGAATAATTTGACGATTCTTTATGCTAATCATTTCGTATAGTTATATGAAACATTTATTATTATTTTTAAAATCATCCCATTTTACAACTACCTGATTTTGAAAAAATCATGGTATTCGTTTAAAATTTTATCTTTTTTAGACTATTTTAATTATGTAATTGTATCCTTTTAATTGTGATAAAATAATTATCATGTCCTATGTGGAAAGAAGTACATTTAAGTTATAAAGATAACACAGCAATTGGCAGGGCATATTAAATTTATGAATTGTATGCATTTTTATTCTATTTGCTACATTGGCCGTTTTCCCTTTTGGAGGTGGTAGAGTCACATGATTAATTAACCAAGTGTGTCTGTATTATTGACGTCCTGTGCATTCCTAAACAAGAATAATGTTGAAAAATAGTGAGGAGCTAGTTTGTAATTTCATGTGTGGCCCAAGGGCCCAAATGGCAAGTGCCCTCAATTAACACTTACCGCTCACCAACAAACTTAATAAGAATAAGTTTATCCAAAACAAAAATAATAAAAGAAGAAGGCAGGTATGGAAGAAGGGACACGTGGCGCTCGCAGAAGAGCACAAATCTTCATAGTGGTGTCGGGAAGGTGTGGAGCGACGTGGTGGAATTCCGGGCGGGGCGTTGGACGGTGTTGGTACTAAAGCCATGTGATTCTGACACGTGTCCTCTGTAAAAGAATCGACCGTCATGATGGACTTCTGATGGCGGGAGCACGCTCTTCCCAACACACACCTAAACTTTTCTCCTCAGGTCCTGGGCTCCTAGCTTTTGCATTTTGATGGTCCCTCCCTGGGTCCCATCCCGTGCGTGCTCGTGAAGTCGTGATTCTTGTTTTTAAACTTTTGGGTAATTCACATCTCAAGACCCAAAAATACTCCCAATTTAGGAAATTCGTCGCTACTGCTATCAAATTCAAACCTCAGCTCATCAATCAGTTCTTGAAGAGTTAAATTGGTTTGAAAATTTCGTATAAGCCTTCCTTTTTAAAAAAATTAATTAAATGATTAATATTTTTTAAAAAAATATCTATTTTAAAAATATTGTCATTAAATTTTCAAAAAATTATTTTTAATTATAATTTATATATATAGTAATAATTATTTATGAATATGATGTTAAAATTGACTCTAATTCCAATTTATTAAAAATTAATTCGAATATTAAAGGGATTAGAAAATCTGGGTTTTTGTGTAAAAACCTCTTTTCCTTCAGGCTGGCAAGTCTTGTAGCAATGCGGTTAGCCGGTTGCTGGTTAAAAGCGGCAACACGACGTCGTAAGTATGCGGAATTGGGCTGCTCATAGTGATGTGCCGAGCCATAATGTGCTGTGCAGATCCCATGTGCACGGGAGAGGATTCTCCCCTTTTCCCATCTCATTCTCTTCCTTTTCTTCTCTCATAAGCCATTAAATTAAAATTTAAATGGTTGAAATTTAATCTTTTATAAAATTATTATTAAAATATTAAATTATAAAAATATATAAATACTAAAAATCAAACCAATACAACTTAATATGTATAATAAAGATACAGTAAAAATAAAATTAAAAAATAAATATTTTATAGAAAATCAAATCTAAACTATCCAAATCAAATGGTTAGAAATTAGTAAGAGGAGAGAAGAGGATGGAAAAGGAAAAAGAGAGGAACCTCTCCCCCTGTGTATTGGAGAGTTGGCTTTCTTCTTTTGTGGTGGAAGAAATATTATAAATCTAAACAATTAAATTGAATTTGATGATTTGGATTTGATAATTTTAAAAAATTTAAATGGTTTAAATTTACAGTTGAAAAAAAAAACATAGTAGAGAGAAACCCAATCTATGCACTGGCCACCGCTAACATGCCCAAATAACCTTGCCAATCTTGTTCTATTTGATGCAATAAAGGATTTCGTGTTGTGGAAAAGCATCAAGACAATGCATTATTTTTTTTTTAAAAAAAGAAACCTGACTTTTTTTTTCCTGGTAATAACAGCCCTGAATTCTGTACCTTGAACACCTCTATTGATGTTGGGCCTACAGTTGGGTTTTCTTTCTCAATGTTTTCTGGGCTGGATTCAAGTTTCCGGCCCAAATTGTACATGCTGACCTAACATGGGGAACGACTAACGAGGAAACGGAGGCAAGAGAGGAGTTTCGGTTCTCATTATTGGGCCAAAACCTTTTTGATCTGAAAATTAAGGACTACAAAAAAATGTTTGGTCTCACTGTTTGACATTGGGCTTTCCTTCTGGGCTTATGTACCATCACACCCTCTGTTCTCACACCCAATCTCTGAAACATTTTGCCTAAAATGTTTCTAGCATTTTGGACTTGTGCAAGTTGGACCTTAAGATTTTAGAATTTAATTTGTTTCTATCTTAATCGATTGGGTTCAAGTTTCTAGCCCATGTTTTAGGCAATATTGGGCTTTCAGCCAGAAGATGTATTGGGCTTATATCCTGGGCTCATAAAGTACTTGACATATTGGGACTTCGCTAGTTGTCCAATCATTCGGGGCTTAAGGATTTCATTAACTGGGCAAATGGAAAGTTATCGCGCCCAACGTTGTGGATTTCCTTAATTGGGCTGATATGTGCATTAGCCCACTAGGTATTATGAATCTTGCTTGGACCCTAACTTTTTATATTTAATTTTACGCCTTTCAGAATTTTTTTAGCTCAATACTTTTTTTTTTTGAAAAAAAATTACATTTAAATTCTACATAAGAAAGTTTATTAGCGTTGCTTAATTATCAATGCCTTTAATCATATTGTCAATACATAAGATGTAAAATTTAAAAGTATTTTATAAAATTCAAGCCACCTCTCAATAATAAACTTCCTTCTATTGGAGGGTTCACAAATTTTCCCTTAGTCTTGCAATAAAATTTTGTTAAGAAAAAGGCCACTTATCCTTGTGTTAAGACCTAGTAGGTTTTTTTTTTTTTTTGGAGTTTTGACCAAGAGAGATGCCCTAATTAAATCTACCAATGATGATTATGTCTAATAAGAGATTAGTTACTTGCTACGTGACAAATCTTTAATGGGAGACAAATCTTTAATGGGAGAGGTGTTTATATTTAATGTTTGATTATATTTTGAACAAGATTTACTTCCGCCCAAAAAACATCAGTAAGCAATCCAAAAATATTCTTTTTCCCACCTTTGTTCCACTTTTCTTCCATGGACAAAGAAAGTTCCAAGAGTTTGTATGAGTGTGTATACATATCAAATTAAATTTAACTTTCACTATCTATAATTTCAAATGCTACATAAGAGTTTACAATCAATTATCCAAAGAGCAGTTAACAAATTTGCTGCCAAGTATTCCATAAAGTTTTAGGTTATTTTATATTATTAAAAATGATGAAAATGAAATGTACTGAAAAAATTAAAATAAAAATTAACTAAATTACTATTTTTCTTAGTGATAAGGATGATAAAACTCCATAATATATATCATAAATGAAAAAATATCATATTTTTTAAAAATTTTATGAACCATAATTTTTCATTTTATGAATTAAATTACTTTTCTCCAATATAATTTGCCGATAACTCCTCACATTTTGATCTTTTTTTTTTTTTTGCTTTTATTTTTTCTATCCATCCATCATATTACTTACTAGAAACTTTAGTTTCTTTAATGACAAACCTTAAAATATCAAAAGATATAGTTCATTTCTAATGAATAGTTATTTGATAATCTATATTCCTCCCACTCACTCTCTACTTTTGAACAAAAATAACACATTTCTAGACAAGTAACCTTAATAATAGTAACTAATTATCTATTGTCAATCATAAACTTCATCCACTAGACTCAAAATTTAACACTCTTCATCTGGTCAAACTAATAAGTTTTATGTTCACAAACTATCGGGTATACGAGATTGCTTAGGCGCCAAGACAACAAAAAGGAGCCATGAGCAGCTATGTACAATTCTTCAGACACTGACTGGAAAAATTTGTCGATCCAACCGCATGGGACCCCCCAAACAAAGAAGAAAAATAATTATACATGATCTGATTTTCCCCTTTTCTTTTTACACATGGATTCGAGCATATACCCCAGGAAAATGACGTGTGACACCATTTTCTTAACAGTGAAAAACCAAGATGGTTATTCTCACCGAGGGCCAGAAAGCTCCATAGCTTCAAGTATGAGTGAAGATTCTTCTATAAAATCTGAGTACCTTTGAGGAGGGTTTTCGAAAGACCTGAACCTTGTCTCTGACTTCTGCGAAGCTTCCTCCCACCTCTCAGCTAAGCCATCTCCCTCCAACATCTTCAAAACTTCTGACATCTTAGGTCTGTGCAAAGGATTAAATTGTGTACATAACAGTGCCACCTGAACCATTTCTTCCAGTTCAACTGCATCGAAGTTCCCCTTCAGATCTTTGTCAACCATTTGACTTAATCTTCCTTCTTGGTGGAGCTTCTTAACCTGCAAGTTAGTTGCTTCACATTAAACTCAAGGATAGTAGTGATTGAAGATAGCGATTTACAAAGAATTCAAGACCCAACTAGTAGATGAAATTATTTGCATTGTATGCAACCTATAATCTAAGGGGCAGGTTAGAATTTTCTCATCTGGTTTGACCAGGAATCAGTCTGCCAAAACATGGTTCAACGTCTCGTCCAATTCGTAATGTTTGTTCTACAAGAATAGTATCAAAACAAGCAAAGGATTAAATGACTAGACTGGGTTCTCTACTCCCCCTCCTCCACTATTCTTTGCTTTTCTTCTTTCTGAGTCATCCGTTTCAAATTTACACGACTCAAAATACAATAACTTCATTTTGGCATTTTTAATGGTTGTATTTTAAAGGCCAACTTTTTTAAAGAAATATTGTTGACATGTCACTCAAAAATAAAAAAATTTAAAAGGGACAACTAAAAAGCTGAGAAGCAGAAGAGTAGAGAATCTAATTTGGAAAACTAACAATTTCTAAAGCAAGGGGCCCATTGATCTCCAACCATAGTAGGGGTAGGCTGGAATTTATCCATCTTAAAAGAACAGAAAATTATTTAGCTGTCATATGGAAGAGAGCGTCTAGAATGCCAACAAATTATCTTTATCTGTTGGAAATAGATAATCGAGGATTTCAACAGTTCTATGTGCTAAAACCAGAGAGGATTTTAGGGACGGAGAGTACCCAATCAAGCATTACACCTTTCTGGTTTGCTGCTCGTCCAAAATCCAAAGCCTTGTGACCTGTGATCAGCTCGAGCAGTAAGATCCCAAAACCGAACACATCAGTCTTTTCTGAAGACTGGCCTGTCGATAAATATTCTGGAGCAATGTGACCGACGGTCCCACGCACAGCTGTAGTTACATGGGAGTCTCTGTGATCCAGAAGCTTTGCCAAACCAAAATCACCGACAACTGCTTCAAAGTCTTCATCCAACAAAATGTTGGCTGCTTTCACATCACGGTGAATGATTTTAGGGTCGCATTGCTCATGCAAGTAAACCAATCCTCTCGCTGTACCCAAAGCTATTTTCTTCCTCCTCACCCAGTCTAAGGCTGGTCGACCATGAATATGATCTGTTTAAAATAAAAAGACCAGAGACAATGATGGTTACTAGTATGGCCCCGACTCCTGAACAGAAATTACAAGCTGCTTTTAAAAATGGTGATTTAGCAGGGAAAGATTGCCATAGTTCTGACTGAATAGCTGGTAACCAAAAACAGGTAACCCCAAGGAAGCATGTCATAATATTCTTTTTTCAATATATTTCAGCTTGTGAATTGTGCATCGTGCATATGTAGCACCATATCAGATAATAATTGGTCATCCCACTGCTTGGCCTGGTAACAAGTGATAAGTGGGTAACAAGGAAGTGTCTTCCATGCCAAGAAGCACTAAGCAAGTTTTGAGCAACGTAGTTTTATAACCCAAAACAAAGGAATGGGACTTGAGTCCCACATTGGATGAACAGAATTCTAATATGGTTCTCCCAAAAAAAACACTAATTTCATGACTGTTGGTAAAATGCCCACTGAACTTACCTTTTAATCGAGAGGCTACACTGCCATTAGGCATATATGGATAAACAAGGAGCCTTTCGTTTTCAGTACTGCAAAACCCACAAAGCCTCAAGAGATTCCGGTGGACAGCCAAACTTATGGTCTCAACTTCTGTCTGAAATTGAATTTCGCCACCACCAGCATTATAGTCCTTCAACCTTTTAACTGCTACAACAGAGCCATCATTGAAGCGCCCTTTGTAGACTATTCCAAAGCCACCCCGTCCAAGAATGTTCTTTGAACTGAAATGATCTGTTGCAGCTCGAAGTTCTTTGAATGAATACCTTCTCAAATGGCCAAGGCGCACCTCTGGGTCATATTGCTCTGCCAAGTAATAAACATTTACTTAATAAACATCACAATCAAAGCCAGGAAAAAAAAAACTCTGTCAATTGCAAAATGTTTACAGCCAGCATCACAAACAGACGTTAGAAAAATGTAAAATCTATAATAGCAGCATGGAATAGGGTTATAAATATACCACTTCTACCAATAAATATATAAATAGGAGGGCAAAGACCAACCGTTAACATCAAAGAATATCTGTTTGTTGTGTCTGTATCGCAGCCAAACAATAAAGACAGCCACAATCACAATGACAAAAGCAACTCCAAAACTTGCTCCAAAAGCAACTGCAACATGGTGGCTTTTTGTTCCAGATGCTGATTGGGCTAGGCCACCAAAATCCCAACACCCAAACATGTGATGGAATTGCTTCAGATAAATTATTTAACAGAACAAGAAAAATATAGATACCATCATTACCTCTTAAAGAATCTGGGGAAAAGGTAAGTGGCTCCGGCAGAACATTAGAGCAGTTATTATTAGCATTTGGACCACAAATCAAAGAGTTTCCCACAATCCTGGAAGTTCAAAATTAAGCAAGAGATTTACGAAATTCCATTGTTGAGAATTTGTAGGAAGCATTTAAAAAATACAGAAATGAGCATACTTGAATGTTCTTGCTGATATTCTTGGCAACGAACCACTCAAATTGTTATAAGAGAGATCCCTATATGGATTTTTAAGCGGCATTAGTTAAAGTACCAAGTTTATTGGAAAATTAACGTTATAAATTTGCCCTCAATGTCTGAACATAAAAACATAGAAAAATGGAGCAAATTGTAGAAAAATTAAAGCAAGTACTATGGAAATAAAGACCCACACAAGGGTGAGACCCGCAATGTTGCCAAGAGACTGAGGGCAAGATCCTGAGAGGCTGTTATTATTCAACCGCCTAGAATGCTCAAAAGACAATTCAACGTGAGACAGTTTCTAAAGCAAGAATTTAAGAAAGAATCAAACTATAATTTCTGTATCACACTAACATCTCTATGATAGCAATGCTTTTGAAACTTACAGATAATGCAGGTTCTTGAGGCTCCCCAGAGAACTAGGTATCTCACCACTAAATGTATTATTGGAAAGATCAAGCGTCTGAAGCTTTTCCAGCTTTACTATAGCCGCGGGAATTGAACCAGAAATGGCATTGTTCTGAAGCAACCTGCACAATTTACGAAAAAGTTTCAATCTTCAAAGCTAATTTTGTGTTCTTAGAATCTGAATCAATATGCTCGCGTCCAAGCAAGAGTATGCTAGAGAAAGTGTTGAAGAAACAGCAAAGAAACTAAAGCATTAATCCTAAACCCAACCAACATTGAAAGCAGAACCCAGATATCAAAAGCCTTTGCGAAGGTAGATTGCAACTTACACAGATTGCAAGTTCGTCAAATTTCCAATCCCAGGAGATAGCTTACCAGACAAGTTCTGACTGGGCAATCCTCTGAAAAGAAAAACAAAGAAAGAACCCTTTTAGTAAAATCCCAAACCAGGAAACGGACGAACAAACTTGAGTCATTTTCCCAAATCAAAATCTCCAGGAACAAGTTTGCTTCTTTGAAAACGTATAGAAGTCTAAGAAGCTTACAAAGCAGAGACGGAGCCATCTGGAGTACAAGTAATCATCCTCCAGCTACAAGGATCGACAGAATTAATATCCCAACTCTCCAGGACACTGTGGGGATCATGTAATTCATTTTTTATGGCCATCAGAGCTACAACTGGGAGGAACAAACAATAAAGGGTTAGAACTTTAATATGAAACTTCTCTTTTCCTTTTCCGGGTACATCACAATCAAAAATAATTACAGGTCAAAAAAATCAATAATAATAAATAAATAAAAGTTAGGTTTAAGGTCTATAAATTGTATATGGAGTCCAAATTCTTGAGGAAAACAAAACCCAAAAATAAATAAATAAATAAAAGATGGTATTAACTTTAATCTTGTTGCTACTGGGGCTAGTAATTTCTAGCATATATAAATTATAAAGGCCAATATATTCAATTATCCATCTTAATACATCAGATTATCTTTCTATTTGTAAGTTCTGCTAATAATATCGATAAACAAAATAGGAAAGTTCCAAGAGACAACCTTCATAATTTATCCCAGAAGGAGAAAGCGCCGCAGAAGAAATCTCCATCAACGCCAGAAGCAGCAAAGCCAGAAGCCAGAAAACCGAACCGGTAGTTTCCATAACTCTATATTCTCAGTCCAGAAACACTTATCCTTAGTTCCTTCACGCAACCAGTTCATAATTAGCAATTGGACAAGCCATTCTAACCAGAGAGCAAGTGTATGTATTGCCTTATCCGAACAAAAAGCCACTCTCGGAATCAGATTCCCATAAAGCAAAGTCCACTATTTCCAAAACAAGAACCTCACGCAATGACCACCAAACCAGCTCGGAAAATGGAGAATTTGAATCGAACCAAGATGAATGAACAAAACTTTCTAGAGAAAGAACCAAACTAATTGAAGCCTGAAATTCTAAGATCCTTGAGATCTGAGTTTGGGGCTCCGGTTTCTACCTTCTACAAGCTTTGGCTTCTAGCTCTGGTCTGCTAGTTGCCAGTGATTCCACCACCCCCATTATCTTGTTTCTTTTTGCAGACAGCGGAATAAAAAGAGCACAAAACTCACTTGCTCACCCACATTCATTCACGCACGCCCAAAGAAGCTAGAATCAACCGCACAAAGGCCGAAGCAAAACGCCAAAGTCGACACGGACACAGATGAAAAACCAGTAACGAAATTCTTTAAAAATTAATTGAGAAGAGAGGAAAAACAGTACAATACATAATTATAAAAGGTAATCTCTCTCTTTTCCTTTTCTAATTACGGTGATTGGACTGAAGGGATGTAAGGGATTGATCAGAGAGAGAGAGAGAACAATGGACAATGTCTTATGCGAAAGCAAATTTTGCAGGTAAGTTTTTGACAGGTCACGTGGTTGGATTGTCTCCGCCTTTGTTTGCTTTCGGCTTCATTTCAAGAATTCAGTAAAAATAAAATTAGACTAGACCTCGGTGGACTGGTCGTACACATGCAAATTATCTGAAATTAGCTCTACCCTCAATTTTATTTATAATTATTTTTACTAATTTTAATAATATCAATATAATAAAAATAAATAAATAAAATTTTAAATATAATTATCAATAGAAATAAAAAAAAATATATAATATAATATTATTTTTTATCTTTCTCTCTCTTACTTTTTAAAAATAATTTAAAAATTTCAGTTTAAAATAAAATAATTTCATCCATTAATAACTTATAAGGTGACCTAAATTATATTTTTAAAAAAGTGATTATTATAATGGATCAAAGAAGTATCATTTATATTCATAACTTTTATAAATATTATATTATTAAAACTACTTCTATAACTATTCAATTCAGTTCATTGGTTGTGTAAATGGGAGTTTTTTTTCTTTCTGACCAAACTGTGTGAATGAAAGTTAGATTTTCTCGCCTGCAAAAAGAAAAAAAATTTATGTAGATTTAAATCATTAAATTAAATTTAAAATTTAATAATTTAATAATTTTTAAAAATATAAATTCAATTTAAACAGTTTAAATTTGTAGTAAGGAAATAGTAAAAAACAAAACAAATGAAAGAAACCCACCTGGGCAAATGCGAGGTTTTTAGATATAATATATAAATATTGATAGTTTAGTAGATAATTAAAAATGTTAAAATACAAACTTGTTCATAGCTAAAGAGCGCAAGAAAATTCTAAGTCGCATTCTGCAAAAGCCACAGGTGGCCCCACCTGCTAGAATGCACTGCACTATTTAAAGTTTATTTTAATAAAATAATCATAGTTAAAAATATAAAAAAATAAAAAAGATTAAAAAGTTTCCCTGTTGCAGGAGAAATAAAAAAGTAAAAAAAAAATAGAATGAGGGAAGGAGAAATGCTAAGATACGCGGGGATGGGGGGAGATTGATTGAGATATTCTGCGTTGGATGCCGCGAAATAGAATCTGTCTGATGCGCCCACAGCTCATGCCTTTCCCTCCGTCGCTGTTTCTCGATTTCCACCCCCCACCCCTCTCTATTTATTTATTTATTATAAGCCTCCTCTATTTATTTTTATTAAATTTTAATTATATAACACTTTTATATTTTTTTTATTTTTTCATTCTTATTATGAATCACTTTCAGTCCACTCATAAAATAATTAAGCAAAGCAGTTAACTTGTAAAGTTTATTTTAAAATTAATTAATTTTAGTCTTACTAAAAATAAAAACATAAAATTCAAAAAATTATATAGAAATATTAAATTAAAATTAAATTATTTTTTAAGTAATTTGCTGTTAAATTGAAAATTTTAATTCATAATTTTTTAAGCATGAAGATTATTTTAAAAAACGTCATATAATAGAGAGATGTCATCCTCTATGACAGTGGTTAGTAAAATGAATCAGCAAATGTTGGTATAGGAATATTGGTAAAAAAAACAAAGAAAGAAAGAAAGAAATGTAGGTTTGCCTTGTTGGAAGGGCACCTACGTTTCATATCCTAACATGATTTTAAAAAGAATTGTCTTGAATAAAAAATATTTATAAACAATAAAAAATTATAAGTTTAGGAATAATAAATTGATTGGAGAGGGGGAAAAAATGATAAAGAAGGGATTAATGAAGAGAGAATTACTTTAAAAATTTACTCAGTATAATTAATTAATTTCATATTCATTGACTAGAGTTTAATAAAATTGAGTGCTTAAAAAGATGCAACGGGTAATAGGCTTGAGAACCGAGGAGGGCAATAGAATTTTTGTCGGCATTGGAAACAATATTTATTCCCCCTCGCCTCTCTCTCTTAATTTTAAATTAATGGAGTTATACTAGGACTACGATTGTACTCTCTCTGGAATTATAAAATAATTTTAAATAAAATTATATATATTAATAAAATTTAGTGAATATATTATATAATTTTATTTTTAGATAAAATATAAATTTTTAAAAATATTTTTATTAAATATTCTGTTTACGAAAAATATTAAAGAGCGAGTATAATAAGTATTGAAAAATAATTATTAATAAAATTTTATTTTTATTTTAAATATCTTATATTTTGTAATATTAAATTTTTTTAAAATATTTTATAATTTGATAGGGAAACAATAGTTTAATTTATTGGTGATTTCAATGTGCGTGAAACACAGTCTCAAGCGTTTATTCTCATTCATCGCTTTGGAAATTGAAATCTTCAAGCATGTTCACTCTTGGTACTACGCTCCATCGCCTCTAAGATTTATTACTCGAATTAATAAAAATTTTAAAAACCTATTAATCTTGTTTAAAAATTTAATTCATTTATCCTACCTAAAAATTTAATAAATTTTTAATTTTATCTTTATTAGATATATTTATTTTAATAATATAATTTCTAATTTCAATATTTAATGGAAATTGGAAAAAAATTTGTAACAAAAATTTTACTCCTTCCGTTTAAAAATATAAGGCATTTTTATTCAAATTTACTCCCAATAAAATAGTCACTTACTTTTCAACTAACCCTATCTTTTTATATTTATTTTTATTAAATACTTTATAATAAATATAAAGTTATTATCAATTGAAGAAATTTAAAAAAAAGACAATAATTACATTTTAAAAAATTAAAAGCACCTTACTTTTTTTAACATTCAATTCCTTAAAATTTTTTTTATATTTTTGAATGGAGGAGAAAGTATGATATAACTTATAAATATAATTTAAATAAATATTCTCCTTACATTGTAAACAGAACCGGGAAACAGAGCACCTTAGTCTTGAGCGGGTTAAGAAAAATACTTGGACTAGGGATTGTTTTGATCAAGAACTCAATCTCCTTTACCTGTTTCGTTGATCATTTTTTTTTAAAAAAAAAAAACTACTTCAATTTCTTTACACAATATTTTCACTGTAAAATACTCGCTCCAATTTAAATATGGGACATTTTCTTGGTTTCAAAATGCATAACATTTTGTAAAAAGTCAATAGCAAAAAATTCTCTACCACGATTGTCTTTATTGAATATATTGTAAATAGAGATTATATAAAAAGAAATTAAAATAATTAAGATAAATTGATTTTAATTTGAAAGTAATGGTAATTTTTCGCTACTCTAATACTGCAACCCACTTTTAACTTTTTTTAATATTAATTAAAAGTATCTTATATTTTATCAGAAGAAGTATTATACTAAATTAATGTAAGGCAGATTTTTCGGAAAAACTGTAGCAAAATGGGGACACGTTAATAACGAATATTTCCATTTTATCTTTATTGAATGTGTCATTCTTAAAAGCATTTTATTCCTCGCATGCAACCTTTTGCTCCATCTAATTACGTATTCTGGTTAAAAAATGTGAATTATGTTTTGAAGAGTCAGATGTTTTTAACATATTTTAAGATATAATTATTATCTTTTTTTTAAATATCCTTAAAACGTTTAATTAAATAAAAATATATATGAAAAAATAAAATTAGTTTAAAAACAAATAATTATTTAATTATGGATGAAATTTAATTAAAAATACCTTATATTTTTTTAATGAAGGGAGTGTGTTTTTTATGTCCAGTGACCAGTAGAAAAGGATCATCAATTCATATTAGAGAGCGACTTGTTTACTCGAATGAATAACCAGTTAAACTGTTGTTATTTTCTGTGATTTTTTTTTTTGGCAGCATATTTTGTGCGAATCAGTAGCTAACAAACTTATTTATTTAGAAGGGGAAGAACAATTACTCTCTTTCAAGTTTGAATGAACGTCACTTTGCAACTTCAATTAGGTTTCATTTCTTCTTGGACATGGAAGTTCTTGAAAAGACAGTAGTAAAACAAGATGAGTAAGGAAGAAAATAAAATGATTCAAAAAATAACGGGATAGGTTATTATATATGTTATTTGTATATCCTCATGTCTTTTAGAATAATTTCTTAAAATCGATAGGCTAAACAATTTTGCTATGCAATCGTAATTTAAAAACAAATATTTAAGACGAAAATGGTAAAATCATCGTTATCAATATTAATGAAAATATAAATTACAGTAGAATAAAATACTTTGTTTGCAGATCATAAGCATTCATTCATTAAATTCATTCAAAACAGCATGGCCCGTTGACCAATATAATATTGTGTTAAAGTGTGAAAGTACTCAAAAAAAAAAAATCCTATGAACTTAAGTTATTCTTAAGTTAATAATGACACATACATGAATATTCATTAATTTTATAAAAAATACTCCCTACATTTTAAAATATAACACATTTTTTAAAGGGTTGGATGTTTCAAAATATAAGATATCTTTAATCTTTTAAGATACAATCATTATTTTCTTTTCAAAAACATCCTTATTAAATAAATCACTTTATATTTATTATAAAGCAAAACACCTTATTAAACAAGGATAAATATAAAAAGATATAATTAGTTTGAATATAAGTAATTATTTTATTAAGAAATGATATTAAATTAAAAATATTTTATATTTTTTAATAAAAAGAGTACTAACCTTTCACAATCTATTGAGTTTTATCCTTAAAACTAAACTAAATGCCCATGCGATTAGAGTTGGAAATACGGGCGGGCCCAGCCCTTAAGGGCCTGAGCCCTAAAGCCCGATTTCCTATTCTGAACCCTGTTTCTCAAGTCCGGCTCTTATGCGAAGGGCTCAAGGCCGGGCCCGTAAGCCCTTTTTCAAAAAATAAAAAAATTAAACATTATAAATTAATTAAAATATTCTAAAATTAAAAAAATAAAATTTTCATAATTTTTTAAAAATTAAACAACACATTTAGAAGTCTAGTAATAAAATTTAAATCTTGGTTAAAAATAATTTATTTTTTATAAATATACAAACATAATAATTATAGAAAAATAAAAAACATTAGAAATTTTATACTATACACTGATATTTATTAAATTATATTAAATTAATTTTAGAAGAAATCTAAATTAATGATAATATAATGTGTGTAGGATCAGGTGAGCAGGTCATTGGCTTCAAACACGTATTTCACCAAAGAAAATAATAATAATAATAATAATATAATAGAGTTTGAAGGGCTACCCGAGCCCGAGTTTTTTTTTACAGGGCTTATCAGGGCCAAGCCTTCAAGCTCGATTATTTTAAAAAAAAATTATTTTTAAAGCCCAAACCCTTATTTAAATAGAGCCTCCAAGCCCGACCCTTATTCCTGACTCTACATGCGATGCATGGGAATGTTTTGGTATATAAAAGATAAAAATAAAAAATTATAAAATTTAAAAATGATTTTAAGAGTACTTATAATTTAAAGTAAAATATGTTGTCCTCCCTCTGTTTTTATCTTAATTGTTTATACTTCTTTTTTATTTTTAAAATTTATGCAAATCTCTCTTAAAATTAATATATGCACATAAAAGTGTTTCTTATATTTTTAAATTTTCATCCACCCACAGTTGAGTCACATATATTAAATTAAAATAAATTTTTTAAATATAAATGTTATCTAAAAATTATTCATGTTACCCCAAAACATTTGCATGATACTCCCTACATTTAAAAATATAAGGTATTTTTAATTAAATTTTACCCTCCAATAAAGTAGTTGCCTACTTTTAAACTAATATTATCTTTTTATATTTACTCCTATTAAACACCCTATAATAAATACAAAGTTATTATAGGCATAATTGAAAAAAAAAGATAATGATTACACCTAAAAAGATTAAAAATATCTTATATTTTTTAACATCCAATTCTTCAAAAAATATCTTATATTTTTGAATGGAGGGAGTATGTGCTTTTAAATTTTTATTCATTCTTAATTTTAATAATTATAAAAATTATTTAGTTATTATTTTAAAAAGTTTAAATCTATAAATTTTTTAAAATAATGTTTCAAATATGTATGTCAAAAAACTCAATAGAATATGATTTTTTTGGTTAATTAAAGGAATATAAATTTAATATAATTTATGCTTATTTTTATTTAAAATTTATAGATTTAGTAAGATAACTTTAAATTATTTTTTAAAAAATTAAATTTGTATTTTATTCTTCAATTTATTATCTTATAATATAAAATCTAAAAATAATAAATTATTTTATTTATAACTTATTATTTTGAGTAAATTAAATTTTAAAATAAAACTCATCAAGTAAAATTTGTACACTGTGTCTAAATAAAATTTTTAATTTTATTGTGTACTTTTTACATTGTCTCTAAATAAAATTTTAAATTTTATTGCGTATCTAACACTTATATATTATTTTTACTAAGAATTTTACATCCTCTGTCGATTTTTACTATGATTCCTACACAGTTTTTCAAAATATAAAAATCTTATTTTTTATACTTTATCTAAATTTTTAAAATTTACAAATGAAAATACATAAAGAAAAAAAAATTCCTCATATGAAAATAAAATTTATTAATTAAATTACAAGTTTCATATTCATTCCACATTTTTTCTAATAATATGTCCCACGTTCACTTTTTTTTTTTACACCATGAGTTTTACGTGTGATCACTTTTCTTAAAAATTTAATGAACAATTCTTATTTTGCACTCTCCTCTATTTTTTCTTTATTTTAAATATTTTTATTTTATTTTAAAAAATCAGTTAAATTATTTCTTTAATCTTTTAATTGTGCACAACTTTTCATTTTATTGTCTTTTTAATTTTTATCAAGTAAAATCTTAAAATTTATTGAATTTATCTAAAAATTTAATAAGTTTTTAACTTTATTTTTACAACATATTTTTTGTCTCTAACATTTAATGAAGGTTAAAAGAGAAATTTTGTGATAAATATTTGACAATATATTTTATAAATAGGACTAAAGAGAGTAAGCATTATTTAAAAATTATTCAAATAACCCCCAAAACATTGTACATATAAGAGAGAATATTTTTTATTTATAGATAATTTTTATCATGTGTAAATAAATTTTATTAATTAAATTATGAGTCTCGCAATGATCTCACTTTTTTAAAATGGTAGGTGCCGCACCCATTCCTTTTTCTTTTTATTAGGGATACTGTATGTATATTTTTTTGACAAAATGTCAATTAAATATTTTTTAAATCAAATTTTTGAAAACAATTAAAAAATGGCAAAGTACTATTCAAAGCACTGTAGACATACAATGTTTTGAGGTGCTTTACTACATTTATTGATTATGGATGATTTAACAATAAACATTATAATATTTTAATGGATTAAAAAATATTGGTTTATTTCATAAAATTAACATATAATCATATGTCATTGTTGGTTTAAGAATGCAAAAGGTTCTTGAAATTTTTTTTTGTTGATATTTTTATACCTTAACCTTATAGTATGCTTACTCCGTTTTTATATATTAAAAAAAACTACATCACATAATTTTAAAAATAAATTAATTATAATAATTATGTTTGAAAATAAAAAAATAAATTAAAATGTTTAGTGTTAATTAACATAACCATACATTAATATTTTATATTAATATAAGTTATGAAAAGTGATTTAAGAAACATGCAATAAATATTTATTGTAATCGATGATTGTGCTTATAAAAAAATACAAATAAAAAATAATAATTTATTCAATAATAAAAAATGAGGGGAGTATATATTAATATTGGGGACAACACAACTTACATTAAATTGTTATTTATTACAAGTTAATAGTAATAGTAATATATTTCGTTTACAAGATCGTGTGTTATGCATTGGGAACATATGTTCAATTAAATAATTCTAATGAGCTTCCTGTTCAGAATCTGAGTGGACTCGCGCCTGCTTTTGGGTGGGGCGGGGGGGAGAACACATAGTTTTGCTATTTCACCTACCGCATCAATGCAATTTCATATTATATGACGTTTTTTTTTAATGAAACAGTACCATGAAAATGCCATTCCTCATCTCTTCTCTTCTCTTTTCTTTTCTTTTTGAGCAAAACATGAAAATGCCCTTTCAAGAGAAACAATAGTAAGTCAGATTATAAAACAAAACATCCCTGCACTCATGGAAGAACTCTCCTTCAATAATCCTACTATCAAAGTTATTACAGTTAACTTGATGAGCAAACAAGCCAGCGTAAACATTTATTTCTCTAGCTCAATAATGATTGATGAGCATGACAATCCAGTTTTACACAGAGATTTTCTTGATTCTATTAATAAAATTTAATTACAGGTGAATTATTTCAAGAGTGCTTCTTTTAAATAAAGGAGATAGCTTTCATGGAATTGGTGTGTTTTGAATTTTATATAAATGAATAGTAAGGTTCACTAAATTTGGGGCGTGTTGTGTAAATTCAACTAAAAGGAAAACAAGTGAATTATAGGGGGGGGGGAATCGAAGTGGAAGACGATGTTGCTTTTGTGTTGTCGGGTTTTGGGCGACGTGTCATGATTATGGGTCAAACTCATGCTTTGCATCTCTCATTATGTCATGCTGCGTTTATGTTTATCATGCTTCTTTATAAAGTATCCTTTTCACATTGCCAACTTTTGGGACTATAGAACCTTGTTTCTTTTTTAAACGTGCTTATTTTTTTAATGGAAAAAAATCTGCATATACTTGGAGAGTATTGAATCTTGTGTTAAATATTTGAACTAGATTCCTTTCTAAATGAGAAAATTCGAACAAGATATTTTATGTAACAACGTGCCTTGAAATAATTAAAAAATGTTTTAAACTCTTGTTAACATAATTTCATTATATTTTTGTATTATAACAATTTTTTAAAAAACAAAAAAAAGAGAAAAGAATTCCCCCTTCTTGGTTAAAAATGGATTTTAATTTTTTAAAAATTTTCACATGGTTTTTATATATAATTAATAATTTTTAAAACTTTTAAAAGTGAAAATACAAAACTATTTGTTGATTTCGTTCTGCTTTGCATGTAAAACAACTCCTTCTAAAGTGAGGATGACCCCAAAATTCAGACACCAATTCAATTGTCCCCTCCAACGTCTCAAACTTCTATTGAGATCTCACTAAGTATTGAACTAGCGTTTATATGGTTGAGAGATAAGAGACAAACACACACTCGGAAAGATTCATTTCTTTCTTTCAACGTTCTTATTTCTAAATTATTAGCAACTCAATACCCAAAGGAAAAAAAAAATCCAGACATCACACATTATTTATACATTTAACATCGGACGAGAGCTTCATTCCGTTTGAAAACTTGTGAATACTTATAAGATAGAATTCAATGAGATAGTTACCATGATTTGAAGCGAGGCAAACTACAAAATATTGTTAATCTGTTTATGATATTAAGAAAATGAAGCACCCTACGTGTACACATACTTAATAAATAAAATTGGGCTGAAGCACAAAGATGCTATAAATTGTTTTCTTTAAAGGCAAATGGTATTTTAAACTCTTTTTTTTTAAACAATTTTGCCCTAAAACTTTCTAAGAGGATGTAACACTGTCCTATCTTTAATTTGACCAAACGTTTGATCGTCAAATATTTGCTTTTTGACCAATTACACAGGCGTCATTCTCTCCCTCTCTTTCAAGCCACTCTTCTCATTCTCAACGCCAATTCCAAGGCCATCCTTCTTCTTCTCGCTCTCCCTGAAGCCATTGTAGAGGAGCAACGGATTAGTTTTAGCGACTTGAACCAGAAATTAAACACATGTAATTATTGCAATCAAGCCAAAATGAACAACAACTCTCAGTCAACCACCACGTGATTCCCATCTCTTCCCTCTCCACTGTAAAACTCAGGCTCTTCAATCATAATTCTGAAAAAAGAAAGAGAACAAAAAAGCTTCTTCTGCTAATGTTATAGAAATTAAACATTCATATCATTGTCCCTATCTCAGTCAACCACGTGCTTCCCATATCTCCCCCCTTCATCACATCACTATCCAACGTAAAACCAGCAAATCCGTAGCTAGTATATTAAGGAAAACAACAAATTGCAAGAGATTTTGTCACGTAAAAATGTTACAGTGACGTGGGTAAACTGAAAAGATATTTCCCTTCAAATGAGTGAAGCAGCAGTGGTGAGTGTCGGAGAAGAATCGCCTGTATGTCCAAAATATTAAAAAAGAAAAAGAAAGAAACAAGGAGGGAGAGATACAGTGTGGAATCCGCAATCCCAAGCGATAATGAAGACCGGAGACTAAGGCACTAAAAAAGAAAACAAAATCGGTCACTAAGACAGGTTGTTCTAACTGGACTGGTTAACTCAAATTTCAATATTATTCGGATGACGGAAGAGATACGAGTGAGTGGGGCCGTGGGGGGTGGTTGGTGGGTCTCAGTTGGGGGAAGTCATGGAACAAAGTGGTCCAAATCCAGCTAAAGGAAAAGCATTTCATTCCATTTTGATGAAATTGAATCACACACCTCACAAAAGTCTCTTTCCTTCTTCTCGTTTGAGTTAGGTTCCAAATTTTTACAAAATATTCTGCCATGTAATATTTTATAGAACATTCTGAGTTAGGTTCCCATTTTCATGTTCTCATGCATCTTTTTTCTTCTTAGATTGGCATGTTACTGACAAGAAAAATAATTTGATGATTAAATTTATATTTGGTTGGATTGGATCAGAAACAACGAGGAGATTGTAAAAAATGTAAATAAATAGTTATCAATCTTAATACCCTTAACTTGCTCTTTGTCATCCCAGAAAAATTCAGCCACCCAAACTAACTTATTAAGGGCCCATTTTACTGCCAGCATTGAGGGCCCATTTCAGACAACCGAACAAGGCCCAAGTTCAAACATCAAATTAATAATGCATTGCACTGATAAAAATACTATTTCAATAACGAGATAATCCTACATTTCATAATTGCAATTAATAATGAATCATGCATGCAATACTCCTGGTGCGTCATATTTTTTTGATAAAATAATAAATCAATTTATAATAAAAGATTATAAAATCTCACAGAATTGTTTACACAGAAATTCAAAAATACAATAAGATGACAAAAGTTGTACATATTTAAACTAAAGCTTTCAGACCAGGGAAAAGAAAAACAAGTAAAACTAGTGTCGGTCCTGGAGATGGACGGAGGACGGTTAAAGTATTTTCAAAAGCAAAAACACACACTCACACTCACACACACTATATAATAAAAGAACATTGGCACGAGGCAGAGGCCCATTTCTCTCGTCAAAATCTTAATTAGGGCCTTGTCCTTTATTGAGCTGATCGACTCTGCTTCACAGGCCTTCCATGTGACTGAAATTGGCGATATTTTTTACGTGGTCCCTGGTTTCAGATATTTTATATTTACGAGTATTTTCATATTTTGGATAGGCAAATCAAATAATAATCCCGTACAAAATAAATAAGGGAAAATCACAGAGAAGTCCCACATATGAATTCTAATAACTAAAAAATCCCATGAAATGTAGAAATGATTCCAAAGCCCCGTGAGTTTTAGTTGTAATTAAATTTTAAAGAGCATTTACCAAAAAAACCTCTAGCATTCACTCCCCCTCACTCGTCTCTCTCCTCTCCTCCTTCTCCAATGCCTGTGACGAGAGGACCTATGCTGACGTGGGAAGGCCCACCAAGTGAAAAGAGTGAACCTCAGGCCACCCACTTCATTCTGTGTTTTGATCTGTTTATAATTTTGCTCGTCTGTAAATATGCCTAGATCAGATTTTGCATTTCTATTGAGGTTTGATTTGTTATTGATTGATAAACATAGGCGAGAAAGCAAAGATTCTTGCCATGTTCATTGTTGCTTCATGGTAAGTACGAGCCCAGTCATCTTCTAGGTCATGACACTTTCATCGAGGCCTACCACGCCAAGAACTTTGTGGGGCGGGAAAACCGTGGCATGGGCTTGATGAGTTCCTACAAGCCTCTCATCTCTAGGAGGCTTGTGAGGGTAGATAAATCCTCATTAAACTGCAATTGACTCAATCGCTATTAAAAATACATTTTAGATGGCTTTATTAATGGGTGATTAGACATTATTAGAAGTCCAAGGTCGCGAGGAGTTGCAAGTGTTCTTTCCTTTCTCATCAACGTGACCAATTTGAGTTGGTTCGGTCAAATCAGTAAATTGATGAACCAATTTTCTGGCTGGGTGAATAATTTCAAACATGTCTATTGGATCGGATTTTATATTTTTTTCGTCCCTTTACTTTGTCTGAAATGATATTGTTTTATTAGATGATGTATGGTTTATATAAAAAAAATGTTATATTTAGTTGTAGATTAATGACTTTCTTATTTAAATATTATTCCCTTCCGTCTAAAATATGAATATCTTTTGATAATAATTCATGCACCATTAAAATTTTTACTATTGTAAAAATATATATTACTTTTGCTTTTTATTATTAGTTTCAATTATCTTTTGATAATAATTCATGCACCATTAAAATTTTTACTATTGTAAAAATATATAGTACTTTTTTCTTTTTATTATTAGTTTCAATTTATTATAAGAAAGTTGTAAATTCATAAATAAAAAAAATTTAAGGTTAATAAATACAACAGATAAAATAATTTTTTTATAAATATTAATTGTTATAATTTTATTTAAAAATATTTTATAATTTAAAATTAAAAGATTATATTTTAATTAAATTATATTATTTTAATCATGATTTACTTGATCTTGAACTCCAACTACTGGTATTTGAATAACTGCCTTATCTGATTCAATAAGGATTTGATTTTAAATGGCTTGAAATGCCCAACCCAGCTACTGTTTTCAGTGAAAGGTCAAATACGGTCGTAGTTAATAAGTGGTAAGTTAAAAGTACGCTTTTTCATTCTGTCACGGCTGTCACGGTGCCGGAGCCGCACTATTTTGGACAACACAGTCAGTCATTCATCCGAATATTCTAATCAATTCTTTACGATCACAAAATCAACGATCCAAACCTCGTCAATTATCACGTAATTATATTGGTGAACTCATCATTTCAGAATCAATTCCTCTCTTTTCAATCACAGGCTTTCCTTAAAACTCGGCGAACCAAGCGTAAATCAAACGTGATAGGATCTGCTTTCTCTAGCTTCAAGCGTGAACTTTGACGGCCAAATTCCGATTCTCAGAAACCGCCTTCTGCAAATCCCACAGACCCACGTCACTACACCCCACCACCATTCCCTGCATTAGAGATTCGTCCTTCATAACTACGTTTCGAACGTTCCTCCATTTGCAGATCCCGTTCACAATCTCGCCGGCGATCATCTCCGCCGGCTCCGATGGATTGTGAATATACACGAAATCCCCCATCGCGTTCATCGCTATTGACGCCACACGTTCACTCTCTCCTTTCAGTTTCTTCACCATCTCGTTCGGCATCTCACCCATTTCCATCCACCGGAACTCCTTCCCCAATTCGCCCCTCACTTCCCACAACTTCACACCCTTCAAATTCTCCATGTCGCCCACCAGTCCCGCCACGATCAGGCTCCCGTGGAGAGTTCCAATGACGCAAGAGTACACACGTTGATCGGGTCGAAGATCGTACGGCCCGTACCAGATCTCGGCGTTCGGATCGAAAGAGTATGTGACGCCGGAGTTTTTCTCCGTCATGTGCATTCTCTGCTCGTCGACGGCAACGGACAGCCACATACTGGCTGTGGAATCTTTTAGGATCTCCGGCATGGAAGGACCCGTGCTCCAGGTGCGGGTCCCTGGATTGTAAATCTCCACCGCGAGGGGATCATCCTCGAAGTCGCAGGCACCGCCGGCGACGACGATGAGGTGGCCTACACGAGCGACAATCGGGTCAATTCGCCAGACGCGGGGGGCGTCGGCGTGGTGCCACGTGAGATGCAGGGGGTCGAAGGAGAAGGCGAAAATGGTGGGAGACAGAAGGTAGAGCAGAGTAGAGTGGGATGACCGGAGGGCGGAGGCGCGTTTGACGGACGGTGACTCTGGGCGGCGAATATCAAGCCAGAGATGGGAACGAGGGTCGTAGGCGTGTGTAGCAGTAAAGTGAGGAGACCTGGAGCTGTGAGTGTGAAGGATGAGCCAGGGCTTGATGGGGTTGAGGTGAGCGAGGGAGGAGGAAACAGCACGGTTCCAGGACCTGGACACGTGGCAGGCGGAGAGGAGGTGAATGAGAGGCACGTGGGAGAATATGGCCTCCAATACGTCTCCATGAATGGAAGCTTCTCCTTCTGGTTCAGTGGTATTGTGTTGAGTCATAGTGATCTGAGTCGTGTTTGGTTTGAGAGATGAGAGCGACGGAGGAGGAAGTTCGATGTGCTTAAATAGTGGGCAATGCTCAGCTTGAATTATTGCATTGCCTCTTTTCCAGTTCTTGCGTCAAGTCTGGGCAACTGTTTTTGCTCAAAAAAAAAAAAAAAGTCTGGGCAACTGTAAACTGGTTTCTCTCTGTTCCTGTTTTCCCCAACAGCCCCAAGAAAAAAAAAAAATCGTAAATTATTGTTTTTAACAAGTTGAGAATCAAAATATTATTGTTATTCTATATTTTAATTCTCTAAAAATTTAAAGAATAAAATGCAAAAAAAAATATTATATCATGAATTTGAACTATTTACATTAAATCTAGATGGCAAGGATTTCTTACAGAAACATATTACACTAAAAGAAAATTATCTATAAGTTCTTATAGTTTTTTTTTAAATTTTAAATTAAATCTTTGTAACTTATTTTATTTCAACTCAACTCAATTCTTAAAGTTTTATCTTCTAGATCTTCTGGAGGTTGAACTTATTAATAAATAATTAATATTTTAAAATTTATATAAAATTTAATGCAATCATTTTGGCTAAAAAAGAAAGAAAAGGTTAATTTAATACAATATTTACATTTTTATTGAAATTTTTGTAAAAATTCTACCTATGTGAAAAATTAGAAAGCATAACCTGTATATAAAATCTAAATTATAAAAATTATTATTTATTATTTTCAAATTTATATATATTAAAAAATATACAAGTTCTTAATCAGTTTTATTTTAAAAAAAGCTTCAAAAATTTTACATTTTTGGGATTAACATATATAATCGATTAAATTATAAGAGGATGATCAAAACAAAATGAATTATAGGAATTTAATTCAAAACAGCGTGAAGTTATAAGGACATGCAAACATGAAAAATTAGCATCATGCTATTGGTCATAATTAATAAAGAAAAGGGTAATGAATTAGAGCTGATAGAAAAGGGATTCCTTTCAAACACACCAACGTAACATTAATGGTTAACCATGATAGTAATTTCAAATATTATTTTGTATAAGTATTATTTTTTATTGCTGACGTGTTGTTAGGTTTATCTGATTCTCCATTGTCTTGATTAATCCATTACTCCATGGTCCATGCCCAATTTTGAAAAGTGCAATTATGAATCGGTTGCTAGTCATGCCGCTGATATTATAAAAGGGCCGGCTCCGATTTTTCTTTTAAAAGCTACTCATATTTCTACTTATAACATGTATAAAAATAATTTAACAACTAACCATAAAACATTAAGTTAAAAATCATATTCATATTTTATTTTTTCAGTGGAATAAATGAAAAATTATACACAGACACACACACCTTCCAATATAATATACTCCATTTATTTCAAATTATAAATCACTTTTAGATAAAATTTTACGTATAAATAAATTTTATTAAACATACTTAACAATTTTATTTTTTCAAAATAAAAATGTAAAATTTTAAAAATACTCATAATTTAATATATTGAAAAGAGAAGGGATGAAAATTAATTATAGAGAAATAAAGAATAATATTAAAATTGATGCATTTAATGAAATCTTAATTTACTCAAATTGTCTTATATATTAGGATGAAGAAACTTCTTTAAAAGTGTTATATAATTTGAAATGGAGAGAGTATCATATTAAGTCTGTAGTTGAATTTTTTAAAATGATGATTTGAGCCATGTAATAAAAAAAAAGGGGTCAAAAAATAGAAGAAAATGTGGAATTCGGGTAGAAATGACTCTCGAGTATTGATGTTAAAAAAGAAAGAAACAGAGTAAGAAAAAACTCGCATAACTGTATTTAAATGCAGAAAAAAGCGAACACTTCTAAATAAAAAATCAATATAACGTGAGAAGTGACGTTAATTTAAAAAATCATTTTCCTGTTGATTGTGCAGACATCCCAACCAAACGTCCAGTTTAAAGAATCAAACAACCAACAAAGATGCTATGCATGAATGTGACGAGTCGTGATATTTTGCACTCATCAATAATTCATAATTGACAATTGTGATTTTCTCCCACACTTAGCTGGCTTATACCCCACGTGTCACTTGTTTAAGACGACTCCTTCGTAACTAATTAATAGACTCAAAAAGTTTTGTTAATTTGGTTGTGTCGACCAACAAAGTTTTTTGAAATTCTCGCACTATTTCTAAACGCTAGCTTTGTACTTTCACTTATTTTAAATTGGAATAAACAGTTATCGAAGTCGTTGTTTTATCTTTTAAATAATTTTACGTATATCATATATAGCATTCGATGTTATTAAATTAGATTCCACAGTCATGGCAAAATTATTAAAAATATTAAAAAAAGAGAGAGGAAGGAGTAGATTCCAGCAGCTTCACACAAGGAAGGTTCTCTCATGTCTAAATTTTTATTCTTTCTTCGTGATACATGAACTTAATATCTTATTTGAAAATTCATTTACTCTTAATTCAAAAATAAAATCTCCTACCAAGAAAAGAAATAAAACCTGTTACATCAATATTAAATATAGAACAACTTTTTTTTGGGTTAACTGAAGAGAATTTAAATCATGTATGTACTTCTATTTACACCACACCATATACCTTGATGATCAAGCTTGTCATTTGGATTGATATAGTTTTTGAAATAATAAATTGAAAGACACTATATTAAGAAAAACTAAAACGAGCTAACAATAATTCTTGAAGAATTAAATTGCCAATTTTTTTAAAAAATTAAGAAGTGGTGGAAAATAAAAAAAGAGGTCCAAGGTTTCCCAATCCCAATACTGTGCTTGATTACATGGTTAAGAAAAAACAACAGAACTTAAGAAGGATCGATGAAAATTTCTCTTGCATATTTTTATAAAAATAATTTAAACTAAAAAAATATTAAATGATAACTACAAATATAAAGTTTTTTAGTGATCATAATGTACTTTGTGAGAGAATTATAGCAGGGCTCCAAAAAACATATTTAATAGTAAATGGACATCGCAAGAGTATTTGCAAGTTATTCTCTATAAATTTGTAACTTGTAAATAAAAAACTATTTGTTATAGATAATTATTTTATTAGTTAATTGTTATTAAGATAGTTTTTAGACATAATTACCATTTTAAAAATTTTTCCCCGGCGTCTATTATTCAAGATGATCCAATTACCAGAATGAGCTTTTTCCTTCTAAACTTCCTCAGCCATGTGTTATTTTTATTCTTCATAAAGTAATTTTTGTTACAAGGTTTTTAGGAAAAAAAATAAATTATAAGTCCCTGCAATAATAAAAATTGAAAAGCAGATTGAGGGGATGTTGTATATTCACTGGGCGTTTAGAAAGTCGATGTTGTAATAACGATAATTTATTTATTTTTTATTTTTATTTTGTAAAAAAAAATTATATAAAATTCAGTTGGTTGGATAAGTACATCGTCATATCATATACTGCTGCATGTATGAACGAATAAACGTGTGTGAGTGCAAACGTGGGCATATGAACAGAACAATTTAATTTAAATTTTTGAAACGGCCTGATGGACCTCAATTTACTTGGTACATTTTTTATTTGAGCAAAAAGACAACATTTTAAATTTATTTGGTACACATTGATCTTTATCCATAAAGTAATGATTTTTATAACTGAAGAACACGTAGACCATACATTTTTTGTTTGGATAAGTTTCCTATCCACTTGTTTGAAAATATCATGTCCTAACAAATTAACATGACTTTAAAGCAGCCCTTCTTTTCAAAGCATGGGTACTACACCTCATGGATAGAAAAAAAATATTTTTTAAAGATATTAAAATTAAATATAAACTTTTCTAACTATATTATTGCATTCAAAAGTATCAAGATTCAAATATCCTGTCAGGGATTTTTGAACCACATTAATCAAAATAGTAATTTATTAGCATAGTAATTTGTTAGCATCTCTTTGAGAGTACGTCTTTCATAAAGAATTTAATCATTGCTGTATATATCTAAATTTGGATATAAGATTTTTCATTCAATTAAATTGACCTCCTTATTAGTTAATCCAAACACTGTATCTTTGAATTTTTGTGGTGGTGATGGGTAATTTACCCCCTTCCCTTTCTTTTGTTTTCTTTTTCATTGAGGGAAATTATATAATTTTAATGTTGTGTTAGTAATTATTTAATTAAAATATAAAAAACTTATATATTTTTTAATTGATGTATATATTATTCTTTGTAATTGATAAGATAAATCATGAGCTTACAAAAGCAAAGCCCAAGTTCAAGTCTAAGACGTAGATTAGTGCATGGCTGTTGTAACTATTCACCTGATGTTGTCATTCAGTTTGTGTTATTTGCTTTGTAGTTATTTTCTTGTTGTAACCTATTGTGACTTTCTCTTGGTTATCTCTATAAATAAAAGGCAAAACACCTCTGTATATTATCAAATACAGAGTGTGTAATTCAAATCTTAAATTTACTATTTAGTTCTCGCTTGGTATCAGAGGAGTCACTGACAAAAGAAAGTGAAGGACCCAATGGTGAAAGTGATGAATTAGACATAGAAGTATCAAATACAGAAGAAGAAACTGGAGAAGCAAATTCTGAGACTTCAAACCACTCAGATGAATTATCAATGGATTGAACAATTGGTGAAACTTCACTATCTGATAAAAACTCACTTGTAAAGGGAAACCCATTCTCATTAAAAATGACATGACGAGAAATATAAACATGATTTGATGGAGCCATACATCTAAACCCTTTGTGATTGCCACTATACCCAAAAAAGACACACCGTTCATTGTGAAATTGAAGCTTATGCTGATTGTAAGGCTTTAAACAAGGATAACACTCACAACCAAAAATTTTAAGATTACCATAATTTGAAGACTTATGCCATAAAACCACATATGGAGACTTGTTATTTAGATCAGGCGTAGGTAACCGATTTATAATATAAACACCAGTTGCAAAGGATTCCCACCAGTAGACTAACGACATATGGGCTTGAGCTAAAAGGCTTAATCTAGTTTCAACCATACATCGGTGCTTTTATTTTGCATGTCCATTTTGAGCAGACGTGTATGGATAAGAAAATTGAGCAATGATGCCAGCTTCAAAAAATAATGAACTAAACCATTTATATTCACCTCCATTATCATTCCTGAACGTCTTGATTTTAAGACTAAACTAATTTTCAACCATATTTTAAAATGAACAAAAGCAAAGTATGCATCACTTTTGAACTTGAGTGGATATAACCACGTGTAATGACAAAAATCATCAATGAAATATATGTAATAATGAAAGCTATCAGAAGAAGAAACTGGTGCAGCTCCCTAGAGATTAGAATGAATAAGCTCACGTGGAGTAGAAGCACATGAGTCAGATAAAGTAAAAGGTAATGCATGTGCTTTCCCATACTAACAGGCAAAGCAAAAATCAATTGTTTCATTGCAAGTTAAAAGAATATTGTAGCTAACATGTTTAAATATTTTAGAGGAGCAATGGCCCAATCGACAATGCCAAGACTCAAGAGCACTACACACAGCTATATTGTAGGATTAAGCAGATGCAAAAGACACAGTTGATTTTGAAAGAAATTCTAGTTGTTGATCAGCACGATATAATTCTCCCCCATGAGGCTTGCCCACTAGAATTGCTCTATTTGTTGCCTTGTCCTTAACACAACAACCAAAGGCATCAAACATAACAATAGAATTATTGTCTATAGCCATTTTATGAACACTAATTAAGTTTTTTTGAATATTAGTAACCACAAGCACATTGTTCAACTTTGTTGGCTTATTCTGACTATCAAACAATTGAGCATTGGCAATATTCTGAATTTGAAGTTTATGTTTACCTCCAACTTTTAAAGTACTTGAACTAGTCATAGATGTGTTAGGAATTGGTGTGAGTCATATGGTGTGTTGCACCACTGTCAAAATACTGTGCCAAATCACTAACTACTTCAGGGAAAGCAAAGTATGCAGTAGGTTCATCAAATCTCTAAGAATCAAATCTACCATAGTTTCTATTAAATCTAAAATAACATTTATAAGCAAAATAGACTTATGATAAACTTGACAAATAGGACGATTATTATGACTTGCACATCCACGTCCATGAGATCGTCAATTGTTGCGACCACTGCCTCTAGGTGGACCTCTGTTTGGAGGACGAGAATCTAAATTGAAAGTGAGATTAGCAAAAGCATTACCAAGACTCGCTACTGGACGATTAACTCAATCAAGTCTAGACTTATATGAAAGAAGTTTTGACTGTAATTCCAACCATGTTAGATTTTCTTTATCACCAAGTTAAACAACTATAGGAGTATATTCTAAATCTAAACTAGATAAAGTAGCCATAATCAAATCAGAAGTAGAGATAGGACTCCCTGCTAATGCCAAATTATCTAATAGAATCTTCATCTTGTCTAAATATTTGTCCATACTCGGACTACCTTTCTGTGTCTGCTATAAATCACCCTTAAGTTGCAACAATCACGATCGAGTTTGAGCACCGATGAACTATTGACACTGCAAGCCATAGTTAAGCAAAGGTTGTACAGTGTAACATATAGGAACTGACTTCAGCTGTCATTAATTCAAGTAGCCATCTATATAATAATTGATCAGTGGCTATCTAATCCTCAAAATTAAGATTGATACATACTCCTTCATTCTCAACAATATACTTTGTTGGACACAACTTTATTCCAAGTAGATAACCATCTAAACAATGTCCTCTAACTATGGAGAGAACATGTGAGCTCTATGGGATATAGTTTGTGTGATCCAGCTTGACCGCATCAGCTTGATTCAAGCTGTTGAGAAGTGGTGTAACTTTTATAGTCATTATAGGTACTTGCAGAATGACAGTAACCACCAACAAATGAGCACTTGACGTTTTGATCAATGGCATAGTAGTTGAGGTCTCTATGGACTTTCTGCTCTGATACGTCTATGGCTACCTCACCCATCACTTCTTTATCTTCACCAACCCCTTCTACTCATTCTATGGTGACTTGTGCAAAAAATGGCATTTTTAAGCCTAAATGTCCACTTGTAGGTGTTGTTATTGGTCCTGATAATATTAAACCTCATTTTGTATTTAAAGCACTTCAGCGACCATATTGGAAAACTGCTATGCAATGAGAATATGATGCTTTACTTTGAAATCACACCTGGGTCTTAGTTCCACCACAACCTCAGTATAATCTTGTTGGCTGTAAATGGGAATGGTGTATCAAAAATAATCCTGATGGTTCTCTTCCTATCCACAAAGCTAGGCTCGTGGCGAAAGGTTTTCATCAAGGACCTGGTGTTGACTTTGGTAAGACATTTAGTCTTGTGGTTAAGCCCTCTACCACTCATATTGTTCTTACATTGGCAGCTTGCTTTAACTAGCCTGTTTGACAGCTTGACATTAACAACGCTTTTTTAAATGGAGTTCTTCATGAAACAATGTTTATAGTGCAACTTGAAGGTTTTGTCAATCCTCAGCATCCTTATTACGTCTACAAGTTAAAAAAAGCTCTTTACAGGTTAAAGCAAGCACCTCATGCTTGGTATGGTTAGTTGAAAGGTACTTTGCTGGACTGGGGTTTTGTTTGTAGTTGTAGCGATTCCTCTCTGCTCATTTATACATCTAAGACTTAGATTCTCCTTATTCTTATATATGTTGATGATATCTTAATCCTTGGTAATGATGATATAAGCATTTCCATATTTGTCTTCAAGCTTCACTCATGCTGTGCTCTCAAAGATATGGGACCCATTCATTATTTTTTAGGTTTTAAAGTTTTTCGTGATGCTTTTGGCTTCTATCTTACTCAATCCAAACATACCTTTGACTTACTTCAATGATTTAATATGATTGACGCAAAGCCATGTTCTATTCTGATGAGTACTAGCACCACTCTTTCCGCTTATAATGGTTCTCATTTTGCATCTCCAACTACTTATCATCAAGCCATTGGTACTCTTCAGTACTTTGTGTTATACTTGGCCTAATCTCAATTTTGCTGTCAATAAATTGAGCCAATTTATGCAAGCTCCCATTGATGTGCATTGGTAGGTGCTTAAATGAGTTTTTTGATATCTTAAGGGTACTCCTTTCTTTGGGATTCTGCTAAAGAAAAACTCTCCTCTTTCTCTCATGGCATATTCCAATGCTAATTGGGCTTCTAGTGTTGATGATCGTCGGTCTACTGGGGCATGTCTTGTATTCTTTGGTCTCATGGTCATCCAGAAAACAACATGCTGTGGCTCGTTCAAGTATTGAGTCGGAATATCGTTCTCTTGCCAACACTTTTGTTGAGCTTCTTTGGCTTCATTTCATACTTCAAGAACTTACATTTCTGACTTGCATTCCTTCTATCATTTGGTGTGATAGCACTAATGCAACATCACTTGCTTCAAATGCTATTTTTCATGCTCATATGAAGCATATTGAGATTGATGCTCAATTTCTTCATGATCACGTTTGAAATAGTCGTATAGCTATTCATTATATTCCTACTAAAGACTAGCTTGCAGATTGTCTCACAAAACCTCTTGGCTCATCTCAGTTTATCTCTCTTGGCAACAAACTCACTTTGGCCGTTCCACCCTCTTGTTTGAGGGGGGATGATAAGATAAATCATGAGCCCACAAAAGCAAAGCCCAAGTTGAAGTTTAAGAAATAGATTAGTGCATGGCTGTTGTAACTGTTCACGTGATGTTGTTATTCAGTTTGTGTTATTTGTTTTATAGTTATTTTTCTATTGTAACCTATTGTGACTTTCTCTTGGTATTTTCTCTATAAATAAAAGGCGAAATGCCTTTGTATATTATCAAACATAGAGTGTGTAATTCAGATCTTAAATTTACTGTTTAGTTCTCGCTGTAATTTAATATCACACCAACAGTGTTTTAAATATTTTTTTATATAATTACTGTAGTATAAAAATTATCTGGTAACATGAGTATAAGAGAGTTGACTACTAACGTGAGCACGTACACAGAAAAAAGAAGGGGGGGGGGGGAGCAAACAGAGGAAATGATTGGTGATTATTTATTTATTTTTTTCAAGATGTTAGAGGATCAGGATGTGATTTGCAAAAATTAGGATTTTTCTTCATTTTAGATTGAAGAGTAACCATGGCTTGAATTTTGAAAGATTTCATATGATGTGGCAGCGAAGTTTTTTATCTATGCAAATTATTCCAAGTTATTATGTATACATTATAACTAAAATTAATTTCATGTTATAATAATTTTAAAAACATCAATTGTTTAAAAGTGTCCTATCAACTCTCAGGTATATCTTAGAATTAAAATATTACATCCTTTAAGTTGGCAGAATGAATAATTTGATTTCATGGTCGTCAATTACAATTTGTTCTTGAATGAGTTTTGTTCGAAATATGGGATGTATTTGGATTTCAAGTAGAAAAAATTGACTAACATAATGTAATTATGATTGGATAAGATCTTATAAAATTGATTTTGCAAAATCGATTCAGCAATTGAGAAAAAATTAGCTTCTGCAGAATGAAATTTCAAGAACTAAATGAAGCTTCAAAAAATAAGAGATGTTTGGTTAACTTCTATACAATAGAGTTTGAAAAGATTAAGAGTATACTGGGAGATGATGCTCTCCTTTCCCTTCCCGTCCTCTTTTTAATTTTTAATCATTTGATTTTTATTTGAATGGTTTAGATTTAATCTCCTATAAAATATTTTATTTTATTGTATTTTTTGGTTATTTATATTAAATCTTACTAGTTTGTTTGTTATTATTTATATTTCTTAATAATTTAACATTCTAATAATAATTTTATAAGAGATAAAGTTTAAACCATTTAAATTTTAATCTAATAGCTTGTAAGAAAAAAAAATGGAAGAGGATGAGAAGGGAAAAGTAGACAATCCTCTCCCGTCTTAATCTATGTCCGTCTATCTATCTATCTTTTTAAAAATTACCTTTTTTCTAAGACTCTAGTCTATGTAATGTAAATTTATATTTAAAAAAATTCAATTGTGCAGCACTGAATAATTATGAAAAAAATTTGTATTTTTAAATTATTTTTTAAATATGGAGGCATATAATAAATAATTTTTTTCCCAAGATCTATAGTTTTTAAGTAATTTTTTTTACTAAAATGTGTAATTTATTCAAATAATGAGCTCAATGTGTTTTACATTTATTTTTTAAATAAGAGAAATACATAAATTCAAGAAAAAATTGACTTAGCTACGTTCTCGACTGGTATGTAAATTTCTACGGAAATTATTTGATACCTTTAAAAAAAAATCCAGTAAACTGTGAAATTGATCCAGCAGAGAAATTCATTTTGCATTCTGTGAGTTCTTGGGTATAATTTTCCTTTATTCCAGAGAGTTCAATTCACCAAGTGATTGAAAAGTACACATATAATTGGTGATTAGGTGACTTGCTTTATTTTTTTTCCGATTAATATTGGTATAAATAATTTAAGTTAGTCTTTTCTTCTTCTAAGTGAACCATGCTGATTTGATGTTGATGACCTACCTTTAGCTGATGGGATTAATATTATGACACTTTTTATAATTGTAAATGACATATATAATATTTTTCTACATGGAATATAAAATTCAGGGCCTCATATTATTTCAAGGATGAAATTAAATTCAAAGCTGCCTGCCTTGACATGACTGGTGAGGAAAAATGAACCTTAACTTTAAAGAAAGACAATTTGAATTTTACAAGTTAATTGATAACATATAAGAAAGATTTTCAGAAAGAGAGGAATATATAAATCCGTCCAATTTTAAAACAAAAAAATGGCAATGCATTTAATTCATAGTGTTGTTATCAAGGTACCATTTGGTAGGTTACTGATCAAAGTTTAAAATATAAAATTTTTTATATTTATTATTTATAATTTTTTCACCTGTAAAATAAGTTTTAAATAAAAAATGAAATAATATTTATGTTAATCATAATTTATTGCTACGCAATACTCACTATGCTGAGCTTGCATATATCGAGATGAGGAAACCTAACAAGAGGGGGGAGGGTCTCTCCATTTTTTTTCCTCCATTTTTCTTCATTTTTTCAATCCTTATCATTTAAATTATTTTATTAAATAATTTTTTTAAATGATAAAATTAATGAATGATGGGGATGAGAGAAATGAAAGAAAATGAAGGAAAAAAAAAAATCCCAAATCCTAACAAGAGCGTGCCCCACAGATCGGGTCGGGTAAGAACTTTTCGAGTAGCAAGTCCTACAACCAAATTTGTTATAATGTTATATTTTAAGATTTAAATTTGAAACTGCTAGTTAAGTTTTTACAATTTCTTAAGTTAGAGGTGGGTGATAGCATTTTCGTTATTTTGAGTTGCTTTGTCGATGTAATGATGTAACTTATGGGTCGTTTGGTTTTCTGAAAGAATAGAAATATAATAGATTAAAATGTTAAAATAAAAATAATTTACATTACATTTTTTTATAATAAACATAATAAAATTTAATATTATATATTATAAATGTAAAAATCATCACACTTTTAAAAAAACTTATTGAATCATGACTTTTAATTCTATAAAGTAAATTTCATGAATATGATTAACTCCCTTTTATATTTTAATGATCTTATTTTTATTCTATTTTTTCCAATTTATTCTGTTTTCATTTCATTTTGCAACCAAATAGACCGGTGACTTACGTTGTCGAAGAGGAGACAAGCTACAGCAATGACCAGAGAATTTGAAGTACAACTAAACTTTCAAGAGTGAAGCGTCCTAACTCGTGTTTTCAACTTTCCAAAGTCGTCTAGTCCACTACGTTGGGGGGAAAAATGCCCAATCCTACGTGTACGGCGTACCTTTCTCTCCATGCCAATCAAAGAGTCGTGTAGTGGCAGAACAATAATGTTGACTACATCTGATCCACATATCATATTGTTTTTATTTCTTAAAATCAAGGGCATCAAATTAAATTATAAAATATTAATTGATGCCACTAAACTCTGAAAATATGGAGGATTTTTTATTTTTTCGGGAAAAATAAACTCTTTTAGTGAACTGTAAAATGAGTTGTTTACTTTTGACTCTCAATTTAACTTTGTTGAAGATTTTAGCTGGATTTCTTTATTAATAATATTTTATATGAAATCAGTTTTAACATTTATTATTATCATAAACATTGAGAATATATTATCTCTGCATCGTTCAGATTTAACCTGAAGGGTTTAGATTTATAATATTTTACTTTTATTTCCTAAAAAATTATTTTAATGGATACAAAATTTAAAATAAAAACTATCTTTTAATTATTAGTTTTTCAAAAAAATTATTTAAAAAATACTTATTAAAAAACTATAAATTTAAATTATGAAAATTAAATTTAAACAGCGATCAGCTTTCCATGCTTATTAGTGTGATGTGTAATGAAACTAGTTCATATTTTAGGATGACGCATGGATTACATGATTCAAACGTAGAATTCTTTTATTTATTGACGCATGGATTACATGATTCAAACGTAGAATTCTTTTATTTATTTATTTTGATAAAATGCTATTGATAATTTTAAGGTGACATATGGATTACGTAATACATGGAATTATTTCCAAGTCAGCCGCCGCAGCCACATATTTTTTCTTTTCCTTTTTTTTTTGGGAGAAAGAGAGAGGGAAAAAAAAAAGACCTAATATTGTCTTATGCGGCTAATCAATCAATTTTAGTTATGTAACGACTTAGGATTGGCCTCATGTTTCTGATCAATGGGCTTTTAGCCCAAATAACCATTGGGCCTCCTTGAATTCTATGCTCGGGTTTGGCCCGAGAGATTTTTTTTAAAAAAAACACAGTTGTTACATTTCCCCAACGATGTTGTTGACCAAATTACTCAGATAAAAAAAAAAAAAAACCCCGGAAGTATCGGAGCCCACGTAAATAAGAAAATATTTATAAGATGTCGGCAAAAAATTTATTTATAATACGCCCAATAAAAATAAATATAAGAAATTCGAAATTCATGTATGTGACAAATCAAAAAGGAGTGCTAACTTCCCCCTCTTCACACACACACATACTCTCTCCCTTTTTATTTGTTTAGATAAGCTTTCACATTTGATTTTTTTTATAAGTAAAATCACATATGCCCTCCGATTCTATTTGCATGACAGCTTTTAAAAGTAATTTTTATTTAAAATGTAAAACATTTTGTAATAATTAAATAATTTTTTTAATTTTATTATCTCTTGATTAGTATGTGAGTATTTAATGTACTTGTATAATGATTAAAAGTTAAGTGTAAAAATAGAAGTATATTTCCTTCTTTATGATATCAAAAAATTATTTTTTTTAAAATGTGAAATGGTTAAAAAGGTTCTATAATAAAGATCAAAAGAGTATTTAAATAAGTATTTATTACAGATTTTTTAAATTATCCTTTATAGTTTACATTACAGGAAACAGTTAAAACAAGGCATTTTAATTTAATTTCTTTATATTTCAGATATATTTATTGTAGTTAATTAATTTTTTTAAATTATGTGTGATACAAGTTTTTTTTTTTACATATAAAAACAGAGAAAGTGTGTGTGAGACAAACTCACTTCTTTTTATGAATAAATGCTAAAATTATTTAGGGAACTAGTTGTAGATCCCATGCCAGACCCCCAAACCTACGTCGACCATCCAAATGTTTAGAAACAGGGTCAAAAGTTTTTGAAAAAATAATAGCAATAGTAATCACATTACATGCCACCCCAGCTATTACTGTTCATGCTATCCAAATAGTGTTGTAATGTCATCTAGGTAGAAAAATACTTTTTAGAAAGGAAATGATAAATGCACTAATTATATTTTCTTTCCAAGTATATTTTCTATTTTCTTTCTAGAAAATACTTTTCCATATACCAAACATTGTCCAAGTTTCCCACATATTTGAGTGTGTATGTTAAATAAACTATTGAACTACGCCTTTGAAATTTCCCTTTCCAAATGGAATTCATGTGTCGAAAGTTTCATCGTGCATCATACTAATTCAACAACACATTATGATTCGAAAATAAACTTACTGTGAAAAAGAAAAAGGAAATAAGAGGCGCATGGGAATCCAACCAGACTTGCACAACATAAATGAATGACACTGGACTCTCTTTTTTGGGTAAAAGACACTGGACTCTTTATTTTGTCAAGGAAGTTCTCATTCATTTCATAATAAGATACGAAACATTCCGGCCACAATTTTTTAATGGCTGAATTCGTATAAACCTGTGCTCTACTTCACTAAATTTCTGGGTTCTAGGAATTCAAATAGAAACCAAGAATCATCAATCATTTCCAGACTTGCCATGAAAATACACACAAAATAAGGTACTCATCGAAATTTAGGATGATCAAGCAGCGGCAGTGATGTACTGGATTGCCTCTTTGCATATTCCGGTCATTGTTGCTTCTGGTCCGTAAACCTGTGAAGAGACCTCAAAAAAATCAGAGAAGGTTCCTCATGACTCGTACTTTTTCTGTTAAGGATCAGAAAAAGTACTGAATACTATTGGCTAAGGAATTGTTTTTCGACCTCAATGGGGATTCCAATCTCCTCTCCAAGTGCTCTCATTTTAGCAAGACCCTTCTGGTAGTTGGGGCCTCCTCTCCTCACATATATGTGCATCCTTGCCGCTTTTAACTTTGCTTCCTGGTTTTCAATAGCAAACAATCCATTATCTCTATCACAAGCATATTGCTAAGGATTGCAATAGAATCATTTGTGAGGTTTCTTTTGACAGCTCAAGTTTATGTCAGAGACTCAATTTGACCATATGACAAAAGGGCTTAGAGTTCAATTTTGACTCTCTCTTTATCTTAAAACAATTTTTACGTTTTTTAAAGATGAAGTGGTGATTGACATAAATTAGCACGATAAAAATTGATGATAAGCTTACCTTCTCTTTCAATGCTCGAATTATGCCACTAAATGTAGCAGCAACATCAGTAAAGTTAGCTATTCCCCCTCCAATCACAAGGGCTCTTTTTTGGCCGTCAGGATTTGCAGTTGCACACTGTAAGAAAACAAAAAATGAGATGGTAATAGAGCAGGGCATTAAGTAGTTGCTAGTTTCAAAAGAGGATAAGGGGAGATAAGAGTCACTTACATCAATTACTACTCTAGCATACTGTAACACTTCCTCTTCCTTTGGTGCCCCACTATATTCCGCATAATTTCCAAGCTCAGATGCATAGCCAAGGTCTCCTACCTATTTCATCATTATGTTTTTAATAAATTAGAAATTAATGGGTCAATGATATCAGCAAAGAAGACATTGAGTATTGACTTTTTAGTCAGGTTGTCAACTGGGAAAAACACACCGTATCAGCATAAATCACACTAGCACCTCCCCCTGCTACCATTGTCCAAATCCGGCCCTTTGGGTTCAGCACTGTGAATTTCAAAGATGCACTTGTCTGCAAGAATTATACATGCAAACAAAAATCATGAACTTTTCACAGACAAAAGTTACTATAGACCTAAAAGTGACAGGTTAGTTGGTGGAAAACTGAAACAGAGCTTAGAAATAGCAACACGTCATTCTTGGAGCCAGTTCGTTACTTGTATTAAGAAGAAATAAACCCAGACCCAGACCCAGACACAAACATATACGTAGCCTTCTAATGGACAAAGCTAAAACCGATCAAATAAAGATAGAAAGACAGGTGCAAGTTACATTACTTCACCTTTTCATCTAATTCATGAACGAAACTCTCTGTGGGGCTCATAATCCTTCCAAATGGCAATGGAAATTCAAGGTCTCCCCATCTGGGAAAAAAAAAACAGTAAAGAAGTTGAGCAAAATATTATTCTGGTTTACAAGATGGATTGGAGTTGATAGTATTCATATTTAAAACCAAGTGGAGATATTGATTGAAAGGAAGGAACTCACTTGTTGAAGTTCTTGAAAGCAGCAGTGTCATCTAGCTCACCCCTCATATCCAATGGGTAAGGCTTTCCATTAACTAATGTGAATGGGTTCATTTCTAGGAAAGTGAAATCCAAATCTGGTACAAGAGCGTACACAGTCAATGAAGTTATTGAACTCGCATATCTTCTGGCACATAAATATACAATTCATTAACATACCAAGAAATATAGCAAAAACTAACTTGAGAAACTCCTCAATTTCTCCCTTGATCTGTATATGCAGGAGTAAATTTCTTATCAGTAACAGGGATAAAGTGCCAATGAAAATAATCATGTATGATATCAACGGAATGGTCCTGTTGGTAAACATCCGGAAATATGGTGATAAACCCAAAAAAAAAAAAAGCGACTGAAGTAGTTTACCTCCAATGGAAGGGTTGCCACAAGTGGGGCAACAATTTCTGAAGTAAGAGAAATTCCGGTTGGAACAAATATAGTCTTAACCTGAAATAAGGGAAAACCACTTTTAAGTTACAAGGGAAGGTTAATGAGCTGAACTTGCAACAAGTATGTTTATAAGGGCATAAAATCCACGCCTTAGTACCTTATCCCAGTTTTCTTCAATTTCAATTCCTCCACATTCTGAAAAGCTTACACTGTTTCCAAGCCTCTTGGAGACAATGTTAAGGTAAACTCTTCCTTGTGCGGGATGAAAGGTTCAACAATGAAAGTAGTTATGGGTCCTTTGCATCCACTCATCTCAACCTATACATTTTAGAGAAAAATATCAACTGTTTAAAAAGCAACAAAAGAAAACATGTAATGGTACTGGAAAAAAGGAAAACTGTAAGAAACATTGAAGGGGCAGAAGCTAAAAATCACCTCTTTGCCTAGACGCTCCTTCACAAATGAAGCAACTTGTGCCAAATCCAGGTTCAAGGCAACCAAACCACTTTTCCCTCGCTTTCCAAACAACATGTCAGGTTTCACAACCAATTTGGAAGATGAAAGCCAAGGTTCCTTCTCCACAAGCTCATTGAAATCAGTTGACTGTGTAACCTGGCAAAGAATGTAGAGTAGATTCATTACTCAAATTCAAAATTCAAGTGATGGTCGTCTTTAAGACCAGACAGGTAATCGTTTCAACAAAATAGGAGTTATCACGGTTATAAGCATCATGAAGAAACTTAGCTTTGAAAAGAAGATACCACATTGACAGTAAGACATCCAATAACTTTGTTGACTCCAATAATATCAAAAACAACAATGAGCCTTATCTCACTAGGTGGGAACTTTATAGGAAATTTAATTGCCACAAATTCAAAATGATCCGTACAAGTTCCATTTTAGAATTATAATTAATATGTACATCCATAATAACAACCATGTGAAGACTTCAAATTGATTCATCCAAAAACCAATAAAAATTCAATCACAGCAAGCTTAAAAATCCAGGATAATGTATCCATCTACTAGCAGGAAGTTTGATATATAAGAACTGCTATTGCTATCTTGATGTAAGACAAACTTACATGGTACCTCAAATTTGTATAGAATCTAAATAATTTTTGGTTACCATCATGAAACAGAAACAAACAATCACAAACGTAATTTGATCATAATCTTAATCCAATAGAGTAGGAGTGCAAGATTCACAACACTGTAGTATCCAAAGCAATGAACTTAACTACCACCCATGGCAAGAGTACTTACTTGTGCAGATTTGATAGGCAACTCTTTGCCAGAGAGTCTCTTATAGTGCTCCCTTAACAATCTCTTGGAGTCGTACTCTCTGATCTTCTTGCGCGCCATTTCTTCCTAATATGTTCATACAACCCAAAAAAAAAATGTAATCATCAATTCATTAATATCGGATCCAACCTTACCATCACCGAATGTGAGAACAAGAGCGGGAAAGGAAGCTAAAATAGACCCATTAACCTCAAAAATCCAATCAAAATCTGAGATTCAAAATTCAGCAGATTGTGCGCAGAGAAACGAAAAACAGAATAAATAGCAGCTCAAGCGCAACACAACAAAATCTAATGTGGAAACGGAGATCTGTAGGTTGGCAAGGGAATGCAATTACCTTTGGAGAGAGAAACAAGTTAGAGGGGAAGAAGGTGGGTAGACAAATGGATAGATCCAACAAACGACAGGACGATGCGCGGGTTGCTGGCTGTATTTATAGATAAAAAGTTCGATTTTTGGCGAAGATTTTTTTTTTTTTTTTTTAAAAGAGGGGTAGGTTGGGTTCAGCGCAGAAACGAGAATTTATTTTGGTGATGGCTAGAGGCGAATTAGACGAATACGCAGAACACATGCGGTACCTACCTCCTTCAATTCGGACCAACGTTTCAACAACAGCGAGAACGACAACGGATTTTGAATTTGATAACCTGTTTACGTATGCACGTGGGAGTGTTGGATGCCGTTCATCTCCTTTTGGTCAATGATCACCGTTGATCAACGCAACGCTTTCTGATAATTAATTTTTTCTGTATCCGCTACTCAAATATTAAAGAAGAAAATATGCGAGACATGAAAGGGATCACAAATGAGGATATCTGAATATAGCAAATAACTCATCAGGACCATAAAATTAAATTTTAAAACCATAGTCCCTTTTTAAAAATTTAAAAATAATACTTTAATTGTCGATCAAAAAATAACACTTCAATTAAAATATTTCTATTTGAACTACTAACTTAAAATTTATTAATACTGAAATCACTTTAATTTAATTAAAACTTTAGTTGAAGGAAATTATGAAATTATTTTATTTGAGTATAAATTTTTTTTATTCTTTAACTTACAATTGATTAACTTAAATTTTTTTTTGGTCGAAACTAAATTTAGTTATTAGAATTATGAATCACTTTATTTGAGTTGATTTTTTTTTTGGTTCCCTAAATCACAAACTTCGTTATCAGGCATGGATATTTTAATTGAAGTATTGTTTTTAAAATTACAAAAAAAAAAGAAAGAAATGTCCGAGTCCTAATATTTAATCTCATAATTTTATAGTTGTGATTGATTGCTTATAATATTAAGAGGTCCTTGTTTGTCATTTTTCCTTGGAGAACAATAAACGCAGCTTTTTCTGCCACAGACGTAGTTTCTTACAGTTTTTTAACATGCTTACTCTTATCTTATTCTTTATTCCGTTAAGCTTTTTATCTTGTACTGTAATTTAATTTCGTTCTATAATGTTTACGGTTTAGTGGAATGTTGTTGTCTTCGTTAGTTTCGAGCATATCGTTTAATGAAATGTTATGTTGATAGAAAAACAAACTTTCTACTTATTCTTCTTCTCTTTTTTACTGAAACAAACTTTCTTTCTAATATAGTGTCAACAATGCCGTTACATAAATAAAACATGTCTGGGGAAGGGATTGTTGCTGTTTAAGTCTGGGATCTTGTATTTAAATTTGTGCGAATAAAAAAAAATATTTTCCAAAAAACTACTTTCAGTTTAATCATTCAATGTTTGAATCTAGCCATTCAAATCATATCAACAAACATTATATGTAACCCAACCACCGATGCATCATTGTTTGTAAAAACCGGACTGATCTGATTAGGTTGACTTACAAACTAATGAACTAGTCACTTAGCTAGTTGATTGATTGAAGAGATCGGTTACGTATGACTTAGTTTCAACCCGAATAAATCTAGCTAAGTCAATGGATTGATGGGTTGATCCGAGTCATATTTTATTATTTTTATTATTCTTTATTTTTTCTTTCTTTTTTTTAATATTGAACCTTAAATTAAATATAAATTTTTTAATTAATAATTTTAATACTATTGTGTCTTATTATTATCAGAATTCAGAAACTTATCATTATTGTTTTTACAAGACATGCAAAAGATTTTATTGATAAATTTTTCATTTACTGGAAAAATTAAATACTTTTATTTCAATATTATGGTATTTCAAATGAATATTTTATATATTTAATTAAATTATATTATTTTAATTATGACCGATTTGATTTGAAGTTAACTCCTGATTGGATCAGTAATCCTTAAATAACTACCTAATCTGGTATAATGACTGGTCCTGTTCAATGACTTGGTGCATTATTGGCACAAAGCTAAAACAAAAATTATTATTTTACAGTTACTTACAATTTTCAGTTGTGCGCTATAGTTTTAAACTTAACTGCTAATAGTTTAGTATTTTCCTGTAATCCGTAGGACCATTGGTGATTCCGCACTGTTTTATACCAGAAAATTTACCGGTTATATTATAGTACTGTAATGTAATATAATATAACAAATAATATAAACTAGATTTGCTCCCCTGCGATCTATGGGATCGAACAATTTCTTTGTTTTTTTTGTGTAGAAGTGTTAGATAATCTTATTTGACACATAGTTGAGTTCTAAATATAAATAAATTTTAATATCAGAGGTGTGCAATGGTCATCAATATCATATAATTAACTTCAAAGCACATAATTGCATAAATACCCTTGGCAAGTTTTTGAGCCATAGTTTGAATTTTATTTTTATTAAATACATGTGCTTTAATTAACGTTTAATGGAGAGTAACAAAAATTATTATAAAAATTCAATGACATGATTTATAAATATAATTAATTTTTTTTACTCTTATAAATAAGATTGGAAGGAATGTAAAATATAAGTAACAAATAACATGTCATGCATATTATGAATCTCATGTCCACCATTATCTTTTACCATGAGTTTTATACTTATTTTTTGGGGTCTCACGTACTCTTTTAGCATACAAAATTAAAAAGGAAAAAAAGAAAAACTATTCATCCAACCATAGATAAATAGTAACAATAATAAACTTCATGTGTGTAATATAGATAGATTATAACCAAATTGCAAAGCCCTTGCTTTGCTTCACATGACGATGTGACATATCACATTATTTTTAACTTAGATAGATAAATAAATAAGGGACCAAACTCACAACTTGTTTTTATTCCAATGCATATTGTGAGAAGCAAGAAAATACTAATGCGTTCCGGAAATGTACATTTAGAGTTAAGAGTCTAGAATGGAAAGACAAACGGAGCATTAATGGCCTTCTATATTGAAAAGTTTTCATCTTCAGAGTTGTTCAATCGCCAATATATATTTGTCAGGTGAAAATATTGTTCACGTGCTTTCAAGAAAGAGTGAAGTATTTTTTTTCATGGACTCGTTTAAAAGTTTTTAAAAGAAAATGTGTTATTTTTCGCTTTTTAAATCCAGCTCCACTTATTGAGATATCACACCACGTCAAAGTAATCCTAATAAAATCTGACATGAAACTGGTCAAATGTTAGTTTGACCCATCTACAAGTCAATAATCTTTCATGTCTTTTTTTTAATAAAAAAATCATGACGTTTTTCATCTCTTTAAGGAAAGACTAGACTATATTTTGAAAATGAACAAAAACATTATAACTCAGATGTATTTCATTGACCTGGTTTAAATTTGAATCAGGTTTCACCTAACAACTGCCCATTCAATGTTTGTTTGGCAGCAAGACACTATAAATTTTATAATCATACTACGCGATTTTTTAGGATTGAATTCATTTAGCAATGCATTTAATAAATTACTAATTATGGGGGGAAACTCGTGCTATGAAGCCCCTAGCACCCCAATAATGGGTGAGCCGGTTGATTCTATCTAGAAAAGTTTTATGTAAAATAACTACCCATTCCATTCTTTCTGCATTCTAAAGTATTTTTAATTGAATTATATTTTTTAAAAGTTAGTTAATTGGATTTAAAACTGCACATTCTGTTTATGTTAATTAGCATATTGATTAGAAATATTTATGAGTTACACTTTTAATTAAGGGATTTTTTTGGTTGGAAATGTCATATTTTTCACATGATACTTTTAAAAACATTTTATAATATTGACAGAGGGAGTATTGCTATTGTGTAAAAATAAATGGATATAAGTTGATATTCTATTATGCATAATCAAATAATTTATAAATTTCACTGGCAAAAAAAATAATTTATAAATTTTATAATTACATTACGTTATTTTTTCATCAGCGAAATCATTTGGATACATACTCCTCAGGTCCTATGGTGGGGTACATTACAGAAGAATCCTTTGGTCATTGATCTAAGACATATAAATTGTTATTTATTACTTCATTCATTAAAAAATATGAGTATTTTTAATTAAATTTTACCCCTCAATAAAGTAATTATTTATTTTTAAACTAACTCTATCTTTTAATATTTATCTCTATTAAACATTCTATAATAAATATAAAACCATTATCAATGGGAAAACTTTTGAAAAAAATATAATGATTATAACTCAAAAGATTAAAAATGTTTTACATTTTTGAATGGAGGGAGTATCATTTTTTAATTTTACCATTGTTGTGAATTTAATTTTATGGCTTATTGTATACTTTGTATCTCTCCTCTTATCTTTAATATGGTTAAAATTGAATTTTTTTCTAAAATTAGAATCCATATTACTTATTTTTAATTTTTAAACATTATAATTTATATTTTAGAAAAACAGTATGTAATATTATAATATAAAAATCAAATTTTTAAAAATAAAAAAGACAAAAATGGTTTACAAGTCAAGCTTCAAGTCTGATCAATAAAAATAAGGTTTGAAGAAATGATTAATTTTATAATAATTGAGGTTTTGAGGCTTGAACCCATACAGGCCAAGTCCATCAATTTACTGATTCTACTATTTGGTGCTTATATTCTTAACGTTTAAACTTGAGGTTTTTTTTTTAAATAATTCTTTTAGCTAGTTGAACGAAGTGCTTGTTAACATAAAAATCATATTTGAATGGAATTTAAACCATCAGTTAGTAATGTCAAAAAGGAGAAAAACGTAAGAGAGAGAAGCTCCACCTTTTCTCTAGTTCCTGGAGAAAGGTTCATCTTCCTTCTTGATTTCTTAATTTGTTTTCTTTTTCTTGAGCTATCTTATGATCTCTGAAAAGCCATTCGATCCCAACTTCACCTTCATAGCATCCATATCTCATAAGAAAATGATGAATCCCCCTGCATCCAAGGAGGAGATGGACTTATTATTGAGAAATAATTCAAAGCCAGATGAGGTGATGCATGAAAAAAGCTCAGAAATGCTACACCATTCAAATGCTATCAAACATATTGCAAATGAGAATACTCTTAATCATCCAATGGATACACAGCACACCTATAAAAATACTACTAATCCAATCAACAACAGGCCTGTATCATTCCAGAGTAACAAAGCTCCTTTATCATATAAATAATCCTTAATTGGCTACAATGGGTGTTATGGAAACAACATTGACAGAAATGCAAGCCACAGGAATGAGGATCTTGTTAAAGAATTGGATCGTGACTGGTCACCTTCAGATAGAACTAAAAGTTTTATGGAGCAATATCCAGCCATTCATATTTATAAGGAAGAATGGAAAAATATATGCCTTTCATGGATGGATGCCATAGTCATCAACACACTGGGTCTGCACCTCAATCCTAAGTCCCTCAAACCTAGGTTAGCTAGAATGTGGCAGCTTAAAGATTTTGAGCTAATAGACTTAGTCAATTGTTATTACATTGTTAGAACAAAGGATTATCTAGCATATGATAGAATTCTCAATGGAGGCCCTTGGATAATATTTGATCACTGCATATTAGTGCAACGATGGTCACCTGATTTCAACCCGAGTGATAATATTTTAAGGAAAATTGCTTTATGGGTTAGGCTCACAAACATTTCGATACAATGTTACAATAAAAAAATCCTATGGAGATTGAGAAATTGCATTGGGAAGACGCTGAAGGTGGACTCAAACTCACTATCAGAATCAATTACCAAGGATGAACAAGGGAAAACTAAAAAAAGGAAAATTTGTGCGCTTAAGTGTTGAAATAGATCTTCAAAAGAAAGTGGTGCCCAGACTCCTAATCCGAGATGAACTCTACAATGTTGAATATGAAAGCTTAGACTTGATTTGCTTCAGCTGCTGTTACTATAGGCATAATAGAAATAGCTGCCCTCAGAATTCTAAGAATGCTAATCAGGAGAAAGACGCAGGATAGGGGAAGCATGAGCACGAATAGGAAAACAATTCCCAATAGCAAAATAACAGAGCAACTAGAAATAATCAGGGAAGAAAAGCATCGGATTCGTCGGAAAAAAACCTTAACTTATTGGAAGACGAGTACGGAGAATGGATGAAGTACAAGCATCCAAAAAATTCTTGATTTTTGAGATACCCAGCGGACCCTCGGCCTCAACGTCACAATCGTGATCTGGGCTTCTCTTCTAGGTCAAGATTTGACGTCCTTACAACTCTAGATCGTGATCTCGACGGTGCAAAGCAAAGAAAATCCACGCCCAACGTTACACCTACAGTTGCTCCCACTAAAACTGTCAAAAAGAATGGCGGAGAAAGGACGTTGCAGGGGTTAAACGTGCTCGGCAGAAGGATATTGAGCAACTGGATGAAAAAGCTAGGGCTAAGTCAAGGAATAATGAAGTCACGTGTGTGTCCAGCGATTTTGGGCTGACCTTCAAATGGGATGGGCTGAGTGAGGTTAATTTAGGCAAAAACAAAGCAAAAGGAATTCAGCCCAATAACACAAACAACAAGGCTTCTAAATGGGTTCACAATGTTATTAAAGGGAATAAAAGAGATTTAAAGTAGGTAGTAGGATGAGGATCAAAATTAGCACAGATATTGGGCTTGCTAATAATGTTAGACAACTCACATCAGGAAAAATTTATTCTCTTAATCGTAATATCTGGATCAATTCGAATTCTGAAAGAGAAAATCCAGCTCCAGAAATTCTCCATATCTCTTCCACCCTTCAGATTGATAACAGGAAACCTCCTGATCTAAATTACTCTCCTACATCTGTACCAGAAACTCAATTTAATGAGGATGCTCTAATAGAAAATCACAATCAAGTTTTGAGACTGGATAATCCTCTTAATGATCTTGATCAAGCTGGCATAGAGGATGATATTTCGGATGATGATCTTCTTAATGAGGAATATGATCAGCCAATCCATAATGATAATTATGAAGATGATGATTTTAGTGATGATCAGATTGAGGACTCGCAGAACTTCGAGAGGCTTAAGCTTCTTTCGGGTTTTTCTATTCCTATTTCTTATGGATTTAATCTACTAGAATTGTAGAGGTACATGTACTAAAAGTTTTCCTAAGCATATAAAAGATATTACTAAATCTTTTAATACTCAAATTCTTCTTTTACTTGAGACTAGAGCTAGTAGTATTAGAGCTGATTCCATTGTTAGGAAGCTGGGATTTTTGGACTGGATCCGTGTGGAAGCTACTGGTTATGCTGGCGGTATCTGGCTTCTTTAGAATAATGATTTTGTTGACATTGATTATATTTATTCTAATGTCCAATTGTTACACTGCAGGGTTAATATTTTAGCTAATAATCAATCTTTTTTACTTTCTGGTGTTTACGGAGATCCTAATCCTCTTCATCGGGATCTTCTTTGGTAATCTATCAGTTCTCTTGCTACTAATATTTTTGATCCTTAGCTCATTATTGGAGACTTTAATTCCTACCTCTCTTATGATGATAAAATTGGTGGGGGAAGTGTCAATTAGAGATCCATGAAACAGTTCAAGCAATGCTTAAATTCTTCCAATCTTCTTGAACTTAACTTCTCTGGCGATAGATTTACCTGGAAAAAAGGCAATGTTAAGGAACGACTTGATTGGGCTTTTTGCAACACTGAAGGGAGGCTAAAGTTTCCCCAAGCCAATTCTTTTCATATGCTTCGTTATGGTTCTGACCATTGCCCGATTAGAATCCAATTACTCAAGGAGCCTAAAAAGAATATTAATTCTACACCTTTTCGTTGCCACACTGCTTGGATGCTGGAAAATTCCTTCCACCCTGTGGTTAAAGAAGCTTGGTTAAACAATGATTGGAAGAATAGTAACATAAACTTCACAATACAGCTACCGAATGGAACAAAGAGAGAATTGGTAGTATCTCTGCTAAAAAGAAAAAACTTCTACGAAGATTGGAAGGTGTTGACAGAAACAGGAATCACAAAGATGATTATTTCCTTAGGAAACTGGAAAAATCTCTCTGGGAATAATATAACAAAGTTCTCTTACAAGAGGAGCTGATATGGTTCAAAAGTCTAGGTACAAGTGGCTTAATTGGGGAGATCAAAACACTAAATTCTTCTACACCACATCCATTATCAGAAGGAAAAAAAACCAGATTTTAATCTCTTAAATAGGATGATGATAATTGGGTCGAGGATCAAAATTCCCTCAAAATCATGGCTGCCTCCTTCTATGAAGATCTCTTCAAGGAGGAATATGAGGATAGACCCAAGCTTATCACTAATATCAGCTTTCCCCCACTCTCTGATTTTGAACTCCTTATCCTACACAGAGAAGTGACTGGTGATGAAATTAAAAATGCCGCCTTTACTATTGCCCCCTTTAAAGCTCCTGTGCCTGATGGTATCAATGCTGGCTTTATTCACTCTTATTGGGATGATCTTAAAGTTAGCATAATAAACCTTGTTAAAGGAATTTTTAGACAACCTGATTTTATCAAGGAGATTAATGACACTTATATTACTCTGATTCCTAAGATTGACTATCCCACTATTATGAAAGATATTCGTCCCATTTCTCTCTGCAATGTTAGCTACAAGATTATCACTAAAATTCTCTCTAACCTTCTATGTGAATATATGAATCATCTAATGGGTGACACTCAAAGTAGCTTCATACAAGGATGAGAAAAGCAGTGATAATATTATCATCGCCCAAGAGATTATCCACTCTATGTGGAATAAAACTAGGAAGAAAGGCTTTATGGCGATTAAAGTTGATCTCGAAAAAGCTTTTGATAGACTATCCTGGAGCTTCATTGATGATACTTTCAAATCCATTGGGATGAATAATCACTATAGGAAACTTATTTATAATGTTATCTCCACATCTCGCTTGAGGGTCCTTTGGAATGGTGAACCATCTCACGAATTCACTCCTTCTCGTGACATCCGTCAGGGGGATCATCTTTCTCCCTATCTCTTTGCTCTTTGTATTGAACACCTTAGTCATTGCATACTTAGTAGTATTGATAAAAATGATTGGAAACTAATTAGGCTAACACCTAACGGGCCTCCTATTTCTCACATGTTTTTTGCTGATGATCTTTTGCTTTTTACATAAACATATCTCTCACAAGCTCTTATTGTTCAGCAATGTCTTTTAGACTTCTGTGATGCTTCCGGTCAGAAGATCAACACTGGGAAATCTAAACTCTTTTGCTCCAAAAATGTTAATATTAACAGAGCTTTACAAATCAGCAATGAATTAGGAATCCCTCTTATTGGCAACCTTGGAAAATATTTGGGTATTCCTATTATCCATGAGAGGATTACTAAGCTTACCTTTATGCCCTTTCTTGATAAAACTTATTCGCGTCTTGGTAACTGGAAGAATCGCTACCTTAACATAGCTGGGAAATCTGTTCTCATAAAATCTGTACTTGTAGCTATTCCCAGCTATACCATACAGACTATGCTCTTACTTGATAATGTCTTGGTCGAATTGGATAAAATTTCTAGAAACTTTCTTTAGGACTCTACTGATGGGAACAAAAAGCCCCACCTTCTATCTTAGGATTGTGTTACTTCTGGAAAAAAGGAGGGGCCTTGGTCTCAAAAAACTCAAGAATTAAAATATCACTTTTATAATGAAGTTATGTTGGGGTCTCATTACTACACTCGATAGTCTTTGGGTACGAATCATTCATGATAAGTACAACTACAGTAAACCTACTATTCCAATGGTGATCAAACCGAACTCTTGCTCCTATACTTGGAATAGTATATGCAAAATTTGAGATGTCTTCCTATCGCACATTAGTTGGAAAATTGGTAAAGAAGATAAAATCTCCTTTTGGTATGATAAATGCACTTCTCTTCCTGAACCTTTGGTTTATCATGCCTTTAATAACGCTGAGTCTATCCTTCACGCCAGAGTATCTGATTTGTGCAAGACTAATGGTGGATGAAATTTTGACATTATTAACAAATATCTCCATCATGATGTAGTCAAACACATCGCTCATATCTGACCTCCGAATTAGTCTAGTGGGGAGGACATACTTATTTAGAGACCTTCTTCTGACGGCAATTTCTCTATCAAATCGGCCTATAAAGCTATGGAGGACCACAAATATTAAAACTACTCACATATCTAGTCTACAATTTAGAAATGGCCTACTTATGAGAAAATCAAATTTGTTCTCTAGAAAGCTAGTTGGGATCGTCTCAAAGTCATGTTCAATTTTTCTGATAGAAATAACCAATAGCAATGCACTTGCCCATTCGATTGTAACTCCCTTGACTCTTCCATTCATATTCTAAGGGATTGTAAGGTAGCTAAAGAGGTTTGGGAAAAATTGGTAAGCCCTAATAAATTTAACACTTTCTTCTCTCTTTCCATACAGGACTGGATTCTTTAGAACGTAAAAAATGAAGTTGGAAGCACATCCACAAAGAGATTGCCTTGGAAGAAACTCTTTGCACAAACCTACTGGAATATATGGAAAGCAAGATGCAAGAAGGCCTACTCTGAGGAAAATAAATTGAATAGTGATATAGCTTTCACTAGTACGCAACAAATCATCCATGACATGAAGCTGCAATCCAAAGTTAATCTTCTGAGCAATCATGGCTATCGTGATACAACTAAGTGGATCTCACCAAAGCCGGGATGGGTTAGACTAGATGTCGATGGCTTTGTCAACCTTAACAGAGTTGCGGCTTGTGGTGGACTTATTAGAGATGATAAAGGCAACTGGGTTAAAGGTTTTTCTAAAAGCATTGGCTATCTTCCTAGCACTATTGCAGAGCTAATAAGAATCTTGGAAGGTCTCAAACTTTGCTGGAATGCCCAGATCCCTAAAGTCAACGTTTACTCTGACTCTATGGAGGCCTTATCTCTCATTAACTAGAGCAATACTCATAATCACCCTTATTCAGTCATCATCAGAAGCATAAGAGATATTACCATGCGTAATTGGGAGATAACTTTTGAGCACGTTTTCAGAGAAGCTAATAGATGCGCTGACCTTATGGTACACAAGGAGTCACCGAATAATCTCAATATTTGTCTTTTTGATATACCGCCAATTGATTGTATAAGTCTTATGGCTTCTGACCTTACTTGATCCCGGTCCTGCACGGTTTTACCGTGGCCTTTTATTCAAAAAAAAAATCAGTTAGTAGAAAATTTGTAGGTGTTTGGTTGTTGGCCCAAAAAGAATGGAAATTCAGATCCACTGAAAAAAAAAAAGAGCGGAAATTTTGGGAGTTATGTAGAAATAGAGAACAATTTCGCTCCGGTAATCTTTTTTTTTTTTTTTAAAATAAAAAACACATTGCACTTGGGTCAGAAGCAAGGGACAAATGAGCGTGGAAAGATGCCAAACGACACCCCTCCGTTGCCGTTTCCGATTTGATTTCAAAAGGCTCAAGTGATCGTCGACCCTCCAGATCTCCAGATCGGAGAACCTTGGTCTCTCTTGGCATCGGCCGTTCGGTCGTTCCGTCAGCTCTCTTGCTGCCTCTCTCTCTGGGCCGCCGTCGTTATCCGGCCGGTAAAATTGTCTTCCCTTTCTCCCAATTTCTGCGATTACTTTCTCCATTTCTCACTTTCCTAACCGAGAAAAATCTGCGTGTCAAGCGCAATCATAAAACGTCTCAAACTTGGAAGGTCTATGCTTTTATTCGAAACTGACCATTTTTTTATGCTCTCTTCAATTTTATTATTTCAAATGCTCTAGGGAAAATGGAAGAATTCGAACAGTGGAAAGAACAATTTGCTTACTGGTGGCGTCTGGGTTTGGAATTTCTTCGTCAGATTCCTCCGGAACAGCTGTATGCTGCTGCTGCTGTATTGGCATTTACAACCATACTACTTCTGTTGAGTGAGTGTTTACATTCCTATATTGTTGCGTTGTTCCTCATAATTACTGATTCTTTTTAATGGACAGTGTAGTCTTGGTTCGTGTGTGCTTTTCTTTATGTATAATATTGCTCATTTTGATCAATTTAGAATGATGACTGATTTTGCCATTGTTATGTGTTATTTTGTAGTTCGTTTATTTAAACGTGCAAAGTCTAATACCGTTGTACTTACTGGCTTGAGTGGGAGCGGGAAAACTGTTCTGTTCTATCAAGTAAGCTCCAAATGACATTCTTGAATAATACTCATCATGTTGGCTCCTCAACTCATTGTATTTGGTTGGCATATCTGGATGCATTTGCTATGAATACTTGACATTAGTAGTTCATTTACATTTTTTTATGGGCACAGACTAGAAACATTCTTTGCTTGATTCTATCCTTCACATTAGCTTATGCCATTAAATGATTGGATATAGTCTTTCGTCTAGAGAAGTATGGTAGAATATTCTCCTTTTCCTTTTTTAGTCATCATCTTGTTAGTTGTTGAGGTTATTGATTTCTTACACCTTTCATAGAATATTTATTTACATACAGTGTGCAGGCAATGCTCTGCATTTCTGCTGCTGACACAATGTTTTGGATGTATTTTTTATACTTGTGTCAGCTTAGGGATGGCTCTACTCATCAGGGCACTGTTACGTCAATGGAACCTAATGAGGGCACGTTTGTTCTTCATTCTGACACAACCAAGGTACGACATTAAACGTTTGAGTGGAGGGTGCAAGTTTATTCTTTCTTGTTGACTTTTCTATATTTCATTCGCCATTTTTTGGGGTGAAATTTTATTTGCCAATTTATATTTTTATAGTATTAGTATATAGTTTAAATGAAATGTTTTCCTTTGAACTTTTGAATTAACCCAAACGAGATTAATTCAATAACAAGATCCTGACTTTTCTTCTCCTAAATTTGTTAAGAAATTTGAATCTAAATGGGTCATGTAGCAATTTCACTAAAACACAAGGGCATTATTTAATACCCATTCAGTATATATACATATATGCAGCATAACAAAGATCCAATTAGAAAACAAAAAAATACATCTTCACTCAACAACATCATAATGTGAAAAGAAAAAAAAATATAAAAGTGAGGGAGAAATAAAAAAGATGGAGAAAATTAAGAATGGGACCTTGGCAAGTGGCATGGTTCTTACTTTGAAAGTCGATTTTTAAAGTTTGATTTCCTATATGCTTGTTTGGGTCTCTATCATAGACCTTATTATCTATAATTTTTAGAGGACACCTTTTTTCCTTCTAAATAGAGGAAACATTGCTTTAAGATTGGAATGGTAAAATGGTGGAATTTATATATTGTTTTTTCCTTCATTGATTGTGGAATTATAACACTAGAACAACTATTGTTCCTGTTTCCTTAACAGAAGGGTAAAATAAAGCCTATTCATCTTGTTGATGTGCCTGGGCATTCTCGTCTTCGGCCCAAACTGGATGAATACTTGCCTAAAGCAGCTGGCATAGTTTTTGTGGTTGATGCTTTGGAATTCTTACCAAACTGCCGTGCTGCATCAGAGTAATTCCCCCTACCTCTATTGTGGCAATGCTACTTTGTGTGCAGATTATTTTTACATCTTCTTGTTGCTACTTTCTGAATTATCATCTTTACAAAAGGTTTCATCCTTAATGTCAATTGTAGTATGCAGCTAGTACCTGTAAGGATTCTAACACTTTCTTTATTCTCTGAAGGTATCTGTATGATATTTTGACTAAGGGAAGTGTTGTGAAGAAGAAGATCCCTTTGCTTATTCTCTGCAATAAAACTGACAAAGTCACTGCTCATTCTAAGGACTTTATCCGCAGACAGATGGAGAAGGAGATGTATTACTTCAAATCCCAACTCCTTGATGCTACTCAATTGATCTTTGATCAGTTACTTTATAGTGCTGCTTTTTAAAGCAGTTAGCATACTTTAGTTTGGCACAAAATGAGACCAGGGTAGAGTTGGATAATTTAAAAAAAAAAAATTGGGGAAAAGCATTTTTTTATTTTTGAGCTAGGGGGATGAAATTAACTTCTGTAAAACTAGAAGGACCAAAAGTGCATTTGAACCTTGGAGTTTGCACGTACCATCACCTGGTGATGATATCTTTTTCTTTCACTGCGAAATCAAACCCCTTAATTAGATGGAGATTTTAGAGGGAATCTAATGCTTCTTTCCATATCCACTAAGTGCTTTTTATTGTTAATCTTTGTAGATTCTTTCATTTATTTTTTCACTCAGAATCAAAAGACTTCTTTGTTCTCATCTAAACTACATCTGACATTTGTTTAATTTTCCTGCGACTGTACTTTTTTAATCTTCACTTGGCTTTTGTTATCCTTATACAGTGATAAATTACGGGCATCAAGAAGTGCAATATCAGATGCTGACGTAACTAATGAGTTTACCCTTGGGGTTGATGGTGAACCATTTTCTTTTTCCCAGTGCTATAACGAAGTTACAACTGCAGAAGCTTCTGGTTTAAATGGTGAGATATCTCAATTGGAACAGTTTATCAGAAAATATGTGAAACCTTAGCTGGATATTTAATTTCAATGTATGAACTGGCGTGGGTTGGTCTGCTTGGTTGTTAGAACTTGGAAGCCTTTCAATTTTTCTTGTAATTGGCAAGAAGGAAGGGAAGTAGTAAAGTAGAGGAGGATAAAATAGGAGGGAATATGGGTAGAGAAATGTTGGGATCAATGAAGATCCAGCGGATGGGAACTCCTGGTGTATGATCGGATATAATCCCACTGATTGCACCATGATTTGAATTTGGATGATTTATCTTGTCTAAGTGGCATTTTGATCTGTTGGCTGTCCTCTACTTGTATGCTTAGTGATATTCTTGGCACTTGCATTCTATTCATTTCTTGGGTCAGATTAGTCCTGTCTCATCTGTTCAGCTTCATTTTCACATTTGGTGAGTTTGGACTTTGGACATGATGTAAAGTTCCTGGAATTGGAAAATGATTCTTGTATAGGCCCTCCCTCCTGAATGCGGATCCCATTAATGTGAGTTACCTCTCCTGAATTTTCTGAAGTGACACATTATTACTGCTGGTTTGTTCTCTCTTTCTTTTTTTCTTTTTAAATGAAATATGGATAACATTAATCCGAAGAAGCTGAAACAAAGTTAGACACATCAAAGTCAAAATGGAGACACATTTCTCATCATCCACCATCTCGTCACAATAAGGTGGGAGAAAGAGTAAAATGAATTAGTTTAAAAAAAAAAGGGCATTGCTAAGCTAGCAAATGGGCACAATAGTTTGCCTCTCTAAACATGAAATTCAAAGAAATATAACAACTCTAAAGCAGTAAAAACTTGGCTCGATCAATGATATCTTGAAAGGATGATTATCAGCATCAGCTTGGATGAGAAGATTTATAACTTCAACGCAACCAGCAAAGACTTGCACATGTTGAAACCCTGACCGAAAGCTTAGCTCAAGTCCTTGAAAGATGCTAGCAATCTCTGTAATTGCTGGAGGGTAATTACCTATGTTTGAGTTGAAACTCACTACCCACTCAGTATCGCGAAACACCCCCTTTAAAGGAGCCGTTCACATCCAATCTTACTCTTGTTTCCCCAGAACAAAACCAATGGGCAAGTACGGATCTTGGTGATTTTGAGGAATGCTCTTTTGGAGGTTGTCTCCTTTCGCAATTCATTCATTCAATTCAACAGATATTGTAACCCAACTGCTGCTTTGGTGACGTAATTCTTAATTTGAGTAATGGAATTCCCATTTTACCCAATTCAATAGATCCTGCCATTTGTCTCCCTCTGGAGAGTTTGATTTTTAAGATCCCCCACCCCCTCAACCCAAAAAATGATCAAAATTTAATTTATTTTCTTTTTAGAAAATCCAATCTTGTCATCCGATTTTTCACTTGGCCACTTGGGCAATGTTTGGCTTGAATGTAAATGAAAAATTCAACCATGTTTGTCCTCGCAAAAAAGGAATTCCACTCTCAGAAAAGATATAATGTAAGATGCACAAAATATACAATATTACAAAAGGAACAAAAAGAAACTATCCACAAGCTCTAAAAAATAGATACATCTTAAACTCAAACGAATTGAAACATCACCTCTACATACGTACGTACGTACAAATCTTCCCCTTCATCAATGCCTTTGTTGGACGAAAAAAAGTGCGCTCTAGTAAACACGCTATTTTGTTGGCACTAGTATAATAGTTATCTCGTATTATCAAGATCTAATATCTAAGACGGCTCAGCTAGGATTATTAATGTGTTCTTAATAATCTTGGAATGTGTTATTAACGGACAAACCGACAGGAATCAGGAAAAGCTCTTGACAACCAAGAGTGCTTCAACCTTATTATTAGAGCAAAGGCGCCATAGCATGGAATATGCAGCACACCCACAGCGAAGTACCTAATCCCAATAGGTCAAAATAATAAGCTCAATTAAACCAAAACTCATGGAACTAAATACTGCAACATTAATTCCAACAGCTTATTTCAAGGTTGTCATATTTCAGGGCCTTGAGTTGACCAGATCTAACCAACCACAAATTCCAGCTTCACTGGAAAATGTGCTTGCTTACTTATGTCTCTTTATGATTAGTTTGGTTCGATCTACCTGAGAAATTTTCTATCCTCACATCTTAAAAGAAAAGCATGCATAATTAGCGAAAACATTTATCTTTTGAAAATCTTTCTGGTAAAGCTCACGTGCAGCATTGGACTGTGTTCATTTGAATCAAGAGGCTGAAGCTAAAGCTAAAACAGAGTCAACAACATACCATAGAGGTGCATATGAGGATGACAAGTCAAGGAAAGGATAAGGCCACCTGTAACAAAGGTCAGCATATTGTAAACTTTAAGCCCAATCTTCTTCATGCACAAGCTATGATCAAAAGAAGGGAAGGGATAGGCGTTTTCACCAAATTGAAACACAAGCATGGATGATCCACTGAAAAACAACAAATATTGTCGTCCACAGGACAAAATATGCAAACCGAAACATCGGAAATCTCTGTATATGTCAACAGAAAATGGGTGTAAATTTGAGTTCGATGATCCAAGGAAAATATAAATCACCAGAAAGTTAAAACCAGACTCACCAAGCAATTCAATGATGTGTCCCCTAGGAGGAAAAGAGCATTAATGGAGTGCATACAAACAATCAACTGAAATTGAGAAGTTCAACTACATTCAGTTGAAAGGAAAATAAATCCTGTAGGTAGTAAAAGGACAGAATTTTGTAGCATATTTACCCTGTCTTCAGCCTAATTTTCTTGACCATTAAGAAAGAATGTTACACTAATACACTCATTCATCATATTTCATATGCTATTTGATATTGGACAGATGATGAAAAGAACAAAAAATATGATAAATAAAAGTTTGGAGCACTGCCCTCTCAAATTTAAGAAAAATATCAAGTGCTTTCATAGATATAACATGCAAAATGGTGACCAGACTGAGAAGCCATTTGAAAATTGAATGAAAATGTACACTTTAGTTTCAATCTTTTCTGTAAATTTAAAGATTGGAAGAAAGAGCACAGACTTTCTATTGACAATTTTATCTGTCTATTAAGCATAAAACTTGCCCTCCAAAAGGATAAATAATAATCAAGGCACAACAAAAATCATACTTACAAAATTCAGCCTGTAATCTTTGGATGTCAAAAACGGATAAATTATGAACCAGAACACAAAGTCAGTGAGCAAGACAGCACCTGCACAAGTCTGATCATTTGAAAGAAAAAAGAAGAAAACAACAATTAATTTCCTTGAGTTCAATCTAAAATAAACTCTTCAAAGCATTTAAAAACACATCAAACGCCAAAATGTATAACAGAAACCTCAGCATTTAATGAATAATTGGACTGCAGACAAGATGCCATAGAAGACATCCTAGGAGAACGACTAAATAGAGACTGTTTCACAGATTTTCAGCATTTTGCAAACTTCTGAGAGTTTTGGATGCTTTTCCACAACTCAACAGGCCCCAATTCAAACCCTTTGCTCTTTGCAAAACTAGAAATCATACTCAAACAACAAGGTGGTGTTTTCCTGGTAAGGATACAAAAGCTGCTCAGCATAAGCATACAGCTGAACTGCATATTACCTGAAGGAATCTGCCTTTTGAGCCATGGCAGAATCTTTCTTGCTTAGCATAAAGCAAAGACAACTGATCGGTAAGGATTCAGACAGTTTAAAACATATATCCAGTTTCTTTTATAAGTCCAACATCGAAAAAATAGTCAGAATTGCATGTTGACTATACACAATAATGGTTATTAGATATTGTTAAAGATTACAAAGAGGGACAATGGTTTAGTTAAATTTAAAAGATGAAATTATCATGTAATATAAAAAACCTGCATCAGTAAAATGAAAAGACGAGGAAACAGTTACCTGAAAAAGTATTTGAAAAATATAACCCCATAAACCAGCTGTTCTTGGAGCATGAGTTTCTTGATGGGAATGTGAACTCTTTGGAAAGTTAGACATATCTTCACTCCCCACATGCCTAGGAGCCACATAAATGCCTTGCTCTCTATCTAAATAAGAATGATTGACCGTGTCATCCACAAATTTGTTTGGGTAAATGAAACATCCAAATATGGAAAAACATGATCCAATCTACAGGTGAAATTGAGAACAAAAGTCAGTTATAGAATATATGAACTAAAATACATAAAAAAGGAAACTCCACAGATTAATTTTATGATTTAATTATCTGAATCAACATGTTGCATTAAATACCTTAGTCATAACTGCCCCCAAAATGGGGTTTGAGAAATAAATACAATTCTATGAAAGTTTCATGCTATGAACTTTTGGTACAATATGCAAGAGGCAATATGTGAAAAGCTTACCCCAAAGTATATGGTGACTAAAGTAAATGTCCACCTGCCAAGAAAAAGAAAAAAAGCGATTACATCATATTAGACTCCGCAGCTAAGATAAGCACTCTATTGTTGACATAATGGAACTGTTGTATATAGGATAAAGAAGCTATTGTTAAAAAATTCTGAAACTTGATCTATAGTAAAACAGGTTCAATTACACATGAACTTCCCTGAGTTTTGGTTTAAGAGTAGGAAATTCGCAAGCCTTCAAAATCTGATAACGAAACTATTTTGCTTATAAATTTGTACAGATAACCCTCCTTCCCTTTGGTAGTCTATTGTTTCAGTAATAGAATTTTGATATGTCATGTGGTTATTTGTAAATAACCCAAAGTTTTAGGATGTTATCGATATAAAAAATAAAGTTCACATTGCTTTGGTGTCCCTGATGAGCCATGCTTCTGTTTGATAATGAAATATCAGACTAATGACAGGGAGTTATAGGGGTAAATTGGAAAGTTTAAGGGTATTCATTGTCAAATTTTAAAGGTTGGGAGGTTATCCACACATAACTGAAAGTTCAAGATTGGTTTTGTATACAATTTAACCAAAATAATATAAAAGGCACACAAATAAACATAAAAACTTTCTAACTTGCTACCTTAAGGTAGTAATAAAACAAGAAAAGTTCAATTTTAACAAATGGAGCAATAAAGAATAATTTTCTTCTACATATTTTAAAGAGCATGATATATGGAAGCCTTGAGCAGGGTTTATTATTTCAAAAATTCCCATAATTTGTCTAGTCCATCTTATCATTGAGTAGATGCTAACAAGACTAAAATATACAGCTATGCGAGACAATGCAACTTACTGAGTGTAGAAGTAAAATATGCCCCCCCCAACAGCAGCCACGTTGGCAATGATCAATGCCAAAAGTACAAGAAAAGCAACTACTCTAAAAGCAAGCAGCCAAGCAGGATGAATTCCTCTAACACATGTCTGCCATGCTTCATCCTCATATAACAGTCCAGCTTCTTCTCTTTGATTTTCTCTCCTCTCATGTCTTGATTTATTGAATCCTTCATGCCTCCAAATTAAAAATGCTGCCAGAGACATAGAGATGAAAATCCATAGTGCACAGAGAAAGAACCTCCAATTTAACCAATAGCTTGGGTTAGTAGTATCGGCAGTCATGGTGGGTTGCCAAGTATGGCTTGAATATCCTGATAAGAAACTCATGAGTCACTTACAAATGCTTCAGAAAATGTCTTCCTGGGGTGATTTTTGATGCTCTATGTACTCAATTAAGCCTAGAAACCTCCCAAGTATGCATAAGCACGTGATAGAGTGACAGTTCAAGAAAAGCAGTGCAAGGTGAAGAAAAATTTTACAGATATCATTGAAGCGGAAAAATCGGGAGAGAAAGATGGCTATAATGACAGTAGAAAGAAAAATGTTCTTCCCACCAAAAAGAAAAAAGCAATAGTTGAGGCGCTTGAGTACATTTGAATCATAAAGTAGAAAGGAGATAACAGACAGCTAGGAGTCCACATAAATTTTGGGGAAAAACTAAGAATCAGTCAAGAACATCTCAAATTCTCAACTAACTCACCCCCAGAAACCACGAAGGAAAAAGGAGCCGATATCAAATATTTTGAAGAAACATATAAATAAACTTAATCAAGACCAACGATGCTTGAAGCATTGCAGGAATTAAATCGGGAACAAAACTACGAATTTAGAAAAATAAAACTTGAAAAATGCAGGACTTCAGGAAAGAAACGTATGACAGCTTCCCAACTAGCAAATGCTAATTATGGATTGCATGTTCAAGCTTGAATGTCTCCCAACACAAATGCAACCAAACAACTAGAATTAAAACAGAACTTTGTTATAACCATCCCTTTTCAGAACGAAAACACAAGTTGTGCAAGAGAAGGGACAAAACTAAGAGATCAGATTAAAAAAAAGCTTGCTCATTTATCAATCTATCTAAAACTCAGATTCCTTTCTTCGGATGGGTTTCACCCAAAGTCCCAAAAGTTCGTTGCCTCCGTAAAATGATTCTAAACAAGGAACAAAAACAAAAAGAGAAGGAAAGGAAAATGACGAACTTACTGTAACAAGTAAAACTCAGAGAAGAGAGGGGTCGATGTTAAAGGAAGATGCTTTGCTTCTTCCTTTTCGCTAGGAACGAAAGAGAGAGAGAGAGAGCCCAGAGAGTTGTGTGTACAGTTTAACCCGTAACGAATTTGCTTTGGGCAAAGAAGCAAATCCTACGTTTGTTTTGTGCGGAAAAAAATAAAGCAGCATCCTTTGCTGATATCAGAGAAGATTCAGGATCCCAGTGAAGACGGAACTCACTTTTCCTTGAAAATAGTATTATTTATGATTCCATGTCAACTTAGTTGCGTGTTCATAACGGACTTGATTATCATCATCATCATCATCATCATCATCATCATTATTGATCAATTGTCAATTTGGCTGTAGTTGGCAGCTATTTTTTGGCCTGGCTGTAGTTGGCAGCTTGAGCTCGTTATTACCATTATTCTTTTAGATTGGATGAGGTGAGGGTTGGAGCAGACGAATGGGAGCGAAGCAGAGCATGCAATGCAATTGTGGAGAACCATGGTTGCATTTGATTACAGGTGTTTTTTTTCTTGGTAGGAATGATTACAGGTTTTACTAACCTTCAATATCGTGTTGGGAGTTATTGGGAGTTATCAGAAATATATTAAAATATAGTATTTATTTAATATAAAATTTTAAGATTTGATATAATAATAAAACATGCTCTTTCAATTTAGCATTATAAAACACTTTTAACTGAATTATATTTCTAATAATTAGTTAATAACCTTTAAAATTATGCAACTTTTTTATATTAATCTTTATTTAATAAAATGTCATAATTAAAAAATTTTATTAATTATATGCCTAATTAATTTTTTTCAAAAATCTTATTAGTTTTATATTGAAAGATCCAAATAGCTTATATTTTTTAATATGATCTTCAAAAAATATTTTATAATATTCAATGAAAGGGATATGCATCTAAATAATTGAATTTTAATTTCAAGATAATATTCAAAAGGTGACTAGATCAACAGTGCCGGGTAATTTATTTTTTTTTAATGAGAAAAAGGTGTCAACAGAAATAGAAATGGCGACTGGGACAAAAATGTACAAAAACAAAAGCAAATAGTAATTTTACAGGGTAATATATTCTCTCTCTCTTTTTGGTTAGTAGGGTAATACTATTCTAATTAGATTGTTGGTGTAATGTTTGGTATGGGGTTTAACATAGATGATGTATTATTTATAATTCATGAATATAAATTTAATATCATATATATAATATAGATTTTATATGATATTATCATGTAAATTTAGTTTAGGACACTCCTCCCCAATTTTTTTTCTGTTTATAAATATTTGTTTCATTGAATTTTTATTTTGCCATCTTTTTACAAGCCATCCAATAGAAAACTAAGAAGAGATATCTTTACAATTCTAATAATCTTTAAACAATGTTCATTCAACTTATTTTTTTAAGAATTTTTTTAATAAATTTTGCAAGTAAAATGTATGCGTTCAATATAACTAGAAAATTCCTAGAGATTTACCCAAACAACTTTTCCTTTGGCCAAGATACTGTTACCCAACAGGTCAGCAAAAAGTTGACTGCAGGTGGCTTCTGCCAATTTATATGTTTTTTTTTATTTTTCTGTGGACAGCCTACCAATCTCCAATTTTTATTTTTTATTTTAGTAAAACTACCAATTTCCAATCCGGACAGAAAAGTATTCTTATTTTTCTTTCAGGACCAAGGTCTCAGGCATTCTAATAATCAAGGGGACTGGCTACTGTATAGTATATACACATTACTAATTGGAACTTTCTGACACATTCTTTACGTTTTCATCTCCTTCCAAATACCACACAAACTCTTCAAAATTACATAGGGAGATATGTGAGTGACCCCCATCATAAAATTCTTATTTGTCTGATCTCATTCTAAGCTTGTCAGCAATTAAATCAATAGGTAACGATCCAGGTGGGGCTGATGAATCCACCACACTATTTGATTCATCCTCATCATTTTCATTATAGTTGTCATATAGATAATCCTCATCGTCGTCCTCAGTTGCGAAGCTATCACTAGGATAAGTGTTGTCTTCTTCAAAGTCTGCAAGTGAACCTTTGGCAGTAGAATCACCATCTTCACTGGACAATATGAAAGCTGGGGATGAGTGTTCAGTGGCTTGTGAAGCAACCTCAAATTCCTCTACCTTCTCCAAGAGGCATCAGGATCAACTATAATCTCATCCAGCAACAGAGCTTTGCTCAACTCTATCGCGCGCTTCCACAGAGACGTCATTCTAGGGCTTGATGACATCATGTTGCTATCATCCTTATTTTGATCATCCTCACCCTCACCTGATTAACATAGTCAACATACCATATCAAAGCAAAGCCACACAATACTATTAGCCAATGATGCTTTCACGTTTCACCATGTGGGGATGATGTGGTAAAAATATAGAAACAATCATGTGTTTGTGTAATTGTGTGTGTATAGTTACCACCAAATCATACTTTGTAATAATCATTAAGGTATCTCTAGGTAATGTTGTTATCATGATTTCATCAAGTCATTGTATATGCAAACGCAAAAGAGCCACCTTATGTCAAAAAGTTATCAGAATGAAATTGTCAAACAAATTTAAAAGGAATTTCTGTGCTATACAACACTCCACGTGGGGCTGAACTTCATCTCATGAATTTTAATTCTTCCAATACTTCTCTGCAAAAATCATTTCAAAGTGGTTCCCAAGTAATTGTATTTTCTAGGAGCTCATCCAAATAAAACATACTAGCATTAGTTGATTTATAGATCAATTGACAATTATTTCCAGATTTTCAAGGAAGTAAATGGAAGCTTAAAAAATTTCAGGTCATGCAATAATGCATTTCTAGAACATATTCACTCCTTAAATCTGTAGCAATTACTCCACCATCAAAATTCTCGTATCACAATAAATAATTATGCCCAACCTCTATTTTATTTAGAGAACAAACCAATTCTTATCTAGATCTGAGTTTGCATAACAATCTTACAGTGGACATAAATATTGAATTATTGCACTTCTAAGTTTCACTTTTCTGTTTTGAGGTCTCCCGCCCTTTGTTATTAGAGAATATCTTTGGAATCATACTCTTGCTACCTCTTCCTCACTTATTAATAAAAATTTCGGATAAATAAATGCACACGCGCACATATGTACACACATGGTGCAAAGACTCGGCATCATTTTTTTTTTTTGAAAAAAATTGGGCAAAAAAATCTGCAAGTATAGAATGTTTCAGCCAAGTGTATTTCTCTTTAATGTACCTGAATTGTCCAAATTCCTTGAAATACCAACTTCAGGAAGCCTTAAAACTGGAGGAGCTTGAGGGTACATTGATTTCCAATCCTTCCCTCTCCACATCAATATCTGTTCATCATCAAAAGACAACAGCACACAAGGAACCAATTCCTACAAACACAAGAAGATCAAACCACATCATAATATTCTGACGTTTCATTAATTGAGAAATACATAAATAGATAAGCCAAGGGGGAATGATTACACAATTATCATGCAGCGCAAGTAAAATTAGTGGGGTCATGTATCAACAGGCCTGAAAAGAAAATTAACCTTAAGCTTGGCTCCTATTTTCTTGTAATCACTGGGTTCCAACCCCTTGCAGTCAACCTTCACCAAGGGACTTCCTTCAAAAGCATGTTTTACATCTTTCACAAGGGAAACGTAGACTCCATTTTTAGCTGCAGTATGACTAATGTAAATCAGTAGTCTAAATTTAACAGTCCGATGACGCAAAACCACAAATAATGCGCCCATATATATGTAATCTGTGCCAAGGAGGAATGTAATTACAATTACTTATAACAAAAAAAAAATGCTTAGAATGTGAATAAATTATATGCACTAATCCTGTACCCATGTTTATAAATCACAGTTCTATTCCCTTGTCAAGCATGATGTTGTAAACCTTTTAGTTTTGAAATAAGCTTTATGTCATAAATTCAAATTAAAAATTTAGCAATCACATGATTTATGATGTGCTTGAATGATTAGCATTATGTATTTAATTTAACTTAAACTAAAAAATTATCCCACTATACCTACCAAATATTATAAAAAGATTTACATATTAAAAATAACGATAATATTCTTAAAATACTTTCACATAATATGACACTTATAACTTGAATTATGCTGTAAAATTTTGAAATGAAATTGCATAAGACCCATTGTTCTCACTTCCACCAACTATAAGCATGCCAGAGATATTGGAAACTGCTGAAAACTGACTGAAATGAGACCAGCTGCCTCTCATGATGAAGATACTGAGCCACGCAATGAGCTAAACATAGTAATATAGATGGATAGTTTGAAGGAACTGATTCTACGACAACTGAGTTGTTTACCATTCAGCTACCCTTTTGAAATATACCTCAAATCAAAGACTTTGAGTTTAAGCACAGGCTTGCTTCACATTCTATGATTCTTCTCTTTTTGACAAGACAAACTAGGGAAACAAGTGATGTTAATTTGGCAAATTTCTCCATCCAACTGTGAATAGTGTAAATGAAGGAGAGGTAGTTATGGGATGCAAGCATTAACATACATGACAGAGTGATTTGATGGTCCAAGTGGATGGCTCACCTAATTTACATATTGGCAATAGCTTTTTTCCTTTCTTACGGAATTCATCAGCTTCAGCTTTTGTTAATCCTTCTGGAGCTTCTTGGATAAGTTTTGGGTAAACAGGAGCAGCTGGCTTCCAGAGCATCAATGGATATTGTGGACGGGTACGATAGTTGTAATTTCTCCCACGGAAAAGATAAACTATGCCACCAACTCGATGGATTATTTTACCCCCAGTTTTCTCCTATGTAAAATGGAAAAAGGAGATTAATAGTTATTAAAGAGCTACATGAAATGTCAAAAAAAAAAAAAAGAGTGACATGCCATGATTGGTCTCCGCACTTTTTTTTTTTTAACCCTACACCAATATTAAAATGAAAGTGAGACTCAACCAGAATACAATTTGGAAAGACATTCAAATTCAAAGCCATCCAAAGTAGTGCATTTACTTAATTCAGAAGAAATTAAAAAAAAAAAGGCTTCAAATCAATATCGGTATATGTTTTTTAATAGTAAAAGCGGTGTGGGAAATATGGCTGCCACAGCTCTTCCAAGGCATAGGGGCATTCTCCTTCCAGACCAAGGGTTCCATTATGAGTCATGATTGTATGCCTCAAAACACAAAATGTAAGGTAAATTTTGGAAGTAACTTGCTGTGCCTTGCTCAACAAGTTAAATGGAAACCCCTCCCAGGCCCAGGGAATTTGAAAGCAAAGTCCAGTAATTCAAAGCATGCCCATATCATTGAAGAAGAATCAACTGTGATGTAAGATATAACATGATTTTGAAATACATTACAAAGATTAGAACTTGGAAAATTCATAGGAAACCAGTTTAAGTCTGAATAAATGATTTGCCAATTTCCTGGTCATGTTCTGTTCTAAAAATTTCATATCTGGGAAAGTGGGAGTCATATTGTGCCAAAGCCAGTGATAATCTACTCATGGATAAAATGCAAGCGGTCCGTGCTTACCACCTAGCCAGATTAGACCTTAGAAAAGATTTAAAAAAAAAAAAAGTAGGATACCTCAAGATGATAGCAAACGTTATCCATATCTACGGTTGGGACCCCTTTGCAACGAACTTTACAAACACGGGCTCGCTTCCAATGCGAATGTATTAATTCCAACATGTTATGTGTGAATCCATCCCTTCCTAGACAATGCCATTAAGAAGTCATGGTATTCAATTCTCTATAAACACAAAAACCGTGCAGGGAGCCACAAACCCAACATAATACGCAACACATTGTATAAATCACTCATTATAGTACTTGATGCGGACATACGGTATAGTGAATACATAATTCAATAACGTAGCATAAACGTCAGAGAAACAACAAACACTCAGTAAAATCTAGAACTGACCGAGATTAACCTGGCGATTATTTCCCAACATGGGTTTAACAAGCATTCTTATTTCCCACTTCTTCAAAGGCTCCCCAAGTACCTCCTCCCTCGTCTTCCCCTCCTGTGGATACTTCCCCGATGGAAACGGTCCTGGCATTTCAACGTGCTTCACTCCTTTCGTTCCCGGCGGGGGAGGATTGAAAGAATCAAAGAGTGGAATTTTCTTCTTCGAGCTCTTCAACGGCGCTTTACCAGTCCAAGGCCTTGGCATTGTGGGCGGCGCGAACGGTAAGAACGCCGGCTCTCGAATCGCCATCGGCTTTACCTTCGGCGTCTCGGAATAACTATACTGGAATTCGAATGGGGCTCCGGGAAGAAGATAGGACACTCCGGACTCGCCAATGACCACCGAGCGATCGCCATCCGATGTAATAACGCCATCTTTGACAGGTTTGTAGTACTTGGAGTTGCGATGGAGCTTCAGGGCAGGATTCGATGCGGGTTTTGAGGGTTCAGGAGGGGGTTTCTGGGACTTGAGGGATCTACGAGGAGGTGGGTATTTGGGAATTGGGATTGGAGGGGAAGGAGTGGCGGTGTTGACGGTGGGGTCGGACGGTGGCGGCGTCGAAGGTAAGGAGGAGAAGAGATTGCGGCCAGGTAGTGATGCTACAATCACCATGGAAGTTTTGGAGAAGATAAGACTTTAGTTTAAGCTAATTGTGAATATTGATGCTGCCTCTGAACTGGATAGGAATTTAGAAGAGAGGGAACATAGATTTCTGGTTTTTCAGTTGCAGGTAACGACAGGGGAGCGAACAAGGGGGTGGGTGCAATGCACTGATAGTTTGTGCTCGTCCTGCATCATCTTCTATGCCGTTTAATCCTCAATCTCCTACTTTAATGTCGTCTACCGTCAGCTACGCCTACGACACAGACCACGAATCATGGTCTACTCATTCCTCTGTCGTTTATGTGGTCTATTTTTTGCTTTTATTTTCGGGCCAAAGTTTTTATTCATTTTTGGATGTGTTTTATCCTTAAGAACCAAATTATTCTTTAACATTTCATCACAAAAATTACTTTTTATTTTAACATACTGCTGATTAATGTTGTTAAATTCACAATTTTAAATAAACTTATAATAAAATGCAAATTTAAAATATAAAACCGGATAGTAAATTCTTAAAAATTTATCTTTATTAATAAATAATTTTTAAAAGTATATGATTAAATAATTAAAATATAAAATATGAATATAATTTAATTTAAATATATTTTAAATATAAATTATTAAAATTAAATTTATATATATTTATATATTATTATATTCAATATAGAAATTTTAAAATATGACAACTTATTTTTGATATTTTTTATTAATTTTTAGTTTTATTTTTTATTGAATCAAATCCCATTGCTTCTATGAATCAAATTTTATATAGTATATATCTATCTTATTTAATAAATTTATGAGTAGATTAACACAATTTTATAAATTAAAAATATAAAAATGATAAACTTATAAAGTCAACTCGAAAATTTAATAATAATACCTAATTTAATAATAATACCTGATAACATTTCTCTTATTTGAGAGATATATTAATTATTTTATTAGAAAAGACAAGCAAATAATTTAAATAAGGAGCGAGATTAAACTCATAATTTCTTTTTTAAGAGAGTTTTTATACTATTGTTTTACAAGGATTACAAAGACGTACTCTTAAGTTGCACACCTTACAAGGGTTTGAGGAATATACAATCACAAACAATCAAATAAACTGCTTTGTGGGTTTTTATTTGAAAAAACTAATATTTATGAATAAAATGTTTTATTTGAATAGGCTGTTCACGCCCATTGGGCTAATAAACCCTTGTGTAAGATCATCCAACATGGTTCTAAAATTGGGCCGGACAAATCTGATAGCTTCGAGCACAATTTGCGCCAAGTCCAAGTTCCCCTGTAAGCCGCCTCTCCATCGCTCTCACTGAACCCGCGTCGTACCAAATCTTCAATCGCCTAACCCTAGGAGACTCGGACGAGTATATAAGCCACCCTGCATCTTCTTCGGCCTCTCATCCGAAGGTTTCTGAATCGGTGGCACCATGCAAATCTTCGTGAAAACCCTAACGGGGAAGACCATAACCCTCGAGGTTGAGTCTTCTGATACCATCGACAATGTGAAGGCTAAGATTCAGGACAAGGAGGGAATCCCTCCGGACCAGCAACGTCTCATCTTCGCCGGTAAACAGCTCGAGGATGGCCGGACCCTAGCCGACTACAACATCCAGAAGGAGTCGACGCTTCACCTCGTGCTCCGTCTCCGTGGTGGAGCCAAGAAGCGTAAGAAGAAGACCTACACAAAGCCCAAGAAGATCAAGCACAAGAAGAAGAAGGTCAAGCTCGCTGTCCTCCAATTTTACAAGGTCGATGATTCAGGTAAGGTCCAGAGGCTCAGGAAGGAATGCCCCAATTCTGAGTGTGGGGCTGGAACTTTCATGGCTAACCACTTCGATCGCCATTACTGTGGCAAGTGCGGGACGACTTATGTCTACCAGAAGGCCGGTGGTGATTAATTATTTCGTTTTGGATTATGGGCTCGCTACTTTCTATAATGTTGCCTTTTCTTTTTTATTGTGACAGTTTAAATTTTTGTAGAATAGTTCAGTAGACATCGTTTTAAATTGTATTCGACTACCCCAAGCTTTCGATCTTTTGGGCTTTGCTTTTAACATTTTTGTTTACATAAACTGATCGTTAATGCTCTGTTGCCATTATTAGTCGTTTTGCTTTTATAATTTAGCTCTATGGTATTACTGGGTATTTCAATATTGCCATTAGTTAAATTATCTTTTGGAAAATTTCATTGCGTCATAATGTTGTAAACTGTGTTGTTGACACTTTCGTAATCAAGCATATTATGAAAGGATTCTGGCATTTCTGGCAATTAAGTACATAACAGAGAGTTGAAAAACAGTGATACTATCAGGTTTTAAATTGTATTACATGATGTTTATTTATTAGAAAACTTGCAGCGAATAAATTGCAAATCTTGATTTCAGACCAAACTATATGTGAGTTGAATTTATGAATAATTTTAGGGCTTTTAGAGTGACTTAGTCAGCATTGATATTGGACCCAAGCATTCTTTAGAGGAAGGGTATGTGGAATTAGCTCTTGAGATAGCCATTTGGTTCCTCGGATAGGTTTGACATTACCTTTAGTGGTTATATGTATCCACAGGCTTCATTTGGATGGGGAGGAGAGCCGTAGAGAATGTTACAGGGAAAACTTCCTAAAATAGTTTTTTCCTCCTGATGAAAGATTGATGATAGTATATGGTAGACTAAATCATAGTTGTGAAGAGTATTGGTACTTAGCCTACGGCTAATGAATCTTGTTCCGTCCAACGTGCAAGCATTAAAAGGGTGTGAAAACTTTGTAGTAAAGATGGCTGTTCAACGTAGAATGGAATGAATTTATAAGTCTGTGTTTCTAAATTGTTTTTTTTCTTTTGCAAAATCTGAGCGTTTGTTTACCTGGGAAAATTTGTAATACGTTATGACCTTTTATTATGAAACCTCAGGATTGCATAATTGTGTTGTTATTTTGGAAGAATTATGTTAAAATTTCACATAAGAAAATTAATTACTGTCGTTTTGCTAATAGTCTTAATTCAGTTGTTAATAGACATTGTAGTTATTAATTTTTTTATATGGAACCTATATGTAATTCTCCTTATTATTTTTACAACTCATTTCAATCGCGAGCATGTCATGCTTTTGCCCATTGTCTTTTTTTTTTTCTTTTTAGAAAAATTGCATATGTGCCTCCTTCTATTCGAGATAATCTTATTCAAAGAGTGATTGAGTACTAAATGGATTCCTCTCCTAATAAGAGTTTGAATTTAAGTTGTCACATTGGGAGGGATTAACCCTTGTTGGTAGTAGGCTTTTTCCCCTGTTCACGACAATAATGTAATATTATGTTTATCCTATGCTTGCCCAGAACTTGAAATCTGTGGTTTCCAGCTGAACACAGCTCAGAATGGTCACACATAGTGCCATAGCGATAGGTTAGTACTAATTCCAACACCGACTCTGCATGGTTGGGGACAAAGTTTAAGTTGAATAGAGGACCCAACTTGGAGTGTAGATTTCGAATAGGAAGGAAAGGAAGGAAATGAAAGGGAGATGGCGGGTGACAACAGATCCCACGCAGGAAATGAAATAGAAAAATTTTAGGCAGCGGACAGATGCACCAAGGTGCTGAATGTGAGATTAGGAATAAAGCAAAGCATGAAATGGAATATCTTATAGTCCTTCTAAATGATTGCTTCGCTTCGTCAAATTTATATTTGTTTATCTATAATCCTTTGTTTAAAATATAATTGAAAGTTGTAAGTTTATTATGCTCTCAAATTTTATTTTTTTGAAATATAAGGCTACTTACAAGAAAAAATAAAATTAGCTTAGATCAGAACACAAAATCCCTATTTCGAAGTGGTTATGGTTTGTTTGATAAGTAAACCAGTCAGCATGTTTATTCTTGAATTATTTTTAATCAATTAAATGTACTAGTTGATGTTAAAACATGATTTCGCAACTAGTCCATAAAATCCAGAATAGCCAAAAACCGATTCAAAATAAAGCGAGGAGAAAATAACATTTGGATCCCTTGTAAAGAAAATTATAATTTTTTAGTTACATTTGACAATACTTGAAGATAACTTGATAATGTTAGATCTCGTATAATTGTAAAAAATATATTGGGATAAAATTTTATTTTCGTCTTGAATCAAAGTTTTCACATGAATTAAGATAAAATGAAAAGTATAGCTAATTAAAAGCTTCGAAATCCATGCATTTCACTAACTTAAACATATATATTGAACAACTGTATTGCCATTGGCTTATATTTCATCATGATCTTTCCTTTCGAACACTTCCAAACATGACGAGAAAAAGAGCACGGATGTGAAAATGATTTAATGCGGTCAATGTTATGATACTATTTCAATTGAACTTGTTGGTGATCAAAGTCACAACAAATGCTACAAATGCATGTGATCAAAGCTGTGATGTGATTTTAAATAATTGACAGTTACAAAGCAAAAAACATCTTACTCATTCTTACCCTCTCACCCCGTGTTGCTTTTCCACAGTCCACTTCCTCTCCAGGTATGACTAGTGAACATCGGTCTCTTCATGTGCCCGTCAAGTGTTCGTACTTTGTGTAGAAGTTCAACACTTTAATTTTAAAGAGAAAATGAGGTCATTTGTAAAGGATTAAATGAAAATTTTACTCTTAAATTATAGGCTCAAGAACATTTATATTTTAAATTTATTTTTAATATAATAAGTTTAGAATATAAATGCTTGTTTTAATTTTTAAAAATAATATAATATAGCTTCTACTACTAATGAAAGTTAACTTTAATAATTAATTAATTAAAAAACAATTTTAAAAATTACCAAAAATTATAAAAAAACCAAAAAATTATAGAAAAAGATAAAAAAAATTTCTTGATCCTTGTCTATAATATTTTTAAATAAAAAATTAATCTTTTAATCCTTTAACTTTTAACTCCTTTAACTTCCCTCAATTGTAACTCACTGTAACTCAATCCTTTAACTATAACTCGCTGCGACTTAATCCCTCAACTTTTGATTCACCTATAACACGGTCCTTATTTTTTAATTTTTTTAAAAATTTCTTATCAAATAAGAGGGATAAAAAAATGCTCATATATTATTTTAAATATCCTCCCTTTACTCATTGATGTGAGATATAAATTAATATGAAAAAATTAACAAAAGTTTAGGAACTAATTTGTAAGTGATTCAAAAGTTGAGAGACTGACTCATAGGTGAGGGATTGAATCACGGCGAGTCATAGTTGAAGAATTGAGTTACAAGTGAATTAAAAGTTGAAGGACTAAAAGATTAATTTTTTCTTTTTAAATTAATCATTAAAGTTAATATTTGTTAACAATAATAGTTATATTAAACTGTTTGAAATCTTGAAGCAAAATTTTGCACTAAAAACAAGTTTGGAGTCCTAAATGCTTTTAGATTTATGCAAATTTGTTATTTAACCTTTTGTAAAATGATACTTAAGACTTAGTAACCTTAACTGTCCAAATAAGTTGTAAAGACTAGCAAAACCCATTTTTTCATATATGATGCCAACTAAATTTTATGATAATTTACAACTCATTTTCTAACATTCGTAATTTGATTGTTTAATATTTACAAAACATTTTCTATTACTAATCAGGTGAGGGCATTTTTGTCCATAACTTTTTATTGGTTGGTTTTGATGTAACATCTCAATTTAAAATTTAATAATTAATTTAGGTTAATAGAAATTTTAAAAAATATTTAAAAGTAAGTAAATTAGTAGAAATGATTATTATATCTAATTTAGGATATAATTCTAAGTTAAAATTTTAAAGATTATTATTATTATTATTATTAGAAAAGAAGAAAGAGAAATATAATAGAAAGAGAGATTGAGAAATGAAATGTAAATATATATATAAATGTATGTGTGTGTGTAGGAATTAAATAAAAAAAATGGGGAGGTGGAATGTTTTACTCGCATGGTTACATATATATATATATATATATATATTAGATAAATTAAAAAAAAAGAAAAAGAAGGAGCGGACGTGCTGTAATGTACATACATACATACATACATACATACACACACACACACACACACATATATATATATATATATATTAAAAAAAAGGGAAAGGAAAGCAAAAGGAGGTAGGACCCATACTTTTTTTTTTAAAGCCCACGCATTCTCTTCTTATTTTCTCTTCATTTCCTTTCTCTTTTGTGTGCGAACAGAGAGAGCATTTGTGAGCGTGAGTTCGCCAATACTAGGGAGCTACGTTTTTAAGATGAGACTTTCTTAATAGAATATTTTGAGTGAGATTTCAAGCTTTTCAAGATTAAGTAAGTGTTCTAAAAATTTTTCTTAACCATCTTTCCTTTTTGGTTTTAGATTTTGTGGTGGTAGAAAATCTAGAATTTAAAAGAGGGATGAATTTATGTTGAATAAGTGTGATTGTTGAAGTTTTTAGTGGTATAATAAATATTCTAGAGTATAAATTTATTGATGAACTTAGAATTTAAAGCTTATGGATCAAACCCTAGGCTAGATTTTTATTAAATCCAAAAATATATGTTAATTTATTGAGGTTTAGATGATTATTTAGGATGAGAAATGAATTATTATGGCTATAGGATGATGATTCTAAGCTTGAGATTTAATTTTTAGGTATTTTAGGTGCAAATTTATGAAATAAAAAAAATTTGATAATAAAATTGGTTTAGAGGTTGATTTTAGCTTATTAATATTTATTGATGACTAAAAGAGGAGTTAAAAATTTTACTTAATAATACTAACCCTAGATTTGTATTAAGATTGAGATTAAAAATTATGTTGTATTTTCTAATCCCATTATTAGAGTTATTTTATTAGTTTAAATAATTAAAACTAATATTTATATTATTTATAGATTGTGTTGTTAGTGAAGATTGTGGTGGGAGAGAAATTGTAAGGAATAATTTATTGAAAAAGCCACAAGGTAACCATGCTTTTAATTTGTGTTTAGTGTTGCTTCATGTTAATTGGGTAATTATTGAGAAAATTATGAATTGTTGTTGAGAAATTACTTTATTATGTTTACGAAAAAATTGTGAAATTGTAGATATACATTTTCAAGTATTTTTGCCAAGTGGGATGTCATATTATAATATTGTTAAAAAAAAAAAAATTGTGAAGATTGTAATATTGTATAATTGTATAATATTGTTATGAATTTGTTTGATTAGTGTGGGAGGTGTTGGGAGACTGTTGTTGTTGTTGTATTTATGTGCCACGTGGTACGTCCCTATTGGAGCCCAATAGGTGGCTTGTAAGGGCTCGGGCTAATCTACCTTTGGCTAGGTAATTTAGCACCAAGTAAGGGTTACGGCTCAAGATTAATGGAGGGAGATAAGGATGGTTGTTTGTTATGCACTGTAATATTTTTTGTATTTTGTTGAAATTATATTACTGTTGTTTCCCCACTTAGCAAGCACATATTTAACTGTTTATATATACTATCATATATTGGCATTAGTTACTGGAACTTTTGAGTTTTATTATCTCGTTAATAAGTTTTAGGAGAAGAGCCACGAGTGGCGCGTGGAGGAGTCCCTAAAGTTTAGTGGCATAGATCCACTGTCTCTTTTGGGTATTTAATTTATAATTTTTAATGTGTTATATTGTCAATACTAGGGCGTTTGTTTATTGACAATTATATGAATGTAATCATGTAATCATGCCCTTCAAACTATTTCTACATTTGGTACACTTTGGATGACTGTAATTTTAATCTTTGATTTATTTTGGATGGTTGAAATGGTATGATTATGAGGCTAAATAATTGGCTTGTTTTGGGAATTGATTAAGTTGTTAGTTATTGGTTTATGGTTTGCATTTATTGGGCTTATAAGAATGAAAAATGTGATTTTAACTCAATGGCATGTGGAAAGTAAAAATTTATCTGAGATATTGTATTATGCAAGTTTAAGCCAATTATAAAATGTTTTATATAAAAATTCATCTGAGATATTGTATTATGCAAGTTTAAGCCAATTATAAAATGTTTTATATTGAATTTATTGATATAAAATGTGTTGGGTGGCTGTAACCCAATTATGGTTGTAAATATATATTAGTCGTATAAAATTATTTTGTATTATTTAGAAAGGAGTTTAATCTTTTTTACCATGGTAGTGTTTTAAATTATAGAATTGTTTTAAAAAAAATATAGAATAAGTTGACTTCTGTTTATCATGATAGACACTTTTCTACCTTGATTGAGTTAAATTGTTTTTTTAAAAAAAATTAGGGTGTTACATTATATTTGACATGTAAGGACTTGGGGACTTGTGTATCGCACATATTAACCAAATTTATCTATCATTATCTTTCTTTCATGGGATTACACCAAATATCAATTATTCAATTTTAAAAGCTGTTTTTGTACTTTTTTTTTAAAAAAATGTTTTTAATCCAATCCTTTTTCATGAGAAAAAGGGACACACGCATCCGTTCATGCACAATAATGATATTAACATTAGGTTTAAATATAAGATATCTTCTAAGAAAGAGAGGTGATCTTGTCATTGGGACAATTAAAAAGTTATTTTTCTATTTGATAGACCATCCAAATCATATTCCATGAGATAATTAAAAGAAGACAAATGCAAGCTACAAGGGAAGATATGAAGAAGTAGAACTATCCCTTTTTTCAAATCATATCCCACGGTTTAATTTTGGCACTTTATGCTCATAAAGATTGTGTGATTTCTCATTTACATTGAGAAGAGTGGTATGAGGGCAGGTGATAAATGAACATGGATGATGGAACAAGCAAGTCTTTTAGAGATAATGACAAAAACAAGAAGGGGTTATAATTTGGAGGAATTTTAATAATTAAAGCACCTAAATATGCGGTTCTTGATTCCTACCTGCCACCCAACTTTGATTCATTTTATCAATAGGAGATCATGATCCCATTATTATTGAAAGGATATCTTCCTACAATTATTCTTGATCGCTGCTTATATCCCCATAGTTTTGGACATCGATATCAATCTTGTTAAAACATTTTCACCTAAATAACCGTGAAATAGTTCAGATTTGATGAGGCTTTGAGATGAATTTTACTGCTTCCATAATTCCAAATGAATTATAGTGGCACAATCTTATTAGTCTGAGTTTGAGGATATTGCTAACTGTTGTGCTTGTGTTTGATTTCTTCTTATTTTCATTGTTGTTATTCAGGATCCAATATAAATCCTATATGATTGAGTCATCTGTTTTACGTTATAAAAAAAATCACATTTAAGTCACACTTAAGCAAGTTAATCTCAAATAAGTCCCTTGAGTTAGCTTAATTACTACGAAGTTTCAAGAAATCTGAGTGTTCTTTCTAATACATATGAAAAGATAAAATTACTCCTAAAAAAAAAAAGAAGATTTAAAAAAAAAAAAACCTCTTCTCCAACTTCCAGGTTAGACTCTCCCCAAAATCACAAGAAGAAGACGCAAATAAAGACCAGGCGCTTCTTTATCAAGTACCCATATTCAACTCATTTGTTATTGAGCGTGCATAGCGTGGACGATGGTTTTTTTTTTTTTTTTTTTATCTTCCTTTTTATTATTTACAGTATAATTTTGTCTTTTCATATGTATTAAAATAACAGACAAGTCCTTTGGGACCTCTCAGTTATTAAGCAAATTCAAGGGACTTATATAAGATTAACTTGCTTTGGGTAGGACGTAGATGTCACTCTCCTTTATTTCTATCTTCTCCAGTTGTTTTTTGTGTGTCCATTGTCCTAGTCGAAGTTGATTTTTTTTTTTTTTTGACTTAGGCTTCTGTGTACTTAATTTTATCCTTCCACAAACTGATTTTATTTTTTCAAAAAAAAAATGGAGTAAAAATATGTGGTTAACAACATTACGCGTATGGTATGTATGAATGGATCTCCTTCAAGGGGAAAAGAAGAGAGAGAAATTCGTCTCTCCTATTTTTGGAATTTTTAATTCGTTTTTTAGGATTCTTATTTCTAGCTTTCATACATTTATACAAAACCAGCCTCTTTCATACCTAGCAAGTGTTTTTGGATCTCTTAAAAAAAAAAAAAGACTTACATGAACGTCTCTCTCCTACTTTGTTTACTCTTCTCTCACTCTTAAAAATGACTCTTTAATATTTAGGTTCAAATGATAATTTTATTGTATATTATTATTCTTTTCCAGCTTTCATACATTCATACAAAACAAGATAACTCCCATCCATTTTCATGTCCATCAAGCGCATTTGGAACTTACAATAATAGCTTACACGAAGGTCTCTCTCTTCTTCCTCTTCTCTCTCCCTTGAAAATGACTTATTCCTATCAAATATGATCTAAAATTAGATGATTAAAATTTCAAAATCAACACAGCCGATTTATGTAGTGACTTGATATTTTTTTGAACAAGGCTATACCTCCAAATCTTTTGGATGCAAAAAGTTAAATCGAAATAGTTATATTTCTATTTAGACTCAACAATAATTAAATCGAATGCTCGTTCAATCACCAAATTGTACACGTCAAGGTCAACATTCCTTGCTTGTACATGTGATGAGTAAATGTTCTGTTTTCATAAAGACACATGAAACAAGTACTTGACCCCGCAAATAAGCGTACAAGTTTGAGCCACACACACAAAGTCTCATGAGAAGAAGAAGAATTATATGGGTAAAGTTTCTCTGTCATTTCTCAGCTGGGACGTGACTGTAATTTGAGAGAGGCTTGCTTAGTCTTCCCGCACTTTAAGGTGAAATGTTGGAGCAAATTAGGGCAACGAAAAGCTCCACAAGTACCTCGCAGTACAAGTAATTAAGGCAAAGATTATGATTGATTGAGTCTTCTATCTGTTTGGATCGCTGAATTATTCTAGTCAATTTCAAATGAATTTGATCGGTTTATTAAGAAAACCCTTGACACACATGTTTGAGTTTCATCCAATCAAATTAAACTGGACCAATATAATTGATTGAGTTACGTGACATATATTAGATTAAATTCGAGAATTATTGACTTTAATTAAGAGTTGCTCTTCCAATGTAATTTTGTAAAATTCAAATTGATTATTCATAATTTGTGAATAATACCAAGTTTTATAAACATATCACTCATTTTTGGCAATAGATGCCCAACCTCTGTTGCTATTATAGTACCATTTATTTGAGTGTTGCATCCAACAGGTCACCATTTCTCATGTCATATCATTGACTAGTGTCTTGCCACAATGTCCAAACTCTTAACTTTTGATACTATTTTTTTCTCTCATGCAATTCGAAACAGGACAGAAGAAAAAAAATCATGAAATAATTTGTTAATAACGAAACATGAAACTTTGTTCCATTCTCCACCTTCAACTACAAATGCTTCCTCGTTTCATCTCAATATCTCAGCTTCGTCCTCTCTCTCTCTCTCTCTCTCTCTCTCTCTGACTCAGCCATGTCAACACTCAATGATCTTCATCTTCAAGAGCACATATGCTACGTGAAATGTGGATTCTGCACCACCATCTTACTGGTACTGATCATTTCACCTCTTAGTTTCTCTTCACTACTATTCATTTTTATAGCTTTTGTTAGTGTTACAAGATCCAGTGCTACTTAATACAAAAAATAGTGTTTCTATTGCTAGAAAAACGCAGAGAGAGAGAGAGAGAGAGAGAGCGCGCGCGGTAGCTAGCACTTCTTGTATGAAGCGCTATGGCATGTATTTATTTATTTTGTTTTAGAAAACTTATAGGTAGCAGTTGCAAGAATAAAACACTACTTTTGGCTAGGAAGCATAACCGCTTGTTTTAATTTCTTTTTTCGTGGTAATGCTGATTGATCACTTTCTTTGGTTTTATTGTCTCTTTAATTTGTTTTCATTAGGTCAGTGTCCCATGCAGTAGCTTATCAATGGAGGTGACTGTGAGGTGTGGAAACTGCACAACCCTCCTCTCTGTTAGTATGATGAAAGCTTCTTTTGTCCCTTTTCAACTCTTCCCCTCTCTTACTTGTCTGGATCAGGTACTTCGTTCATTAACCTTCTCAATTATTCTAAGTTCATTACATGCATGCTGATTTCAAATGCTTTTGTGATGATGATGACTATATATATATATATATATATATCTATCTATCTCTTCAGCCCAAAGAGGGTCGCCCAGAAGAAAATATTGCAGACAAGAGTACTTGCTCTGATAGTGGGGAAGATGATGCAATTCCAATGAGTTATTATGCCATTAATGAACGTAAGTAAGACCAACCTTGATTGATCAGCTTTGCATTATAATAAAGGTGTTTGTTAGCTTTTCAAAGAGGTCATATTAGTCAAATAAAGTGTTGCAGAAAAATGACCATTTGATGGAAATTAAACTAACATAGTATCGGAAGTATAGTTTCACATTAAACACTATATGTATCACATATGTCCATCAATTTACGTGTATACTCCAAGTTTAGGGGCCTGTTATGTGAGGTGTAAGGAGCTTAATGTGTGTTTGTTGTTCTGTTTCTAAAAAAGACTTTTCTCAAAAGCTCCAATTTATTGCTTCTCAAATGTTACCTTGAAATTCACTTAAAGGCACGTTTGGAGTCTAAAAAGTGCTTCCAAATGGGTCATAAACAAAACTTGATACTGAGTTTGAAACAGGTTTTGATAATCCCCATTTCCTCTTTTAATTTATTTATTCTCTCTGCATAGGCCCAGGGAAAAGACAAAAAACACCTTCAGCTTATAATCGCTTCATCAGGTAATATTTCAATATATACACAGAACTGTACTAACCATTAGCATCAGAACGTGAAGATAATGTAATTCATAATATTGGTTTGATATGCAGAGAAGAGATCAGAAGGCTGAAGATTGAAAATCCTGACATGGTCCATAAGGAAGCTTTTAGAACTGCAGCAAAAAATGTAAAGAGTCAATTCTTTTTTTCTTTTTCTTTTTTTTTTCAAAAAAAAAAAAAATCTAAGGGCATTATCATTAGCCTAATGCCTGAACAATTACTTATGTTCACATTTCAGTGGGCCAATTTCCCTCAAGCTCAATCTGAAGGAGATGAAGGGAGTAGCCAATCAGGGCAGGTTGAGAATACAGACTCAACATGTGGACCCACATGAAGATGATTGAGGAGGTAAAAGTACAGTAATTTCCAAATCAGATTAAAGCTTATCATCAGTACAAGGGCTTTTTTGGTCTCTTGCTAGCTTCATGAAATTTCTTATCCTTATTTATCGTAGGAAAAATATAACTTTCAAACCCTGCATTTTGTTCATGTTTTATTATAAGTTCTTGCACTTTTTTTCTTGTTTTATAAGTCTCTACACTTTCAATTTTTGGTGTTCTAGGTTTCTAAATGAACAAAGAGTAGGACTTTAGAGGGACCTAGAACACCGAAAAATAAAAGTGTAGGGACCTAAAATAAAAAAAAAAAAAGTATAGGAACCTATGATAAAACACGAGTAAAGTATAGGGATCAAAAGTTTTGTTTTCCCTTTATAGTAATAGCTAATGATATATGCTTGTGATACGTGTCCTTCAAATCCTCCACACTCATGCATGTATTCAGAGACAGATAAGGAGAAAATAGCAGACCAAGAATGTAATTGTAAAATGTGAACTGAACCTCATTTACAATCAAATTTTCTAGTGTCTCTTTCTCTCTGTATGTATTTTATATATATATATATATATTGCTAACATTTTTTTTTATATCTGTTTCTCTGGTTTATCCTCCAACTGACACATGTTAGGTCTTTGTGATCTTAGAAACAGTGAAACTATATGGTATTTCTGGTATAGTACTTTTATGCTGCTGTAATTGGTGGAAGACTTCATGTGTGAAACTTTTATGTGAATGAAGGAGGTTAAGGCCTACGTGGAAGTACCAACAAGGAGTTACGTCTTGGCGAGGACAACTTTTGAATGATGAAACCTCAATATGACAAAAACTTACTATTTCTATCTTACCTTAGAGGTTGTCTGTCTCTGAATCATTTGTCTTCTGAGAATGGAAATCTAAATAGAAAGTTAGAAACAAGTGGGTATTATTATCATGACTCATGAGAGATTGCCTGTCAGAGAGGGTCCATTACCAATAATTGATTATTATTTTTTTTAATTTTTCTCTGATTCTTTTTTTCCTTTTCCCGAGTGAACCAGCTCCATTATTAGTCTTCACAATAAGTTTATGGTTAGAAATTGCTTGTATATGACTTCCAGTCTTTACCGTTCATCTCTCTCTTTGTTTCCTTCATAAGTTGATCCAACCAATATGGCAATAATTTTGATTTGTGGTCACATTAAAACAGAGACTTAGGCATGTGACTTAATAGAAATCCTAATACTCCAATGGGATGTATTTGAAACAAAAATACAAAGTTTAAATCAAGAAAATGACAGTCTAAAAAGCTATCTGGAGTGTTCTAAAGAGTAATTTTTACAAGTATTATTTATGTTTGGCTAAAGTACTTTGTATATGGTCTGAAACAAACGAAACAATATTTAGATTTGCAAAAGGACTTTTAGAATCCTAAAAGTTGTAACCAAACGGGCTCTAAATTACAAAATAAAGTCCAAGTTCTTAGAATTATGTAGCCTCATTAGTGAAATCACATACATTGCATACTGCATATTTATTTACATAATTGGATGAACAATAAAAAGAAAGTAACTAAACTTTGGCTTAAACTTTGTCTTCAATCTTCGCATTTCATTAGCGAATTGCTTGGGCTTTACGCATGTCACTTGCCAGCATAATATATATCCGAAGGGCTAGATGCAGAAGATAAACAAAATCAGTGTATGTAATAATCACCATTAATTCTAGCAAGTATGGTAATAAATATATCATAAGTGAAAACTTCACTATCTCAAAACCCATGATACATCTTTAACTTGCAGGAATTAATAAGAGTTCATCATGCTCGCTAGCTTTTCCCACACGTGATTATTCATTAATTACTAATAACTAATCCTTTTACTTCCACTGTTTCCTTCTCGCTAAACTCTGTCCTCTTTGAACATATCTACCTGAAAAGTAAAATAAGAATCCATGTGAGACTCTTTCTGTACTTTTCCGCAACTAAATGCTATCATATTACCTCTCGACATGCTCATAAGCTTCACTTAGCCTGTACAGGCTAAAAGGATATAGAGAAGATTCAGGTCTCTTACGTGTAAAAGGCCTTGGTGAGATAACTTGGAAATATGCTCTGAAGAAATCTTTATTCTCCTTTTGTAGCTCTTTCCACACTGCCCAACGTAACAAGAATAAATTTATATTCAGATAAACCCTTCATATTGTGAAGTATAGACATACCATATATATTTTCTTTTTTTTTTTCTTCTTCTGAAATACACACACATACAACTGACACACACCTGTAAGTGTCACAAGTGGTGTAATCCTTGCATGCTCAGCTAGAGCCTTAACGCATTGGTCTTGGCTCATGTGTAGGATCAAGCATCTCTCTATGAGATTCTGAACCTGTATTCAATTTCAAAGCATGAAGATGAAGTTATAAGCATGATATATTCAAAGAGTAAACAGATATTGAAGCAGAAGAGAATATATCAGATGTGGAGAATCTCACCATTCTAATGTATCTTTGAGGGTGGCAATAGAGACAAGGAATGAAGGGCTGGTGAGTGTGATGCTGATGCATAGTGTAGCAGTGGACGAAGAGAGAGAGAGAGAGAGAGAGAGAACAAACAAAGAAGAAATAGAAGTAGAAGAAGAAAGCAAACAAATGTGAAGAAAAGTGCATGAACTAGTTGCAGATATTTTCAAGTGTTCTTTTTACACACACACACGCGCACACAAGAGACAGCTAAGAAATGAGAGCCTTATGTGTAATGTTATCCTGTCATATCCTAAGTGAAGGGCCAAAATAGCTCAAGAAATCCTAACGATTGATTCACCTCATCTTCAAAGAGATAAGTCAGGCCATGTTACCATCTCTTTATCTTTTTTTTTTTCTTTTCTATTTTTGGGAGTGAATTTTCTGTGCTGCTAAAGACTATAATGTGGACAAGAGCATAGCCACTAGAATCACTCTTATTCTACCCCGTCACTGTGCTATCATAAAAGGCATGAATTAATATACCTAATTGGTTAGATATGTTATATGGGTCCTATGTGATGTATATGCCATGAATGTAGTGTGGTCCTCCATGGAAGAAAAGCCAATGAACTGGTCCACTCATGGGTAGATGAAGAGTTCAATTTCATCATATTAATAATGGAGACGGTGAGGTTTAGGACAAAAGGAAATACAAGTTGAATTTCATTTGATATTTGAAAACTGACTCAAGGTTTCATCTATAACTATATTATATTTGAACCTCGTTTGGTCCTTGTGTGTGTTTTTATTGAAGCATTATTCTTCTGTTAGTCGTTCACAATCAAAGCAATTATGGCTATTCTCAAGCAGACGATATAGCCCTTCTGTGTAAACCCCCTCTTAATGTCATCCTTTCTATTTATAAAATTTCAATTTATGACTTCTATTTAAAGGGTGTTGGAGTATTTTGACATTCGATCTGATCCCATCATTTCTCGTGATATCATTATGAAGATGAAAATGCTTGGAATTATCCATCGTTTCTTCTGAGTATGCCCAAATTCCCTATCGATGTCATAATTTTGGCTACGCTTGAAAGTGGGAAAAAATATGCTAAGTGAAATTGTATCTAAGACTCAATTAAATCTTTCGGAGTTAAAATGTCTTCACGTGAAAGAGCAAATAATATAATCAATGAAAATATGAATAGATTTTGTTTTCATTTTTCTTTTCATTACTTCCCCCCTCTCTTTAAAAATACTTTAGAATAAAGATTTTAGATCCCGTGTATATAATTTCCAATAGTTTAAATACATTCATACATACACATTTGTTTGCATCAATATTTATCATAGTACATAAATCCAAGTCAAAATACTTGGTTAAGTCAGTAAACTATTAAATCAATATCCTTTTGCTTTAATAAAATAATTTGTTTTAGCTGATTTGATTATGGTTTAACTATACTTTTGACCATTAATTTTTATACTAGTGCTATCATTGATTTAATAATCAGTTCAGTTTTTAGCATCTTAATATTTAGGGTAAAGGTATAAATTTAACCATGAATTTTTTTTTAAGGAGCATCTAATATCTTATATTATGGAGTAATACACAAAATAAATCATCAACTAACAAAATGAAGCATGTCAACCTTCTGTCGCTATCAATTTATGCCTAACATTTGTTCATTGTCTTCCCTAACCTTCCAAATCCTTGTTGAACAAGTAATCTAAAACCATTCACTCAGTGATCAAAACAATGATTGTATGTGCAAAATGTATTTTGGTTTTACAAAGACAATTCTAGGTTCAAGAAGACAAAGTTGAAGAATTGGGAGGAGTGGCTAATGGAAAAACAAAGAGAATGAAGGTCTCACAAATTTAAGTTAATGGACATTAGCTATAAATTGACGGAAGGTTGTACATGCTTCATTTTTTTTTAGTTGATAATTTATTTTGCTTCAACTCATAATATAAGATATCAAATGTTTTCAAAAAATGATTTACAGTTAAATAATTTACACTTTTACCCTAATATTTATAACAATACTTGCTTTCACATGAGGCGCACATCTATTCTGTTCCTGTTACTCAATTTCTTCTATCTTACTTCTTCAAACTTTACAATAGCTTCATTATTAAAAAATCATTAAACAAAAGTTTAAGTGGATATAGACTCACAGGCAAACTACAATTTAAGAGATTTCATGTTATTGAAATAAATTCCCAAAGCCAATACAACCAACAACAGAGATAACAAACTGAAAAGTTAACTTCAACAACCCTCCTAAAGGAATATAACATTCAACCTGCTCCGCAACAGAATCATTAATTGAACATTTTTCTGATAATCCCTTCATAAAGTGCAAAGTGTATTGGCAGATTGGTTAGATAATATAGGGGAAAGGAGAAACAGCTTTACAAATGAATCAGAAGAAAATTAGGGAGTTTGGGTAACTAACTTCTAACTTTTAGAAAATATTTTTAGTGCTTTTCAAAAATTAGAAGTTGTTTGAGAAAAAATCATGAAATAAAAAGTGAATCTTAAAATTGCTTTAAAAACACTATTCAATCCACATTCAACCTTAATCTTTAGTGCCTGTATGGTTTTTCATTTGTCAAAAAGTGAATCTTAGAAGTGCTTTGTAACCAAATTTTTATTTAGATATATTTTTTTAAAAATTAATTTAATAAACTAAAAGTTGTGCAAATTAATATAATGAAAAGTGCTTTCAAATGTACCATTACTAAAAAAATACATTAATTTTTATAATTGATCCTTTTGTTATATAATATATTATTAAGTGAAAGGTTGAAAAACCAAACACAACCTCAGTCATTGCAATAAAACCAATGCTTTCTCAATCCAACTGCTAAGCAGAAGCCATTCTTGTACAAACTTGTTTAAACTGTAATACGCACAAAAGGCTGCATTCCTACATATAAATTCACATGACAGCATCAATTTCAACACAAGGCTTACCACGAATTTAGTCTTTAAAGTCATAACATGATGTGTTCTGGCCGGAAAAAAAAAAAAAAAGGAGTCATAACATGATGTGATATCACAGTCATCACACTGACTGATACACTTTAGTGGCTGAGTAGCTAGCATACGCTGCATCATATGATAGTCTTTTTAAAACTTCACACAGCTCAATTGGCTCGAACAGACTAAACATGTCTGATGATAGACAATTTGAAGAAGTAAAAGAAGGCAAAATCACTACACTTGACCAGAAGAAAGTGACAAAACTGGTTTCTGAGTCATCTGTAGTTCCATAAGCTGTCTTAGCTGGGCTCAGACTTGTCCAGAGCTGCAACCGAATGTATCAGCAGATCAAATTAAATAATATTAGAAAAAATGACGCAAATCCAAACAGAATAACAGAGGAGTATGAATTACCATTGTAGTTCAGTAGCTTCTCAATGAGGTCAACATGGGTCATCAGCATGCGTCTACAGCAATAACGAACCAAACCCAAAGCGTCCAGTGCATCTCTGCATTTCATCAATATCAATACATATTAGTATAACAAAACTAATACGCGGTAGAAGCTAGACGCTATGAAAATGTGGTTGAGGAATACAGCATTGCAGTAATGTCATCTAGTAGTCATCAAGGGTGTGTTGCAGCTATAGAAAAGCTATTTTATACGAGGTAATTGCAAAAAAAAAAAAAAAGGTTTGCAAATTCCCAAAAGATGATGTTGGCATCAGAAGTCACTTTTCAACCTCAGAGAAAAGGGAGAATGACATTTAGGTCCTGAAGGAATTAATTAATGACAGTTCAGTCCTTGACAAAATTTTCTACAAAACAAATTAAAAATATCAATTCAAACAATTATAAATAAAAATTTTTATTACAATTTAAAAGTTATATTTGATATTTAAATACTAATTTGTAATTGAAACTTTTGAATTTGTAATAATTTAAAACGATATTTTTAATTTATTTTTCAAAAAAAATTTTGTCAGAAATTTAATTAGTATTAATTCATTGTTTTGAGACTTAATAGTTATTCTTCTAAAAAAAAATGCAATAAGCAGGACCTATACGGCTATGTCCATGGACATTTCAAAAAAGTTGACAAATATATTAGATAGGTATCTGCATGATATACATCCGGTACTTCAAAATACACAATATATTTTAAAAACTTCTATTATTGATTTTCTCCCCCTCTAAAATGTTCCAAAATAACTCAAAAACCTAGTTTTGTTATTAATATCTCCATATCACTCTTGAAATTCTGATTCATTACTCAAATATGTTTATATTGTTCATCTTTTATATGCTGACCTGTTAAATATATACATAATTACATATGTATATTTCCTGCATCCATATCCTAAACTTTAAGAACTTGTTGTACCCAGTGTATCTATTTTATCACCCAATGCGCAACCCGTATCTATGCATTATAGATGTCCATGCTTAAAATTACAAGGCCAATATATTCAACTTAAGTACAGCAGACATTTGGCACTAAAACAGATGCAAGTTGAGGAAAATTGATATCTGAAAGAGTAATGATGCATGCTCCGTCAGTCAAATCATGTAAACGGCGGTTAGCGATTACAATTTATGAATACTTGAGCACAACTACAACACAATTATAAACCAGTTAATAAATCCAGAATCTCTCTACGAGCTTTAACAATTCAAGAAGACGATACATGTTTCTAGTTTATAGAATTTAAGGAAATAACACCCGTTTGTTGGCAGTCGATATGATTGGAAACACGCAGTATTGACCCAAAAACACATACGAATGGTCGAGCATGTTTCGTTCAATTATACAATATTTGTAGTCCCAAAGTCAATTTTAGAGATTATATTCATAAATGCCAGTCAGAAGCTAACAATAAAGAGAGAGAAAAAAAAAAAACAGCCCCAAAAAGGACAGATTGAAAAGTGAAATTAAGGGATGTTTAAAACTGTTTTTATTTTATTATTTTAAAAATTAATATTTTATTAAATATATTTTAAAAATAAAAAAATAATAAAAGTAGGTATTTTTTTATCTCTCTTATTATTTAAAATAATAATTTCAAAATACTTGAAAATTATTTTTATTTTTTATTTTTTAAAATAATATTTTACTTTCTTTTTAAATACTTTTTGAAATCACGTTATAAAAAAATTTTTTTTATTTTTTCCTTCTGAAAAATAAAAAGCTGTTTCTAATTTACCAAACAGGCGCTAAATTTTGGAACTGATCAATATCTCAAACTCAAAAAACAAAGACGCAAAAACTGAAAAAATAAAAATGATATACCAACCCTTCACTGTAGTCCGCCTGCAGAAGATCCAGATAAGTATCCCATTTGTTTCCGATCACCTGCGGACAAAAATTGACTATCCAATTAATCGAAACCCTAAATCCTGCTCCGAGAAACCATAAAAGGTACAATCTTATATCTACCAACAGTGAAAAGAAGTGGTTTAATTGGCACATGGAGCTGCAGATGTAATTATTACCTTTCCGCAGGTGAAACAACGAACGGGAATGATCATCTTTCTCTATACACAGTGGCTCAATGCGTTGTCTCTGAGTCCGTTCTTCGTCACAAATTTCTCTGATTTATGTAATTTTTTTTATTTTCTCCATCTGAAAAATAAAAAGCTGTTTCTAATTTACCAAACAGGCGCTAAATTTTGGAACTGATCAATATCTCAAACTCAAAACAAAAACAAAGACGCATATACCAACCCTTCACTGTAGTCCGCCTGCAGAAGATCCAGATAAGTATCCCATTTGTTTCCGATCACCTGCGGACAAAAATTGACTATCCAATTAATCGAAACCCTAAATCCTGCTCCGAGAAACCATAAAAGGTACAATCTTATATCTACCAACAGTGAAAAGAACTGGTTTAATTGGCACATGGAGCTGCAGATGTAATTATTACCTTTCCGCAGGTGAAACAACGAACGGGAATGATCATCTTTCTCTATACACAGTGGCTCAATGCGTTGTCTCTGAGTCCGTTCTTCGTCACAAATTTCTCTGATTTACGTAGCCGGAGCAGATAAACCGAAGAAGGCATCGGATTCGGATGCGGGTAACTATATGACCAACTGACCCGTTTGAGGTAAGCCCTAAGGCTAAATTGATTTCCCGCATTTTTTTTATCCCCATTGTTGTTTTAATTTCATGTTTAAATAAACTATTTAACTTTTTTTAAAAGCATTGGCCAAAAACATATTTTTGAAAGTATATAATAATAAAATTAATTTTTATCCAAAAAAATTGAGAGTAATGTTAAAATTTATACACTATTACGCAAGCTGGCTTTTTATGTATATGTATATAGAACACAAAAGTGTCAAGTTTATAGGGTTGTTTGGATTCAAATATGGAATATAATTCTGTACAAAATTTTAATGTTTGCTTAACATAATGTATTATGCGTAATACCAATTAGAGTTAAACCATGTGGCCCGAAAAAATAAATAAAATTCCATTAATTTTGGTTCTAGTTTTATTTGTCAATATTGATTTTATGTTACATGAATAATTCAAAACAACTGATCAAACATAACTTGTCAACCTAAGTTATAAAACGAAGGGCTTGCCACCCTAGAGTACTTCTCTTCCTCCACTATTTTTTCGTTTTTTTTAACTTAAAAAGTGATCACTTGAAAAACGGGAAACTACAATAAAAGGACAATCAAGAGTAGAAAACGAAATATCTTAACTAAAACAAATTCAAGGCTCAAGACACCACAAGCATAAATCCATGTTTCCGTAATTAGTGCCAAGATCATTTTTTCGTACAATTCCTGAGTAAAAATTTAGATTTAACAAGACTTGATAAAAACCCAAAAGCATGAAAGTAAATGGACGATAAAGAGTAAACAAATATCACACATTAACTCAAAAATCTTCTCAAGTTTGAGCCTCACCACTTTGTTTATACATACTTATTAAGCTTAATTTCATTAGAGAGACTTTCCACATCAATCTAAATTACTTATACTTAAACAACCAAATCGTGAAAATACTCTATTCTTATAAAGTTCGAGAAAATGTCAAAAAAAAAAAAAAGGAATTATACTTTACACTAACTCTGAAAAGAGAGGAAGAAGAAAAGTAGGAAAAAAACTTTGCTAAAATCAAATTAGAAGGTCAAGTCCGGCAATACCCTTGAGTTTCCATTGACTTTTCACACTAATAACTAGTGCATGACACGTGCAGGAAGAAGAATTATTCCCTCAAATGATGAGCAAGTAAAGATGAAGCACTTGAATCGCTCAAGTTGCCACAAAGATGAATAATAACTAATATCTTGAGAAAGATTCTACGATCCCAAGTTCAAATGCTCTACGCCATGCACAAGAGTCCACCTAACTTTTGTTAGCACAGGTCGAAGGTGCAAGACAGACTAGCTGAGAGCAATAGAACATTATGTAACAAACGAAATTCCAAGTTTAGATTCTCCTTCTATTGTCAACTCTTGATCTCTTTGATGCGGGCTCAGCTTTTACATGCTCACCACTGGATCGAATCTGGATAGAAGATATCGTTATGTCATTAAATAATAAACAAACGATTTGACCAACAAATCATGCAGTAAATTCGTTACCTTATCAAGCTTCTCTCTCACCAACCTTACAGTTTGATTCATAGATTGAGAAGAAAAATAATCCTGAGTCAAGAACACATTAGGCCAAGTTAGTAGGTGGCGAGTAGCTTCTATCTTGCATGTAACATCTTGGTTAGTGATAATTATAAGTCCAATAACATGTAAAAGCATAATATCAGATCCTTAAATACAAGGCTTAACAGATTGATGGAATAAAGGTTCAGCACAACATAGGATGCAATTATGAACAACTAATTTCCACAAGTAAAATAGGGATAACTCAAAAATTAACCATACAAATAATGGTTCTACAGTGTAACTGTAGACATAGATTATTACCCATCAAGCTGAAAAATTTCCTTCTACCTTTCCAGGGGATAAAGTTAATAAAGCTAAGGAGCTCGAAAATTTTCAGAACATCACGACAAATAATTTCTTGTGCCCCTCATTTTATAAGTTTCACCTTGAAGCTAAGGTCAAGGCATGGATGTACGATAGAACAGTAACCAACCTCATTTGAGGAAACCGTTTTCAAAGGGGGATCAACCTCATTTGAGGAAACCGTTTTCAAAGGGGATTACCGCTCAGTGGTCTTCCTTCAAGTTCTCTAGAATCCCTACACAGTAAGGAAAAGAATCAATTGAATGTTGTGTTAGTTTAAACTCAGGTTTGGTACTACAAATCACCTTTTTTAGAATCTAAATGTTGAGGTAGGCAGCTGGTCTGTGAGGAGTTTGGAACAGCGTTGCTCTTCATGAGAGACAAAGTGCTCGAAGCTGTTGACTCTTTGGATCTTCCAGCTGCAATCATCATGGTAAATGCATGCATAAGTTGATAAAAAAATATTAAATAAAGCATTCATTAGAGAGGATTTGGACCCTCTAAATTTCTTAAAATATAAATAGGGCAGCAAAAAAATGTATCTGGAACCAACATTTAATGACACTAGTAGAGTCCACTATCAAGTGTTAGACCTCAAATGCTACGTCTATCTTCCTCTGAAACCCACACTATCAATTTCCATAAAAAGCTTAGAACATCCAACCAGTTAAAGGACTTCTGCGGCCATAATATAGGTATGAGCAGTACAAAAAAGTTAAATTTGAAATCATCTCCATTCCAGGATTAACTCACGATTTAATCGTGCTAAAACCTCCTTTCTTCTTCCCTCTAACTTATCCTTTGTGTCCAAGAGGCTCTCAAAATGGGGAGCATATGATACCTGCAGCCGATTCCCGAGGAAAAAAAATCATCCAATTTTCTTTTTGCAAACCTGAAAAGTTAAGATGGGTATTTAATCTTCTCAAAGATCCTACTAGTTTACTACTTCTTGCAAGTAACTAAAGATTGTCATAAAGTATACAGTTTCAGGAACCTGGCATTGCTGAAAAGGCGAAATTTTATCCAATAAACATCAGTGAATGGCTCACAGTCTTCTGCATCCATTGGTTTACATCTGAAGAACAAGAATATCAAGCAAACTACTACCATGGATAAGACTGAAGAACAAGAACGAATCAATGAAGGAGCAAAATCAGAAGGCAATAAACTTACTCCTCAACTTCTCCATAGGTTGAAAATAGCTTCAATAAATCATCCCCGCAGCCTAACGCTGGAACATTGTTAACAATCAAATATCTACAGCCCGGAAAAAATATCCAATCAAACTAAAAAATATAAGCAATTGATGTAAAGAGCTTGTCGTTTAATTGTACTTCGTAGAAAGAAAATGTCTTGAATTGCAAGGATAACAGAATCAATTTGATAGTTAAAGATTAAAAGATAAAAATCGAGACCAAGAAGAGAGAATTAGGAAGCACAAACTTACCTGGATTCATCAGAGACAGTGTAGACGCGAACTGCTGGGGGTTCATCCTTATAACGAGGCATGATCTTCTACAATTCCTATCCAGGATCAGAGAAAGATCAACTTTTTTTTTCCTTTCACGAGCTCCCTATGCCGCTCAATTACTCTGGCGTAATTTGCAGTAGCTTGCAGTGGAGATTGCGAGTGTAGATTCCAAAATCAGGGGTTTGACTGTTTTCGGAGGGCTGCAAAGAACAGAGAATAAGTGGCGGTGCGTCGTGCGAAGAGCGTTTGGAGGGCTGTGATGGCGGCGACGGTGATGGGGGAGGCCGAGAGAGAGACAAGGGCTGCCTCCAGAGCTCTCAGGGGGCACGTTTGTCTTCGGGAGTGGAAGTAACAAGAGTACTAGGGTTGATGAGGAGAATATTGATCAGGTTCGGGGAGGAAGAGGCCGGTGCCTTCATCTTACAAGGACAAACTTGTCTCGGTGAATGGCGCAGGCTTTCTGATGAAACACGATGAAATGATGATATTGTTCAGGGTTGGAAGGCTTACTTTACAAAAATGAATGAGAAGGAAGAAACAAAGGAAGGGGAAAGACGATCGGACTCTGACGAAGAAAGCGAAGGGATAAGCCTGGATGGATCAAATTATCCGAAGTTACAAGTACTCATCATGGTGCACATGATGGATGAATTCACTAGGGTTAAAGATCAATTTTATTCAAAGATTCTGTAAAGATTCACAAATGATCGTTAATTTAATTAAAATTAATTTTATTTTTAACTTTAAAAATTTAATCTTTCATACTCTTAATATTATTTTTTTATTAAGTGAGTTCTATATTTATTTTTTTAATATTTCATATTATCAAATATTTAATAGTGGGTTCCACAATTATTTTTTTTAATTTTTTTTTTGTCCCAATCTCTTCCCTCTTTGCTGTTGACCACATCCTCAACCCTTCCTTCCCAAATTTCCAATCCTTAAATCTGAACTCTCCATCCTCATTTGTTATCGCTTTTACTATTTCTTTCGCCTGCTCGTCATCAGTTGATGTTTTTATTACTTGTTCTTGTTTTCCTTCTTTTAGTTCTTCGTCCTCTTCTGGTTCTCTTCTTCATTGTTGTCTTCTAAATCATCTAGAGCACTCTCGTCCGGTATGAGATGTAATGTGAGATGGCCATTGTGTTGCTAGGAGTAGAGAATCTCTGGTCGATGTATTCTAACTTCGGTGAGCTTTAACCTATCGTCCTTCCTCTGAAAAAGAAACTCGACCGACCATTTAGGTTCAACAAGAAAGAAGGGGGTGAAAATGAACTCACCTTTTTTCTCATGGGATGACTGGTCCTTGTATAAATCTCAGCGTCTATATTCATCATTGTCCTCATCAAACAAGAATCTTTAGCGAGACGATTAATCTCAAGTCGATCCATCAAGCAGTCTTGGTGGTAGCTCTCAAAGCCAAGACTCTTGGTGCAAGATGCCAATCCATCAGCCATGAGGCCACCGACATCGTGACGCAAGGCTTTTTATGAACTATATAGGGTGGCTTCTTGACGATGATAAGGGCAATGGCCTTATGTGTGTTGCTAGTGGGCTCGTTAAGGTATGCCACGTAATGTCACCATCCACAAATTACACAAGTCATTCCTCCAACTGAGCAACCCTATTCTCACCATTATCGCAGTAGAAGTTGTTGTTGCTACCTTTTTGAATTCTTCAGGAATCTCCTCGTCACTTTCATTGTCATCTCAGCCTTGCTATCATCATCTTTTGGCTCATCGTCCAACCATATGCCTTCAAGTTTTACATCTCTAACACCAACTCACCCAATTCGATTGCTCCGACTACATAAAGCTCACCCAAGCTTTACATCTTCAAGTTTTATGTCATATCTAGCAAGCTCATCAAAAAGAGGTAGTGCAACTAGGTAAGTGTCATCGGTTTACTGGCGTTGCTTCTTAAATCAAAGAGAAAAGGAAGATGAAGAAGAGAAAGGGAGAGTATGTGGAGAAAGAGTAATTTTTCATACTATAAACTTAATAGAAAAATAACGTTAGGGTACGAAAGATCAAATTTTTAAAGTTAAGGGATAAAATTACCCTCAAGTTGAGTTTAAGGTCATTTGTAAACCTTCGTGTATACTTTAAGGGGAAAATGACCCTTAACCCATTCACTTATTGTAAATTGCCTGGTGCAACCAAGCCGAAATGGGTATTGAGATCGAGTTAATAGGATGTGGAAGCCACAGGGAGCAATAAAGATCATTCCCTTAATTAATGGGTATTATATTGTGTCGTTTACTACCAAGGAAGATAAGGATTATGCACTCATTAAATGACCTTGGATGATTGATGACCCACTTATTGCTTGTCCACCGTGGCATCCTAACTTTAATCTATGGAATGCAGACTTATAGTAAAGGATCACTTTGGATTCCTATACCGGACTTACCAATGGAATTATACAATGCAGAGTCTCTTTGAAGCATAGGGAATATGGTTGGGAAGACTATAAAGGTTGATTGGTCAACGTCAATATATGATAAAGGAGGCTTTGCTAGGATTTGCATGGAGATTGATCTGCATAAACCTTTAACCTTTTTTCAAAGCTGTGTAGGAAGAATTGAGGGATTGTTATAAGGGATTACACCTTGTTTGCTTCTATTATGGTAAGTTTGGTCACTCAAAGAAGCAATGCCCTGACTAAAAAGAGGATGTTGTTGGCTAATGGTGAGAACGGAGAAGGCATGGAGGAAGGATGAAGGAAATGACTAAGGTTTTGATAGAGGTTTGTAGTTAGTTATGGGGGTGGTAGACGATGGCTCTAGTGATCAGAGTAACGCAAAACAGAGGCTAGGATCCTAGATGATTACTACGTGTGATTTCGAGGGTAATAGTAATAAGGTGGATACTCAGGGATTAGGGAAAGGATCATAGTCAAAAATCAACACATGACTTTATATGGGAATAAACATCAAGATCATTGAAGTTTGGAAAGTAGAGAGGTTAAAAACAACACATGTGGAAATAATGGAAAGAGGGACAATCATGGGATTTCAGTAGGGTCAAGTGACCAGGTCAAACATAAGTTCGGGAAGGAAATTAAACACATGGATAATGATTGGACTCTAGTAGGATTAAAACGTAAGATAGAGTACAGCCTAAGAAACGTGGGAAAGAGAACCACCCATCTAGCTTGGGCCAGTAAAACGAGGAGGTAATGTAAATGATACAAAAGCCTACTACCATATGGAATACTTTTATTGTTCTCTAATACCAGGTGAGCTTGGATAGTATAGTTGGGCAGGCTAAAGTGAGTGGTCGTGAGCAGGATGACTCAAGACTCCTTATGATGCCACATGCAGATAATTTCATAAATAAGGATGATGTCATGCAAGGTGTAACTGGGAATGCTCGGGTTGTGGATATGGTCGAGGTGAAAGATAGTAAACACTACGCTTCTCCTATAATTTCTTTATGAAATTCATGATCTGGAATTCAAGAGGTACAAGGGCTATAGCCTTTCTCTACTTGATTCAAGATTTAAAGAAACATTATCATCTTGATTTTCTCACCCTTTTGGAAACAAGATGTGATAAGCTAAAAACTAATAAGCAAATAGAGAAAATGGGCTTTAGTTTTGCTGAGGTTATTGATGCCGAGGGTATAGTGGTGGAATTTGATGTACGTGAGAGGCTTCCATTGAGAGGGTGACTGTGATAGAAAGAAATCCTCAATTCATGTATCTTAAAGTGGAGTCTTCAAGGGAAGAAAAATGGTTCCTCACTATAATTTATACTAGTCTTAAATTCCACTCTTCACCGTTCTCTTTGGAACGAGCTCACTCGAATTGGTAGCACTATGTCTGGAGCATGAGTGTTAGGAGGAGATTTCAACACTACTCTTTTTCATGATGAATGCAAGTCGTCAGCTCCCTATAGGATTTCTAATAACCAGGAGTTCTTGTACTAGTTTGAGTGTAACAATCCAATAGATGCTGGTTTCAAGGGCCACAGTTTACTTGGCAACATAGTTTGATGGAAGCTAGATTGGATAGGGTCTTGTATAATGAACACTGGAGAACCTTGTTTCCTAATGCAAACCCATCTTTTCAAGCCTTAAATCTGACCATAAACGGCTGCTTTTATGACTTGGCAACCAGCTTATGTCTGCACAACAAAAAAATCATCCTTTTTGGTTCATTGCGTCATGGGTGCTTCATGAAAGATTTGGTGACTTTGTGTTAAACTAGTAGCAATATGAGCTTGAATGGAATGCGAAGGTGGAGTCTTTTATGATTGCATGCTCTGCTTGGAACATGAATATTTTTGGCCACACAGATACGAGGAAACACAAAATATTAAGGTGACTTAATGGTATTAATAAAGTCATTGTGAGGGGTGAGGATGCTCGTAACTTTGAGGAGTTACAACTTAAGCTATGGCAAGACCTAGAAGATGTTCTCACTCAAGAGTCATTGGTATGGGCACAAAAAGCTAAATTAAAATGGTCAATATATGGTGATCACAATACTAAATATTTTCACACTTGTGCTAACGGGAGGTGAAAAATGAATAAAATTGTATGTATTTGTGATGAGGATAGAAATTGATTGTATGACACGAAGGCTATTAAATGTTTGGCAACATAATATTTCTCTAGTTTGTTTTTAGGACGAGAACATTGCCAAACCAAGCTTTAAATGTACTATCATATTTCCTGAGGTTGATATGCTGTACTTGCAACAATATGGAAGAGGGGCTGTAACATCCTTAAATTTTAAATCAGATTAACTAAGCTTGAAGTAGATTAATTAAGTTGTTAGAGAGATGTGTGGTAAAAGAGGTCTAACGGGTATGTTTGGTTGTGTTTTCAACCCTAAACGTGGGTTCGAAGGAAGTGAAGTTACCCGAAAATGAAAAGAGGGAGAAATTTAAAGGGTAAGGCTCTGTGCCTACGCCGCGGCTCGTGGATTAGGCCGTCGCAACATATGGTCACTTTCTTATTGAAATATAATCACAAAATGAAGTAGAAGAAGAGAGAAAAATAAAGAGATACGAGAGAGCAACGAAAATGATCTGCTAGGGCTTGAGGAATCTGAGTATTGGAAGTATTTTGGAGCTCATAAACATTAAAAGTAAGCTTCTTACACCAAAATCTTCCTACCTTCTTCCATTTTTCTTAATGATGGAAGTTAGGGTTTGGTTGATAATGATAATGTTTAGTCCATATAGGCTATGGTTTTGAACTTATTGATTTAAATACAGTTAATGGGAGTAGATTGACCTAATGAAACTTGATATTTATGGATTTATGGTTATTGGTGGTTGGAGAGCATTTAATATGAGAAATTTCCCATAAATATGTTAGTTGAGGACGATATGATTCCATTAGTGGCCAGTAAAGAGCTCAATAATGTTAATAAAAGTTAGAAGAAGGTAAGAAATCCTATGGTATTTTTATAGGAGTAAAGAATGAATTTTGAGAGTGAAGAAGTGATGAGTTAATAGTTAAAAAATAGCCCAAATGCAGATATTAATGAATTGCATTTTTAATGTTTGTAGAGTGACTATTTTTGGCATCATTTAAGCTTCTTGGAAGCTTTGAGAGTGAGTATTTGAGGGGAAGAACCTTTGACCTCTCAAAAGTTTGAGATAACTGGGTGAATTTTATCTTGTGCTTTTGTGTGTTAATTAATTTATTAATTGATATTTGATAATTAAATTGTGTGAGATTGATTGAAATGCTAATGTGGCAGATTTGTTTGAAAAACCCACTATGAGGTAGTTAACTAATGAAGTTTAATGACTTTGAAATCATGGAATTTGATGATTGTGAATGTGTGAGGTATAATGATTACTAAAATAGGGAGTTCAATGGCTTGTTTTATTTGGAGTTCAATGATGTGAATTGTAATAGGATACAACAATTATGTATTTGAGGAATTCAATGACATATGTGTTATGGAGTTCGATGATATGTGTTAAATATGAGTATAATGAAATGATTGAGTATGTCTGAGTAATGAATACTTGCATGCAATGAGCTATTACATATCTATGCATTGCGTGATCATAAGAGATGAGAGTTTGCCTAGGTAGAGAAGTAGAGATTTAAATTCATGTGGTAAGGCTCCCATCTGAGTTGATAGCTAGCCTGAGTTGTTTATATACATATTGTCCCACTTATTCAACGAGGGGCTGTCCCATTGATTCAACGAGGGACTAGAACTTAAGTATAGGTTTATAAGATGCCGATCTTTCAAATCATTTCTCCCCTCATAAGGATGGAAGCAATTACCAAAAGGAAACAAGTTAGTCACTAGCTTAACAAGGAAAATATATGTGTAATAATGATAATTGCCAACTCTATATGTAAATGTACAACTACTATCATCAATCAACCTCAATAACCACAAGACTAGTCCTCGAAACTTGAGAATATGATACCAAGTTGTAAGGTCAACCTTATTTATCCATAATTAACTCCACAAAATCAAGATAATCATGGAAATAACCTAAATGAATTACTAAGCTTATAAAATTTTTATAAATGGGATCCAAAGTTTTCAAAACTTAAAATACTGTAAATTTATTTTAAAAAACTAAAATTAGAGCAAAACATGCATACGAAAGAATAGGTATCATATAAGGTAAGATAACATTAAATTGGGATCAAAACAGCAAAAAAAAAGTAATTCTAGCATAATTATGCTGTAGTATAAAATTTAAGAAATAACAGGAGGAGACATTTTGATTTCAAAACTCAATAAATCCAATATAACCATACATATAGTCAAATTTATACTTATACTAGTATTTTGACCTTGCTCATATATCTCAATGAAAAAGATACCGCTCGCACTAGGCCCAAAATATACATTTCAATACTTAATATTTAATAGTACAAGCAATAATAAAATATGAACATTTTAGTTGCAATATCAATAAATTATACATATTCAACTAAAATTACGAGAGGCCTACATTAGAAAACCGAGCTTTCAAGCCTCTGGTGTTTTCCCTTTGCTCTGTTAGAAACTAGTACTTATAAAATCTTAAATAGAGGGCTGAGTACAATTACTCAATAATCAAGTTTTACCTAATCTATATAGTTGCATGTCAATAAAAAACGGATGCAATTGACAATAAGCACACATATAAAGTATGTATGATAACATATAGCCTCGACCACAACAATAACAACCATATGATTAGGTTTCAAACACCACACACACACACACACACAGATATATATATATATATATATATATATTAATAATGCATAACTTGGGGTCGCAATAATACCAATCATGTGCCTCTAAACAGCACTGGACCACAATACTAACAACTATATGGTTGAAACTAAATATATGATTATATGCCAACCTTATATTCTCTTAATTACCTTCGACATAAAATCGATGGCTATTCGATGGCTACACCCTTACAGACTAACCTAGCCTTTCACTTATGAGGAGCTATCGGGCCAGGGTCAACTCCTCACTTGTGTAATCCGGTTTCTCTCAATACTAACAACCATAGGGTGCCATACCCTTAATTTAGCCTCCTCATGAACCAGTGGAGATTAGTTAGGTTTGAGTCCCTCATAAAACAAGTAAGACAGTCTCGAATTAATCATGGGACAAGGGCTACCTTTTGATTCTAACGGTAGGTGCTAAGGCAAGCTCTTAATTCCAACGGTTGCCGCTAACACCATGTGAATTTATCAATCTACTCATTTCCCTAGGCGAACTCCTGCCAATAATTATGCTATGCACAAGTTACACATATTATGCAAATGTGACCAAATTCACAATCCCATGTTATGTCCACATCAATTTCTCACTCCTGGTAAACTCCACAACTAATATATATATATATATATATCATATATGTTATATTTTCACAATATCACAGTCAAATGACATCATTGCTTCACAGATATGCATCATGCATAAAACTCTTCATTTTTCAAAAGTCATTTCATGTATAATACCACATATTACCAAAATTGTATTAATAACTTTCTACACATCAAACAAGTTTTAAATTATAAATTTTAACAACTACTTAATTAACATATAACTATATAAATAAGATTTCTCCTGATTATCTCAAACCTTTACGAAGTCAAAGGTTACCCCTCAATTATAGCTTTCTTTTCAAGTTAAATTCAAGCTCACCGGTGCTTCATGAGGTTAGTCTATAATTACATTAATACCCATCACTAATAATCATTAAAATTACCACTTCCAACATCTAATTTCATACTTCAATAACTAAATTTCCTAACTACAAGATCAACCTCACATCCATTGAGTTTCTTAATTCTATTAACTTCATTTAGCTCTCATAACTTAAATAATCAATAATATATCATCTAAAAACCCAAAATCATCATCAATGTCACAATTTTCTCACTTGCTACTCTTAAATTTCAACAACCAAAACTTTCAACTACTAAGTTTAATCACCACATTAGGTTCATTAGCTCTCATTAGCTCCAACTAACACTAACACAATTCTTAATCAACATTAATGGCAGCCACAAACCTCAAGCACAACTGTTTATGGCATTTAAATGCACAAATTGGTCTATAATTGTAAGCCCAATCTCATGAACGCATAAAACCACTATCTCTAGTAGATAACTCAAACAACTCCCATTAACTCCATTTAAATCAATAGGTTCGGATTCAAAGTTCTCAAGGTTTGAAAATCATCTTCTAACTACAACCTTAACTTAAAAATGGTGATGAAGAGAGGAAGAGAAATGATAGGGGAGGCTTACGTTAGTGATTAGAAGCTTAAATAATCCCAAAAACACCAGCAAAATCATGCTTTAGTGGAGAGGATCATGAGCCCCTTCTTTCACCTCTTTTTCTTTATTTTTCGCATACACATATGCCCTTTTTAAGTTAGATTTGTAACATTATATTACAGCGTAAATGCATTATGTTGCAGCATAATGCACAATTGGTCAAATTCTATTTTCTCTCTTCCATTTAATCCCAGGTAGCCTAATTCATTTTTGAACCTAATCTAATGACTAAGACCAAGCCCAATAGGCCTATTAGCTATCTCTAGCCATCCTCAAATTCATTTATACTTAAATTTATATATTTACCCTTCATTAGCTTAATTAATCAAGGGAATAATTTTCAAGATGCTACATTTGTGCCCTACCGTGGATCCGCTTAGGTGGTTGCCGTCTTCTTTCCTTGTCTTTCCTTGGCCGTGAGAGTTGGTTTAGTTTCCTTTAGCGCCTAACCGTGGACAGACAAATCAGCTTCGTATCAATTAAAATTAGGAAAATTTCAAGTGGGGACCTTGACCGAAAATATTAAAAAAGAAATCCCCAAAATTTCTAAAATTTCACTGCAAAATTGAAATTAAATTTATGACAAAAATAACAAAATTCTCTTCATTTAAATGAACAACATACCATAGTTAAGATGACTTATTCATTCTCATACTATATATTATACATTTACTTATAAAATATTGTTAATTACCTAACATCTCTTGTTGATAGCCCTAATTTCATTTAATTTCATTCTAAATGTTAGTTTTATGATAAAATAGCTTGTTCATTCCCATCTTGTATATTATTCATTTACTTACGAAATATTGTTCGTTTACCTATTTCACTTGTTTATAGCTTTTGGAATGAAATTAAATGAAAATAGGACTAAAATAAGTGAAGTAAGGAAATGAATAATATTTTATAAATAAATGAACAGCATACAATATGGGAACGAACAAGTCATCTTACTATGATATGTTGTTTATTTAAATGAGGAAATTTTATCATTTCCATCACAAATTTAATTTCAATTCAGTATCGGGTCCTACAGTGAAATTTTAGAAATTAGGGAGTTTTCTTTTTCATTATATTTGGTCAAGGGTCCCTCACTAAAATTTTTCCATTAAATTTTTTATTTAATCTATATGGTTTGATTTTAAAATTTTCAAAATTTTATGTTATATATTAATTGAATAAATATATTTATTATCAGTGACTTTTTTTTAAAAAAAATAAATAGATAGATTAGATACTTGACTTTATGTTATTAGTTATCATTATCATCCAATTCTCTACCAAAACAATAACATATGAATTTTTTTCACACATTATTGATCGATTGTTGACACTTGAAACTCTACTAACACTGTTAGGTTATTTATAATTATAAAATTGCTTAAGCATTGATTTGCATGTAATTTTTATTATAATTTTTTTAACAATCTAACTTATTTTCTACTACTTGAGTGATATTTAAATTTAGATTCATTTATAGCATTAATTATAGTATATTTACTTTTTGCCATCCAAAAACTACTGCTTTTTAAGGTTATGACATATAAACTTGACTTCCTTTGTGTACTTCTAATTACATAAAAAATCAAATTGATAGCACTAAATACTATGTATTGAAAGTTCTCTGAGCATTTGTTTTTAGAAAAAATATCAATTGAGGATCATTGGAGATATTTTATATCAAAAAAGACCTTAAGATTATGATTTTTATTGCATCCCCTTAATCCTTATTTGAAAATATATTTTTACAAGAAATAACTTAATTACCGCTCTTAATTGAAGAGAAACAACTAAATATGAATTATTTGTTAATGTATAAATGTGTCGTTATCAATTACAAATTGGTTATTGTTAAAATCTGAATTATTTGTTGTCTATGCAGGGTAAACACTTATTACATTAAACTCATCATGTTAGTTTTTCAATCTTGTCAAAATCTGAATGTATTGTTATCAATTACAAATTAACTCTTGCCAAAATCTAAATAACTTATTATTTATGCAAGGTGAATGCTTGTTTCATCAAATTTGTGATGTCAATTTTTTAATCTTGTTAAATTTTGAATGTATTGTTATTGATAACGAATTAATTATTGTCAAAACTCAAAAGGTTTGAACATTTATTCCATTAAACTTGTGTCATTAGTTTTTCAATCTTATTAAATTCTAAATGCATGGTAATCAATCATGGATTAATTGTTGTCAAAATCTAAATAGCTTGTTGGTTATGCAGGATAAACACTTATTTATTAAACTTGTTATTAGTTTTTCAATTTTGTTAAATTTTGAATATGTTGTTAATCATGAATTGATTATTGTCAAAACTCAAATAACTTTTTGTTTAAGTAGACTAAACACATATTATTTTAAACTTTAGGGATAATTCAATTACTTTTTATAAAAATTTATTTTCAGCTAAAGACTAAAGAAGTGCAATGAAAAATCAGAATCTTACCACCTTTCTTTGATATAAAATATCTTCAATGATTCTTTGGTAATATCTTTCCTTGTCTTTATATCATATCAACTTTGTGCACGGAGGAAAATCTAATATTTTTAATGTAATTTTTACATGTTATTAGTTTCACATCTGTATTACCATCTTTGTATGATTCATGGTGTCATGAGCCAAGCCCTTTTTCATATTTGTTTTTTCCTTTCTTCCCATGTCATATGCTATTTTTAGTTTATATCAATCCAAGCAATGATGAAATGCAAAGTCTAATGTAGCGATTCCTATTATTGATAGTTTTATTCTCATGATGTTTTTATGGATATTAGGAACTTTTGAAATTTAAAAATTATAAATAAGTTAACAGGATTTACACGATATGTAGAGAAATATGGATGTGTTATTAACTTACTATTATCAGAAGTATGCTTAAGTCCCTCATCAAGTATTTAAACAATATACAAGCTTAAATAAATCTCTATCAAATGGCTTCAGCTTAATCATGCTTTAATATGTAATGCCAACATGATATTAAAACTACAGAAGACAATTCAGGTAAAAAGATACAAGAGAAAACAATAAACTATTTTGGTATAAAGTTCGACAAATCTAAATTCTAATTTATTGTTATGAAGAACAAAAACACAACAATTATTCAATGCAACTGAAAATTTAGACGATAAGTATGTAAACCACCAAGTCTTGTTCCAAACAAAATGTCCTCAAAACGAAAAATCTTGGTCCAAGGGAAATGCTAAATACCTTTCCTACAAAATGTTTTCATGTCAATGTTCCTTCAAACTTATAGAAACCTCTTATCCGTATTTTTCCTTGATTAGAGACAATTTTAAACCGAAAATCTTGGTCTAAGAGGAATGCTATAAACCTGCCCTACAAAATGTTTTCATGTCAATGTTCCTTCAAACTTATAGAAACCTCTGGTCTGTATGTTTCTTAATCTTTGTCTTAATATATATATATATATATATATATATAAAAGATACAATTTAAACACACCCGCAGTTTGCACTACAAAGGTTAGAGCTTGTGACCTCTTATCAAGAGAGGATTTGTGGAACCACGTGGTGCCATTATAGACCTGAGCCATTGGCTCTTGTTATTGTCTTGAGTTGGTCTAGAATGCGAAAGTATTCATAAAAGAGCGAGGAATCCTTGCCCTCAAGTCCAATTCTACTCACTCTGTTAGCGCCTGTGAGGTTATTGCAGGGGCTCCCACCAATGACCAGGTCAAACCCACCAAAAGAAGCCATCCAGCTCTCCAACTTATCTGCACTCACTTCTTGCACATCTTCAAACTCAATCAGATTTCCTGTTTGGTTGGTCTGTTCCCACCAACTATGAATAATGTTTCTATTTACTTCAGATATCTCCACGGATACCACATTTTTAAGGGTAATCCCAAGCCGATGCAGAGCAACCTCAGCACCACCAATGCCAGAGAAGAGGGACAAAACATTCATGCCATTTGGAAAACGATCCTTCAACACTGAAAGATGGTAGGCAACTGTATCAACCTGAAACCCATTCAATTGCATTTGATTAATGGGCTTGTCGAAGGAGTTAGCAGAGGAAAATAATTATCATGTAGACTGTACATGTTTGGTTCTACGTACGTTTTGGTAGGGTTTTCAATAAGAAACCTTTTCGGAAAGATTGTGTATTTGACACAACCATCTGTCCTTTTATAATTAGTTTAGTGTTTACATGATTACAAAATCAACTACCTGAAATGCATTGCCAAGCGCTTTGTATCTATCTGTTCTGTTGATTCCACCACCTCTAGTGTGATGCCTTGGAAATCCCATCAGCAACTCCAATTCGTCAGGTTCAAGAGGCGCCAACTTGTTTTTTCCCACCCAAACCAAGTTCCATTTTTTACATTGTTGAAGTACATCCACTTGGACATCTTGAGGAGGCTCGCCATCGCTCTGCTCAAGCTTTTTCCTTATTCTCTCTGTGAGTTTGGCACTAGCTATGCAGGTTTGAAGGCAATTAAGTTTTGTTCTTTTGTCCCACGAAGGCCACCACTTGCTGGTTGAAGGTAAAGCTTCTGCAATATTGAGTGGCTGGGAAGGAGCAAGAGGGTAACGGTTGTGAATGGGAAGATTATGGATATATCCTCTTTTCCTTGCTGCAGCGCAGAAGAACTTGGAGTCAACAAATTCTGGCTCAATTTCGTATAAGAAACGTGATATCTTACTCCAAACTCCTTTAGGAGTGATAGCAACATTCTCATAATAGAAGTAGGGTGGACCATCAACTATCTCTGGGAGCTTGCGCTCTACAATGGTACAAAATTCATTGGGTGTACTGAATCCTATCATGGGATTAGGAAGATGCATCACCTCCTCCTTATCAATCGTTGCTGCCTTCTTCTCACTTGCCCTGCATATTCTACTTTTCCATTTTTCATTGCCAAGTTTCATTCTCTTAGTTGTGTAACTATAGGTATATCTTGACTGCAAAACAAAGGTACAACATGATTTGAGGATATTTGTATCTACATCACCGACTCGCAGTAAAAAAGGTAAACATTTCTGTGTCATTTAAAACAGTTATAGATAAGACCTTTTCAAGGGCATGAATGGCTCCATTGTGTTTTTCATTGCATGAATTTTGAAGCTGGGAATCAATTTCCTTTTCTAATCTAGCAGCGCAAATGAAATCTGTCAGTTCACTGATTTCAGCTTCAAGGCCTGCAACGTGCCAAAACTCTCAAATCAATCACAAAATGTGTAAATTCTCCATGGAAAATAGAAGGCAAAAAAGATAGTTCTTTCCTCAAGAACTTCTAAACTACTCTAGATCATTTAATGCAGCAGCCGATACGTGGGGAATCAAAAGAAGAACAAGAAATATAGAAGTGAAACAGGAAAGAAAAAAAAGGAAACTATGATAATACACACCATGCTTATCCAAAGCTATCAAAGCCTCTTCCATTGTGAATCCCATATCCACAAGCGTCGACAATGTCTCATCCTTCTCAAGCATATAAGAAATTTCATCCTGCATCAAGGAATCATTCAGCTAGATGGATGCTAAAAAAATAGAAGATATCTGCATAGCGAAGTAGGGCTGATAATCAACTGACTCGGCAAGTTTTGTCAGTGAACAAATATCAAATCCTATATATATCGCTTGGGGTTAAGAAAATGCATCACCTCCGCATCAACCACTACAGCCTTTTCACTTGCCCCGCATATTATGCTTTCCCATTTGCCATTGTTTTGTGTCACTTCGTTGGTTGTATTGTGAAAGGAGTATGTTGCCTACAAAGCAAAAATACAGCATGATTGAGAAATGAAAATATTTCTACTTAAATGACAGAGTCACATTAAAGAAGATAAAACTAAAAGCATAGTCATTTAAATAGATTGTACAAACTACAAAATACCTTTTCGAATGTATGGACAACGGCGTTGGGTTTATGTTTATGCGAATGTTGAAGTTGGAATCAGTTTCCTTTCCCACACGAGCAGCGCAAATAAAATCTATCAGCTCACTCATTTGGGTATTGATGCCTGCCAAATGTTCTAATAAGATACCGCAAACATAAAACCAACCATATGATGGATTTGCAGGCGGTGCATGGTAAACATGCAGCTAGAAAAAAAATACAGTTATTTCCACACACCACATTGATCCATAGCTATCAAAGCCTCTTCTATTGCGTATCCCATATCCACAAGCATTGACAATGTCTCGTCCTTCTTTATCATACGAGTGTTTTCCTGCATCAAGAAATCAATTAGCAAAACGGAAGGCGAAAACAGGATATCCGCTTATTTCATATAACTTTAGCATGGAGCTTTCTCTCTAGTTAACGTCGAACAAACAGTTCATTGCAGGGTGTACCAAATCATAGCACGAGACTGGGAATGATGATGATTGAATGAGAATTCATTTTTCTTAATCTTAGTTTCATGTTATAAAATTTATTTAGTTCTTCACGCTGAAGTTATTTTTCATAGAAGTTCGTTAAATCACTATCGTTGTCAAGCCTTTCTCTCAAATCCAAAATTGAAATCCAGTATTAACCAGCTTTTTCGGTGAATATTGAATATACTGCGAGAATAGTGGATACAGAATTTACCTTCAAAGAAGATTTAACACTCTCTTGTTTAGTATTTGTTAGTCTCAAAGAATCTTGCGATGGCATATCAAATACCTCAAGCTCATCATCAGTGGTCCAATCTATGTTATTCTCCCAGCTATCATCAATTGCATCCTTAACAATTTTTCCCGTCAATGGTAATTGATGGAGAAAAAACCAGAAGAGCAAGACCCAAAATCAAGGTAAATCTTAGATTCTTTATCAATCAAATAAACAACAAAGCATTGTTAAAAGTTAAAGTGCCGTAACACCAGTTGCTGTATATTGTTTTCCATTGGCTTGAATAAATATTCCCCTTTTTCGTTTTTTCGCCCAAAAAGTACCATAACGTTATTGCTCCGTAACGTTTTTGTTGCTTCCAATATATCTAATTAGCCCAGAAACATCTAAAAATTAAACCTAATGACAGGTAAAAAAGTATTGGAATTTTCGCAGTGTGTTTAAAACCAGTCATTGACACTGGATGCTTCAGCCTAAGAAAAATTTATGCGCACAGGTTTATATCGACAAGCCGATCATGATGAAGAAGGGTCATTAATTCTGAATCTTGATAGCTAGCACGGACACTAAATCCTCTAATTGGAGGCGAAAACATACCATGAGTAAGCAGTGAGAACTATTTACCCTCCCCAAACAGGCTCCAGAACTCTACAACGCATACATTGCTAGGATATATTAGTAGAAATTATAAAGAACTAAAAACGAAGAACAAACTGTTAGACTGGGATGTAATATTAGTGAGATTCATTGACTCATTGAAGAGGAAAATGATTAGATAAGATAAAATAATGAGAAGACCTTCGAAATCCAAGATAAACCGGACTCAAATGACTTGAAGACTTCTGAAATTTCAAGATAATAATTTATTTAAATGATTAATTGTACTTGGACTGTTAGTTAATAAATTCATTTAAAGAAAATCTATGAATCTTGTATTATTTGGAGGCGATATATATCAAATATAAGTGTGCATATATCAATATATAGAAGCAGGAAAGTAGAAATGCTAAAGCAGAACATGGGCGGATTTCTTGAAGGTGAAGAAAAGGGCATGCCGGAAAATGCAGCGCCGAGTGAGGCTTGCTTGCTTAGTTGTTCTCAGAGGCTGAGAGAGTGAGAGAGGTGTCTGCAGGGGCCGGCAACAACAGGGGGAAGGGGAAGAAGAGTGCGTATACCATTAGCCATTGGTGCATGAATACGATCAAGCGCGCAACGACATTGAGGAGCGCATCGTCTTGCTTCGCACCGGTCACACCGAACTCGTACCCCGCCACCTGTAACCGTTTGGCCTCGCCCACACGCGCTTCGTGTAAGCGCGAACATGCGCCACCAAAATGATAATACTAAACTTATATATTTAATATATTTTTATTTAATTAAATAAAAGAAAATAAGTTTTAATATATTAATAATTTTAATAATAAAAGGTTGTCATAAATAAATAATTTATAAAATATTTACATATTTTAATTTAATTAAAAATAATTATTTTAAAATATATAAGGTGTTGATTAAAGTATACTTTTGATCCTCTAATTTTACATAAGATTTTATTTTAATCTCATTATTTATAAAGTATATTTTTAATCTTTAACCACCTTTATTTTAAATAATTTTTTTCATACCGATCATTGTTATTTAAAAAAATAAATTTAATGAGTCAACATTTTAAAATGTTTTGTCAATATTTTAAATTTTAATATAAAAAATTTTGTAATGAAATTAAGGATATTAGGGTTAAATGATTAAAATACACTTTTAAAAATTAAGAGACTAAAATAAAATCTTATGTAAAGTTAAAGAACTAAAAGTACACTTTAATTTAAGTTTTTTTTTGTATAAATCAGAGTGTGCTTTTTAAAAGTCACATGTAAAAATAAGGATTATTAACACTTTAATTTTAATCTTTTACCATTTTTATGAATGGAGAGTAAAAAATTACTGAGAAAGAAAATATTTTTAAAGATTACATCAATAATTTAATTACTTATCATTAATTTCAGTGAAATATAAATGACTTTTAAATAGAGTAAAAAGAGTACTTAATATGGATCACTAATTATCACCACGTTAAGTTTAGACATATTAGAGTGGTTTCGTTTAAGGATGATAATGAAATGAAGATAAAAATAAAATAAAATGATTAAAATATGAAGGATGGATTGACCAATTATATTTATGGAAAAAAAAAGATAATTTAATTTATAAAATTGAAAATTATAATTTATGGAGTTGGTGGAAGGGGTGTGATTTCACATTTGTGATATTTGGATTTTTCTCGTGGTAAAGATGAAACCATGCAGATAAACGTGCAATTAAGTTGTAGCATTAAAATGAAGAGTTTACTTTTTTTCATTTCTTTAATTTATGGGCTAAAAAATTATTTTTTTCATCCTTTGATTATTTTCTTAGAAGGGTCTGATATGCTAAATTTACATGCGACGTAATTTCTCCTTCAACGTGTAAAAATAGTACATTAAGACACCTTTGATTATTAATTGACTCAAAATTGCAACAAAAAAAATCTTAAAAATTATAAAAAAGGATCCATAAAATTACATATAAGTATTCTATAAATTAATATCAATTAAAAAAAGTCCTCAAAATTATAGATTAATACCAAGATAAAATATTATTTCTTACCCATATAAAGACAAAAATGTGATTTTAACCAACTAATTTAACTAATTACTGGGCAATTAACATTTAACGGATCATAATTGATGGCAAAAAATCAATAATAATTAAAATTTTATATTTTCTTTAATAACATCATATTTAACAATTTAATATGTAATAATTTATTATTATTATTATTATTTACAAATCTTCCCACATAATTTATACTCCTTCCATTAAAAAATATAAAATATTTTTGAGGTGTTAGATGTTCAAAAATATAAGACATTTTTAATCTTTTGAGGTATAATCATTATCTTTTTTTTCAAAAGTACCCCTATTGATAATGATTTTATATTTATTATAGGGTATTTAATAAAGGTAAATATGAAAAAATAGAGTTAGTTAAAAAGTAGTAACTACTTTATGGGAGTGAGATTCGTTTAAAAATATTTTACATTTTTGAATGAAAAGAGTAAGTTTTTTTGAGTAAATTTTATTAGTTAACTTTTAAGATTTATACATTCTCTAAAAATTTATAACTTAACTAATGTATATACTATTTATAAATGAATATGTTAATTACATTAGCTGTAATTTTTTTAGGAGGACTTATAAATTTTGAAAGAAAACTTATAAATGATCACATTATTTTAGAAACTTAATTAGTATTAATTTTTATAGGATAATTATTTATAATTTTATAGGTTCTTTTCATAAATTTTGGGTGTCAAAGTTATTTTTTTTTTACAACCTATTCAATTCATCATTTTCAATATTGAAGTTAAAAATTATACCACATATAAGTTTAGAATATCAAATACCTCTGGATAAATAATTGATTGGCAAAAATGCATTTCAACCTTTAATTTATTTTATTTTTATTTTTCTAGCAATCAATGACTCTTTATTTGATATAATTAGAATTTCGTATCTAATAGTATAATCTTTTAGCATGAATAATTTTTTTTTTAAAGATTTAAATTCTCAACCTTGACTTCGAGCCCCTTCACGAAATCGATCAGGAGATAACATCAAAATAAAATAATTATACAACTGGACTTCCCCTATGTTTAGTTGCAGGAGAGAATGAGAGTCCCTCTACTTTCCTTGTCTGATTTAAATAAGAGAGAATCTCTTTTTTTTTTTCACTTTCAATCATAACCATTCATTAAATTTATAATTAAAATTAATTTATTTGATAAAAAAATTTTAAATAGAACAAGTATGTCATGTCATCTATGGTTTATCCAATAAAAACATAACATTCAAATAATAATAAGTATAAATTAATTTTGATATCAATAATAACAGAGAGAGAAAAGGCAATAAATTAATTGTGCATTCTATTATAAGAATAAAATTAATTAAAATAATGTCATGTAAAAATTATTTAGATGATTTAGAACATTCTAATTGGACAAATCACAAATGTAACATTCCAATTTAAATTTTAATAGTTAATTTGGGTTAATAGAAATTTTAAAAAAAAATATTTAGAGGTAAGCAAATTAGTAGGAGATAATTATTAAATCTAACTCAGGATATAATTTTAAATTAAAAAAATTAATTAATAAAAAAATATTAAATTATTATTATTATTATTATTAAAAAAGAAAAGGTATAAAAAAAAGAGAGAGAAGAAGAAGAAGAAGTGGCTGTGCTTTCAGCGCTCTCCATGCAATCATAACATATATAATAATAAAAAAAAAAGAAGGGAGAAGAAAGAGGAAAAATAATAAAAAAAAATTGTGAGACCCACTCTTTGTTTTAAAATCACCAGACTTCTCTTGCGTTTTTCATTTCTCTTCTCTTTTCTTCATTCTTTCTTGCGCGACACAGAGAGCGAAAATAGAGACGGCGAGCGCGACACCTGCGATAGATCTGATTTAGAAGGTGAAGCTCCATATTAGGATATTTTAAATGAGATTTTAAGTATTCTAAGACTAAATAAGTATTCTAAAATTTTTCTTAGTCATCTTTTCTCTTTGGTTTTTGATTTTGTGGTGGTAGAAAATTTAGGATTTGGAAGAGGGATAAATTTATGTTGAATAATATAGTTTTTGAGGTTGTTAGTAGTGTAATAAATATTCTAGAGTACTATTTTATTGATAGAATTGAAATTTGAGACATTTGAGTTTATCCCTAGATCCCTATGGGTAGATTTTTTTATTAAATCTGAAAATATAAATTAATTTATTGATATTTAGATGATTATTTGAGATGAAAAAATAAATTATTATGGCTATAGAATAATGATTCTAGGCTTGAAATCAAGTTTGCAATTTTTCGGTATTTTTATATGCGAATTTTTGAAATAAAAGGGAAATTTTGATATTAGAAAATTATTTGAATGAAATTATTGTCAAGGAGACTATTGAATCTAGTAGATAGGTTCAAATACAAAAAATTAAATTTTAAAACTTAAGAGGCTAAGACTAAGGTCTTAAAAAAATGAAATAAAATAAAATAAATACTTAAGTGTTAGAATATAAGTAAAAATTGTGTTAATATATTATTGACACATTGGGATATAATCAATTGTAGATTGACACTATTCAAGCTTTGGAAGTGTTGTAACTTAAGGGGTAACCTTTGACCTCTCAAGGTTGAGGTAACTGGGGGAAAATCTATTTTATGCATTTGTATGTTACTTAATTAATTATGTTGGTGAAATAAAAGAATATATATAATATATATATATAAATTTGAAATAGTTGTTTGTAATGTATGTGACTTTATTGAGACTTTATGACTTGTGAGTAATGAGATTGATGGTTGATGATTATATGTACACTCTTGGTTATAAGTTGTGGATTATATACAGTGATGAAAGTTGATAAGCATGTAGGATAATTTTTGAAATATATATATATATATATTATGAGTTTTGAAATGCATTTTCTCATGATATGATCATATGACGGGGAGTTCGTCTTAGTGAAGGAGTTAACGATTACACAAAATCCATATGGTACTTAGCTATTAACCAATAATTTCAGGGGTTATAGCCGCTACTTACCTTGTAAGGTACTGTAGCATTGTTCCTATTAAGGGACTTGACCCTACTGCCCTACCTGGAGTTTTGGGTAGAGCTAGTTTTGGGTATGACACCCCATAGTGTGTGATTTGGGGGAAACCGTGTTTATAAGTGAGTAAGGTAACCCTGGCCCGATAGCTCCTCATGATATGATTAAGGTCTGGGGTAGTCTCACCACATGGACGATCCCTTTCGATTGTTGGCCTACGGATTTCATGTCAGAAGGAATAAGGGGGATATAAGGAAGAGATCAATCATGATATTATTATTATCATGCCATTTGAGTGATTGATGGCTATGTTGAGAATATGATTGTAATTGTAAAAATGAGAACATGTAGTAATTATGCAAATAATGTATATGTGGTTATTTGTGCAAATTTTGTACTTGACTTTATTCTTAAATTATTCACATGAGTTAAATGTTAATGTGATTAACATGTTATTAATGTGATTGTTTGAATGGTCACTTTAATTAATTTATCAGCCACTTGCAATCATGATTAATTATCAAGCATTTGTATAACTTAGATGTACCTTGGTTACTGAGTGGTTGTACTCATCCCTTTCTTTAAACATATTACAGGAGCTAGTTCATCTGAGAAGAACAGAGGAAAGGAGCATTAAGCCAAGTGATAATAATCACTTCTGTAAGCCTCTCTCCTTTTATGTTGATATGTGTATTTAGTTTATGATATTGTCAATTAGGATAATATATTCTTAATCCATTTGCACTATGGGTTTTGTGTTGGATAGAAAGATATTTTGGGCCCTTGAGAATGTGTTTTGATGTTTGTATTATAGTAATGGGCCAAAATATTTGTGCAAGTAAAAATAGTTATTATCATGCTTCCGCATATGTTTAATTAAATGATATGAGTTTTTAAAATATTTTAAAGACTTGGGATCCTTTTGTATTAAATAGTTTGTAAAAAAATACATGTTAAGAATTCATTTAGGTTAATCTCGTAATGAATAATCCATTTGGATTAGTTCTTAATTAACCATGATTAGTGTGATGATTAAGTCCTAATTTAGGACGCCCTTTACAACAAATAATGTGGTGCACCCAATTTATTTAAAAATTTCTCTTTGATGAAATAAAATTATTGTTCATAATTGAGAAAATGAGAGAAAAAAGTGGACAAACCCTCTATTCCTTTAAAGAAAGGGAGGAAAAATTTTCATTATTTATTAATTTTTCCTTCCCTTCTCTTTCACTCCCCTTCAACTAACCAAATTGGGGTTAAATGTAATTTATTTAAATGGATAAAAAGTTTGTCGCATTGGCATGCTATGTGTATATATAACATCAACTTTAGAAATGAATAATAGATCATGTTAGCAAAAGCTGCAATTTATTTTTTTTTGATTCTATTTATACATCAATTTCAACATATTTTATCAGAATTAAAAAAAATCTTAAATTTTATTAACTTTATTTTAAAATTAATAAGATTCTACTTCAACTCCTAATAAGAGAAAATTTTGGTTAGATCCAATATGCCACGTAATATGTGGTCAATCTAATAAAATTGTATCAATTCAATTAAATAAAATTATTTTTAATAATTTTATTTTTATAATAAGATGCCTATTTAATTTATTATTTTTTCTCTTTGCTATTATTAATGTTAGAATTAATTTATATGTAATACCATGTTTTTATTAGATGCATTATGAATGACATGATGCATTGGGTTAATAAGAATTTTTCCTTTAATAAAAACAAAAATAATTATTTTTAATAATTTTATCTAACATTTAATAAAGATATAAAGGTATAAATAAATATAAAAAATAATGGATATCTATAAATAGGATTAAACTTTTTTTTTTTTGCCCAACACATAAGATCATAGGAGTACTTTGCAAGAACGTTGGTTAGGTTTTAAAAATCTAAACTATATAAATTTGATATTTTTTGCTTAACTAAATCTTGTCCCATCTCAACATCTACCGTCCGGAAATATGACTTATTAGAAATTTTGATAAATATATAAATATTAATATTAATATTAAACAAACATATGAATGCTGAATATTAACTGACTGACAGATATGAATATTAATTTGTTATTTCATGATTTTTTTTCTGGGTTCTCATTTTTAAAAACACTACCATTACGGCGGGAGGAAGAAAGGTGAAACTGGACATAACATTGCAATAGATGAAAAAGCCAAACATAAGCCGGTAATTTGAGCGGGTTAGATTTATTCGATCTGATTTCAATTCAGGCCAAACTTATTTAAAATGAGCTTAAAGTATCTTATTTTATATAAAAAGCTCATATAATTAAGCTTAACCCTAATATTTTCAAGCTTCGAACTTATTTTGGCTGGCTCGAATACCTGAAACTTTTTTAAAATATTTTTTTGTTTTTTGAATCAATTTAAAATTTTTAATAATTTTGGTAAGCATACAATATTATTTTAAATTTAAAATAATAAAATAAAAAATAATAACTTATTAACTTTATATTTAAATAAATATATTATTGTTTTATCATATTATGTGTAATTTATTTATGAATATTTTCTTTACTTATAAATTAATGTTTTAATTATTTAAATATTAGTTTTATCATGATCATATATAAATATTTTATATATTTTAATTAAATTAAATTATTTTAATTATTATCAAGTTGATATCAATTTGATCACGGTTAGACTACTAATTTAAAATCACTGCTTTGATTAGTTCAAAATTTTCAATAACTTTTGGTTAAATTATAACTTCTGCTTTTAAAAACGTGAGAAAAATAATCATTATTATATCATATAAAATAAAATTATTTAATTATGAGTGAAATACTTTTTTTAACTAATTTTTCTTTAACCTTTATATTGTTTAACTTCTACATATGAGAAATATTTATTTTAATTTATTTTTAATTTTTAAGCAAGTCTACCATAAACTCTAACCAAATAAGTATTTAAAGATATTGTTTTATTTATTATATTTATCTAGTAGTAGAATTAAGAATTTATACACGCCCAAATTTTATTTTAAAATTATTATTAATTTAATTTTTAATTAGAATTACTTTTTTATTTTATAAAAAATATAAAATATACTTTTTTTTATACTCAAATGATATATAGGACTCAAAATTTTTTAAAAATTAAGTGGGTCTTCAAATATAAAAATAAATATTAAAATATATTTTAAATATTATTTTAAGATATTTTATTAATTAAAAATAATAAAAATTTGAAAGTATAAATATTTTTAATTTTTTTAAAATAACTATAGTAATGAAATTAAATATATGATATTTTAATATAAGATGATATAAAAATAAAAAAATTAATTAATATTTATTATATTTTTATATATTTTTAAAAAATATTATTATTTTTTATCAGGCTTAGCTCAAATTTTTTTGAGCCTATTTGAATATTTAAAAATATTTTGTTAGGTCTGGACCTAAATTTTTTTGAATATGTTCAAGTTGGTTCATCGAATTTAGTTCAAATTACTAGCTCTAAAATAAATGATTGAACTTCTAACCACTCTGAAGGACAGTGACATTTTATGTCTTGCGTTGTAGAATCGTACATGAATTGGAAATTAGAAAACGTTTCTTCACAAGGATCTACGTGTTATAATCCCTCTGTTAAAAATATAAGATATTTTTAACTGAATGTACCCCTAATAAAGTAATTTTTTACTTTCAAACTAATCCTATATTTTTATATTTACCTTTATTAAATACCCTGTAATAAATATAAAGTCACTATTAATAAGGATACTTAAAAAAAAATAACAATTATACCTCGAAAGACTAAAAATGCCTTATTTTTAATATCTAAATTTTTAAAAAATGCCTTATATTTTTTAACAGAGAGAGTATATTTTTGATAAATTACGAACTATCTTGATAATGTATTTGAATAAAAATTTAAATTTGAATCAAATCTCTTATTTAAATATATAAAAATTTATTAATTTGGATTTGATTAAAATTTACTATTAATATTTTTATCATTCATATATCTTTTCTCACCTCTTATTAATTAGAAAACAAAAATAAACTTATCATTTTATATTTTTTATTTTCATTTTGAATCTCAATTGATCTCTCTCTCTTTTTTTTCCTTTGAAATTTTAAAAACTACTCAAATAAAAGATTTTAAATACATTTAATAAAAGATTTCAAATGTGAAATTTAAACATTTAAAATCCAAATACATCAATTTCACGTCAGATTATAACAAGCTGTAATATAGCCAAGTTTCTCCAAACACAAGTATGGATTTGAAACTTATAGGTTGTGATTCCACCACCACCATTCGAGTCTCTTGCACTAAGTGGGGCGGTGGATTATTTCTTATATTTGAAGGAAGAAGTCAAGCTCTATAACCCTTGGCTGCTAAAAAAGGAAGCTGAGCATGTATCTTCCAAGCATGGCAATGGATGAATCTTCTTTTCAAGCGTTTGTTGAGTAAATCATGCAATCTTCTGAGTAAATTACTGGTGAATTATGCATTTGATTGTAAATTGAAAGTCTTTCGAAACCCAATAATGAATAATATTCTTTGAAAACTATTTTTCTTGTTTTTTTTTTCCCAACTGAGTCTTTTTTTTCTTTGCACATTTATAAATGAAAAGTTTTATTATACAAGTCATTTCGAAACCAACTCGGACTAGATACATTGCATATTGAATATCAATTTTATACTCGTTTTAATTTGATATTGCATATTGTTTTTTCTAATCATGAAGCAATTCTTGTCACCACTTACTAGCTGCCAGCGTTGAAGTTGATAGTGGAACTGGGCACTTGTGTTGAATAGTGGCTACTATGAAGTTCCCTGCCTTGCAAATTTGTTTCCGAGTAGCGATAAGTATTAAGGATGTTTGAGACCCGAGTGTTCATTGTCTAGTAAAGAGTTCTAATGAGTCATGCAAAATGCAAAAGGCTAAAGTCTTGTGCTTCGCCAGAGTCATAACATCCAAATTCGCGAATTATAGACCCACGGCTTCAAACAACTGTTTGCTATCCGGTGATAATACTAGTAGTGGCTATATTTATATGAAGAATCGTGAAATCGATCATCTGATCGTATCGAAGAATCTATACAAAGCCATTGCAGTGTTCAATAACATGCCAGTACGTGATGTTGTTACCTACAACTTGTTGATTTCCGGGCAGAGTAGGTACCGGCTCTCGAGTCAGGCTCTTCATCTCTACGCTGAAATGGGCTTAGTTGGAATGAGAGAGAGCGCTTCGACGTTCTCCTCCGTGATAGGAGTTTGTAGCGATGCTGGGTTTTATATAGAAGGTGTTCAGGTGCATTGTAGGGTGATTAAGCTTGGATTCGATTTGAACGTGTTCGTTATTGGTGCCATCATTGATTTTTACATGCGTATGGGACTTAGTAGGGTCGCAATGAAAGTGTTTGATGAGTTGCCTCACCGAGATTTGGCGGTATGGAATATAGTATTGCGTGGGTTATCTGAGCTGGGTCGAATGGAAGAAGAAGTGGTGCTTGGATTTCAAATCCAGATGGAATCGGAAGGTGTTGAGCCCAATGGGCTTACATTTTGTTATCTACTTAGGGGATGCAGTAATTTGAGATTGTTATATGAAGGGAAGAAGATTCAAAGTCGCATTCTGAAGCTCGGCCTGGGGGAATCGAACATTTACGTTGCTAACGCTTTGGTGGATTTTTACTCTGCTTGTGGGTGCTTAGTTGACGCGAGGAAATCTTTTGAAGCTATTCCGATTGAGGATGTTATTTCATGGAACTCATTAGTTTCTGTTTATGTAGACAACAATTTATTATGTGATGCTCTGGAATTATTCACAACTATGCAACTATGGGGGCAGAGACCATCCATCCGTTCATTAGTGGGGTTTCTGAATTTCTCAAGTAGGATAAAAAATATTAATCTGGGGAAACAGATTCACTGTTATGTTCTAAAACTGGGTTTTGATACACAAAGCGTTCATGTCCAATCTTCTTTGATTGATATGTACGGGAAATGCAGTGACATTGATAGTTCGATAGCCATATTTGAGTGCCTTCCTGAGAAAACTTTACAATGTTGCAATTCATTAATGACATCTTTGTCTCAATGTAATGCCACAGAAGATGCAGTGCAGTTGTTTGGTTTAATGTTGGATGAAGGCATTAAACCAGATGAAATAACTTTCTCCACTACACTAAAAGCATTGTCATCATCTGCTTCACCAAACTTTAGTAGCTGTCAGGTGCTGCATTGTTTCGCATTAAAATGTGGATTTGAGGAAGACATTGCCGTTGCCTGTTCTGTAATCGATGCATATTCAAGATTCGGGCATGTGGAACTCTCTTGTCGCATGTTTGAAACACTTCGTTCTCCAAATGCCATATGTTTCACATCAATGATAAATGGATTTGCCCGAAATGGGATGGGGAGAGAAGGCCTAGAATTGCTTCAAGCCATGGTTGAGAAAGGCCTAAAACCAGATAAGGTTACCTTCTTGTGTGCATTAGTAGGGTGTAGCCACTCGGGACTCGTTGATGAAGGAAGATTAGTGTTCAACTTTATGAAATCGCTTCATGGGGTATCCCCAGATCGCCAGCATTTTTCATGTATGGTGGATCTGTTATGCCGCGCAGGATTGCTATATGAAGCTGAAGAGCTGCTGCAGAAGGCACATGGAGAAGGCGACTGTTCTATGTGGTGTTCATTACTAACAAGTTGCAGGGTCCACAAGAATGAAGAGGTTGGAAGAAGAGTGGCAAAAATTATAGCGGAGCTAGGTCCAAATGATCCAGCGGTTTGGTTGCAAGCTTCACAATTTTATTCTGAGATTGGGGATTTTGATGCATCTATGCAAATCAGAGAAGTGGCTCTAGCAAGGAAGATGATATGGGAGATTGGTCGTAGTTTGATTGAGATAAAGCACTGATGGTAAGGTATTCTTTACTTTGTGGAGTCATCAAATCTTGCATTCTGATGGGAAAGAGGTTTCCCTTGAAGTGGGGTATTGGGTAGGCATGCCAAGAAAATGAGGTCGGCATTTTCATACCCTGTTTGGTATAACTAACTGTGATCGTCTTCTTGAAATAGGAAATTTTTTCTTTTCCCCTATATGTATGGCCATGACACACTTCTGCATTTTTAATTAGCTAAGGAAATATAAAAATGTCTCGCAGATTACATGTTACTAATATCATTTCTCTTTCAAAGGGGTAAAGGGAAGGAAAAGCCCAACCGTATGCTGTCACTGGTGAGTTTTATGATTGGTTGATGAGTAAAGCAAAATACTTCAAACAATTTCCCTTGTACTTTAAGTGTGGGCATGTGGAAAATTGAACACCTTCATCCACTTTCAAGTCAAGCCATAAAGCCCTTCAAATCCTTCATTTCTAGAGATAATCTGCACGTATAAATTATAACCAAAGTAGTCATTGAAGTTAATCATATCAGCCAATCCGTGCAATACTGCCAACAAAGTCAAAATATGGATAAATTCTTCCTTGTTTTTTTACTTGGTTTGCTGATAGTGGCTCATGGAGTTGCAGGAAGTGTGTTATGTGACAAAATAGGCATGCTAGAAGAACTTGGAAGTCTGGACGTAGAAGAAGAAGAAAATGAGGTCGAGCTTTCTGAGATCCCTTCATGGAATAGCGAACGTGGTGCCAAAGTTCTTGTGAATGTAGATAGCTTTGGTGCTGTTGGAAATGGAGAATCTGATGATACCCAGGTCAGGAATTTTTTACCCCCTTTTGGGTGGTGTTTTTGAGTTGTACCTGTAATAGACTAATAGTAAAACTAAATACCCATACTCCGTTCTTTTTCTTCACATGAACTCTGCACTTAAATCCATTATCAAACATGGTCAGATATTTTTTTCTTCTCAGTACTAGCAATGTGGTTCGTGCATCGTTAATTACTAACAAGTCATACTATTTTATTCTCTCTCTTTTCTAATGTTGTGATTAATAGGCTTTCAAAAAAGCGTGGGATGTAGCATGCTCTACTCCAAAATCTGTTTTCTTAGTTCCTCAAGGACGCCGTTACCTCATTAATGCAACGAGATTCAAAGGTCCTTGTGCAGACAAGCTAATTATCCAGGTGATTGTACTTACAGTTGTTCTGATTTATTACTGTCAGATTTATCTACAAGATTTGTGTTGATATGCTTATTGACATAATATTACCATTTCTAGATTGATGGAACAATTATAGCACCGGATGAGCCAAAGAACTGGGATCCAAATTTTCCACGGACTTGGCTTGATTTTTCCAAGTTAGATAAAGCTGTTTTTCAGGGACATGGAGTTATTGATGGCTCAGGAAGTAAATGGTGGGCAGCATCTTGCAAGAAAAACAAGTCAAATGTAACATTTCAGAGCTAGACCTTGCTCGTCTTGTCGATTTATTCAAATCTTCAACCGAACGTAATAACTTCTCTTTTGTGTTTCCTTCCATTCTTTTTTGCAGCCCTGCAAAGTTGCCCCAACAGTAAGGACCATTTTCTTAAACCTTAGCCTCTGCTATATTTTAGTTTTTTCTAGTAGAAAAATTTGCCGAAAATGTAATGATAATTACGTAGTAAAATTTTACTTGAGAGGTTTTTGCAGGCATTAACCATTGATTCTAGCTCAGCTATAAGGGTGAGAGGGCTAACTATCCAGAATAGCCAGCAAATGAATTTTGTCATATCCCGATGTGATGCGGTTCGAATTAATGGTGTGAAAGTGTCTGCACCAGGAGACAGCCCCAACACTGATGGAATTCACATAAGTGAATCAACAAATGTTGTGCTCCAAAACAGCAGAATTGGAACAGGTTCTTGTTAAAAAAAAATTCTGCGCTCAACTTAAAACAGAATATAAAAATTGCAGAGTGATAGATTGTGACGTAAAACTCTTTAAGATAACTTACACAACACCTACACACGACAGAAGAGACACGAAACAATAACACTGAAGGAAATAAAACACGAGTGTGCATAGGTTAACTGCAAATAGTGCTTTGATTGCATTGTTTCTACATAAAAGCGGTGTGCTCCAGAATATCGAGAATTTGATATTTATGGAGAAAAATGCACCAGCCACTTGTTCTCGTGATGATTTTGTGTTTTATTCAGGGGATGATTGTGTGTCAATTGTCAATGCTAGCTCTAATATTAAAATGAAGAGGATCTATTGTGGACCAGGACATGGAATTAGGTAACATTCAATCTTAATTTCTCTTCCCCTTTCTTCCTCCCGCCATAAACCTAATTCAAAATTAGATTGTGGGCTCATACTTTGCAAAGTCTAGGGGAGCCGTCCTTTTGTTGATTTATGAATAGCGTGACTTCTTATATATTTTATATTATATATTAATATAACTTTATATATATAAGGAATTATAGATATATATTATTAACTGCTTGACAAATAACTTGGTCCCTTAGCAAAAGTCATTAATCCCTGGTTTCTTTCTCTTCTCTGAACACCATGCTTTCAGCATTGGAAGCCTTGGGAAGGACAACTCCGCTGGCATAGTCACTAAGGTGATTCTGGATACAGCAGTTCTTAAGGAAACTACCAATGGTGTCAGGATTAAAACTTGGCAGGTAAATTTCTCAATTTTCATAAAATTATTTGGGAATAATCTGCTATAACATCAGATGTCAGTAAAAACTAATTGCTAGGATTAACGCAAGGTGGGGAAAGGGGGAAGATATGAATCTCAGAATCTCTAAATTATTAAGGATATTTGTCTTCTCAGAAAGAAAGTCTCATAGTTCTTTCTCGTGTTGGGGAAAAAAATAGTGTAATAAATGTGAATGGTCCCCTACTTTTATAGTGCACAAAGATCTTCCATAGTTCATTCAGAAATTGATACTTACTTCTAAATTACATGTAAAAAAAAGATATAGTGTAAATTGGTGTTTTTGAGAATAACTAGGACAGCTTTCTGTCGTATTCTGGCATCATACAGGGAGGTTCTGGTTATGTTCGTGGGGTACGATTTCAGAATGTGAGGATGGATAACGTATCAAACCCCATAATTATAGATCAGTTCTACTGTGACTCTCCAACGACTTGTCAAATCCAGGTAAATATGAATAGTCCTCAAGTATTCTGTCTCATCAGGTTACTATGTACTTTGTCAGTCTAGTGTAACCCATCACAATATGGTATATTGCCATCTTATACTCTGCTATCTTGAATACCAAGGTGTAAGATATCATCAAGGGGTCCAAGATTGTTAAATTTATCATCCCAAGTTTTCAACCTTCAGTTATCATAGAAAGGATATGACAAGTATTTTGATGAAAAGTTAACAAACTCAAAAGTGAAGTCAGATTCCCTATAAATTTTGGTTGGCATGATAAATCACCCATAATGGTATCGTCCTAATTCTTTGCATATCTTAAATGGCACCTCATATTTTGTTTTCCAGTATGCCAAACACAGGTATCTTAAATGCTCCAGACATCCAATGTACCCAACGTCTGTTTAGACATTGGTTAAAACAAGTAATGTTCAGGCCCAAAAAAAAGTTGTAATGTTACTAATTCTTGTAAAATTGATTTTTGACAGGAATCAGCTGTGAACATAAGCGAGATCATATATCAGAACATCAGTGGGACAACAAAGAGCGCGAAGGCCATTAAATTTGACTGCAGCGACACGGTTCCATGTAGCAGCTTAGTGCTCAGCAACGTTGACTTGGAGAAAGAGGATGGCACAGTGGAGACATACTGTCATTCTGCTCAAGGCTTTGGATGTGGGGTGGTTCATCCTTCTGCAGATTGCCTTAATTCCGATGACAAGATTGCAGAACCAGTTAAAGAAGATATTCGTCACAGTGAAATATGAATTGGATTCTCTATACATACATTATAATAATCCTTTATGAAGTTAACAGCAAGGATTTGATGGTGGAAGTTTGAGGTGAGAGATAGTACAAAAAGGGATGTTGCCTGTCATTTACTTAGTTAAGAATAGAAAATATTCTACGATTTGTTCCTGAAAAAGAGAGCGCATTGGCCAATGACAAGAAGATTGAAGAAAGAAAACAAGATGCATGTACAATATTATGATATTGGTTGAGATGTATTTGAGTCTTAGCATTAAGATTGCTTCGTGTTTGTTGATTTTTTATCCACTCTCATCTATGAGATTTGTGTATTCGCTTAATATTAAAATACAAAAAATCAAGATCATACTATGCCAAATGTCTTATGTAGAGTCTTCACAAGAACGTGCTTTTCGCTTCTTGAAACTCTTTTTTGGTACATTAAAACTTCTAAAATGCTTACAAGCTGTGGGGAAATTAATCTGCTACCAGTTTCTTTTAGTTTGATCCAATTTTACTGGATTAATCTGGCCCTATAAAGAAGCATTTCAACATTATTAAAGTGATTAGGGAAACTGAATAAAAAAGCACACGGGTCAGGTTGAGCCTAATATGATTATCTTAGTGCAACATCCGGTCCATATTTTGAGACTTGTGGCCCGGCCCAGTCACTATAAGCTCGTTTTGAATTTCCAGGATCAAGCACTATGTTGAGGCCCAATCCAGTATGATAACCCGAAGACCTCTTTACACACACACACACACACACACAAATGTTTGTTTTTTGTTTCCTCTCATTTTTTTTAAACTAAAACCAGCACTGAGATTAAATTTAGTGCATTTCATGGATGCTCATCTCAAGTATGGACCATTGAGATTAAATTTAGATGATTTAGGTTTGATTTGATTGTTCAAATACCACCCCTAGCCGAATGAAATCTTGAGAGTCAATTTATCTGAATTTGATTTAATTTTATTATTTTAATTTTAATAAGCCTGTGATTTGAAGGAAAAAAAAAAAAGATAATTTGCTAACTGTCATATTTTTTTAAAAATAAATTTATCATTTAAAAATTACAAATTAAAACTTTTAAATCTGGACCATCCATTAACAAAGGTGATACTGATGAGGATCAAACGCGAACATGGTTTTGTTGAGGGTGGGCAGCTTTCTTTCTTGAGAGAATAATGTACAGCATGATGACGACCATGTCGCGGTGGTGCATTAAAATGGTGAATCTTGAGATGGTACTTTTGTAGCAGAGAAGTGGAAGGTGCGTGTGATTACTGATTAGAAGGACACTATGAACATTCGAAGGAAGCAAAAAACCAAAAAGCAGGCACATGGGTGTGCGCAGTGCACGCAAACCATAGAAACAAAATAAAATGAGGTTCTTGTCTGTGTAAATATGTCACCTTGTAACTTGCTCGTGACCGCCGTGCAATATAGGCCAACCAGTAAAAGATGAAAACTATGCCTCACATTTCCTCCAAAGCAACTTCTACGCATTCCACATCCACAAAGCAAAAGTCTTTTTGTGGCTCAAAGCCATCCTCGCATCCGTCAACGATGCTTGCATTTATGTTACTATTATCCTAATTTCATTTCACCTTTTTTTTTTTACTTTTTCTTGTTTTTTAATCATTTTATCCGTTAACAATGTAAAGTTTCTTTTCAATAATGTCACCGCCATCGACAAAACTTCTGACATACAACTTTTAAATACAGATTAAATTTAATTTTTTAAAATAAAAATGACTGATATAAAAAATAATTATTTAAAATTAATAATATCAAAATCAAAGGAGTAAAATATATTTTATAAAATTAACTGATCTAACTTTTTTTCAAAAAAAAAACTCATCAAATTTAAACATTATATAGAATTAGAGAGTCAAATGTATACTTTAACCATCAACCTGTGGAAGGAAGGGAGAACGAGGGGTGTGTGTGTAAAAAATGCGGACAAAATGATAGGCCACTTCACTTTTGTCATTTTGTTTCTCTTGTTAATTATTAAAAAAAAAACTGAAGATTTACAATTTTACATAACAAAATAATTTTTTTAGGTCCCTGGTATGAGTTGGTAGCATTATTTAATATATCCTTTTTTTAGCAAAAAAAAAACATTATTTAATAGAGCTAACAATCACTCATATAATAAAATCACGTGGATTTCTTTATATAGAATATCGACTATCAAGTCTGGAATGAGTGTACGGTTTAGAATCTATAACTGGTTGTATTAAATTATATATTATGTGTGTAACACACCAAAATTTTTTTTTTAATAATTTAACTCAACCATAGTTGGGTTACAGCCACCCAACACATTTTTATATCAATAATTTCGATATAAAATATTTTTATAATTGGCTTCAACTCACACACTATAACATTTTAGATAAATTTTTACCTCCCATATGCCATTAGGCTAAATCACATTTGTCCATCCTTATACTCCCAACAAGTAAACTAAATTACATTTATCCATCCTTATACTCCCAACAAATAAAATAAGTAATTTAGTCAATTTTCAACACAAGTCAGTTATTTGGTCTTATAATCATGCCATTTTAACCAATCCAAAGTAAACCAAATATTAAAATTATAGTCATCCAAATTGTACTAAAAATAGAAATAGTTTGAAAGGCATGATTACATTTATATATTCATATAATTGACAATAAACAAAAAGCCCTAATATTGGCAATATAATACATTATAAATCATAAATTAAATACCCAAAAGAGACAGTGGATCTATACCACTAAGCCTCTGGGATTCCTCCACGTGTCACTCGTGGCTCTTCTCCTGAAAATTGTTAACCACATAATGAGACTCAAAAGTCCCAATAACCAAAGCCAATTTATGATAGTGTATACAAACAGTTAAGTGTGTGCTTACTAAGTGAGAATTAAAAATAATATAATTCCAACAAATATAAGGAATATTATAATAAACACAAACAACCATCCTTATATCCCTCCATTAACCTCGAGTCGTAGCCCTCACTCGGTACTAAATTACCCGGCCAAAGGTAGATTAGCCCAAGCCCTTACAAACCACCTATTGAGCTCCAATAGGGGCGTACCACGTGGCACATAATTACAACAATAATAGCAAGTCTCCCAACACCTCCCACAATAAATAAACAAATTCATAATAATATTGTACAATTATACAATATTACAAAATTCATAATTTTCTCAATAATCACCCAATTAACATGAAGTAACACTAATCATAAATTAAAAGCATGGTTACCTTGTGGCTTTTTCAATAAATTATTCCTTAAAATTTCTCTCTCACCACAATCTTCACCAGTAATACAATCTACAAATAACATATTATTTATAAATATTAGTTTCAATTTTTGAAACTAATAAAATAATTCTAATAATAGAATTAAAAATATAATATAATTCCTAATTTCAATCTTAATACAAATCTATAGTTAATACTATTAAGTAAAATTTTTAATTCCTCTTTTAATTATCAATAAACATTAATAATCTAAAAATCAACTTCTAAACTAATTTTTATTATCAAAATTTTCTTTTTATTTCATAAATTCGTACCTAAAATACCCAAAAATTAAAAATTAAGTCTCTAGCTTAGAATCATAATCCTATAGCCATAATAATTCATTTCTCATCCCAAATAATCATCTAAACCTCAATAAATCAACATATATTTTCAGATCTAGTCTAGAATTTGATCCATAAGCCACAAATTCAAAGATCACCAATAAATTTATACTCTAGAATATTTATTATACTACTAACAACCTCAAAAACCATATTTATTCAACATAAATTCATCCCTCTTCCAGATCTTAAATTTTCTACCACTACAAACTCAGAAACAAAAAAAAAGGATGACTAAGAAAAAATTTTAGAACACTTACTTAGTCTTGAAAAGCTTAAAATCACACCCTAAATATCCTATTAAAAACTCTTACCTTAAAAATTTAGATATTTCGCACTGGCAACTCGCTTCTCTCCGCCTCAGCTCGCGCGCAGGAAAGGAATTGAAGAAATGAAAGGAAACGGGTGAGTTTTATAAAAATTCAGTGGGTCCCATATTTTTTTTAATTATTTTCTCTCTCTTCTTCTTCTTTTTTTTATTATTATTTTATTATTGTTACTGTTGAGGCGGCGGACGAAGCAAATTCGTTTTCTTCTTCTTCTTCCTTTTTTTTATAATAATAATTTAATAATATTTTTTTTAATTAATTTTTTTTAAAAAAAAATTTAATTTAAAATTATATCCCAAGTTAGATTTAATGATCATTTTCTACTAATTTATTTACCTCTAAATATTTTTTTTTAATTTCTATTAATCCAAATTAACTATTAAAATTTAAATTGGGATGTTACAATGTGCATGTATAAATAGATATAGATTGTTTAAGGTTTTATTTTCATGGGATCCTAATTGGTGTAAGTTTTATAAGTAAAAGAGGTGTTCTTGTAATTTCAACAAAATTCGAGACAAAGCTGATGTTAAGAATCTTCTATGAACTTTAAAATGTCTAAGAATTAATAATGTTATTTTGAGCTCTCCCTTTTTTCTATCTCTAATCTTCTCTTCTCTTTCTCTCATTTTTATATTCTATTCTTCCTCTCTCGTTCTCATCAATTGCATTTGAATTATTCCTTTTAAATATTAATTTTATAAAAAATGTTATAAGTTTTACAAGCACATGCTGCTGGTCATCAAAGTTCTAGAATGATCTTTGAGTAGTCAAAAGGTGTGACTTGTTAGCATTGGAACTATTTTAAAATTTTAAAAGTAGCATGATTTTGAATGCATCCAAAGGCATTCATGGATCATGTGCTATTGGGCAATGTAGTTGAAAATGAGGGAAAATAATTATTTCCTTAATTACCATATCATATTATTTCAAAATAATCGCGAATGACCAGGAAAAAAACCACAAATTCTTGTGAAAATACTAGCGCATAATTAATTTATAAATTTTTTTTTGCGATACAGTAATAATTATTAATAAAACATGCAGATAAATTCACTTGTTGAAGGATGCCAACATGGGACGGTGTAGTTTGCAAAACATACTTACTAAAACTTCTTTTTGTAGCAGTGAATACTGTGGAGAGATGGTAATATCATTTACTCTCACCAATTAAATTAATGGCGAATTATAATAATTTTTTCATAACACAATTAAATACCACAAAATTTTGATAAATAAATATAATAAAAATGATAACTAAAAGTTATTAAGCATTGGTCGACAGTGGCTGGCAGTCAAAGTTCAGGGTGTCATTGCTTTTTTTTTTAATGAAGGCCATTTATCTAAATTTACTCAAAATTTAAATTTGGTCCATTTACTATAGGAGCAATTTCGAAAAATAAATTTTATCATTTGCATATTTGGATGATTTTTATAAATTACTCTCACTTATTATATTTGTGTGGGCCATACAAAAATAACTGTCACTACGAGAGGTGGTGCCTAAGGGCATGATCTTTTTTTTTTTTTTTTTTTTTTTATCTTCTAGCTTTCCCCTGTAGGGCATTGAAAAGAAGCATGAAATGTTTAATGAATGGTCACAGGAACAAAATCACTAAATTAATAGAGATGGTAGAAGGAAGAAGGAAGCAAAGGTAAATCAATCATGAGGGCGTGTGGTTGGAGCAATAGAGTGGAGTTCACGAGGAGGCTTTATTTGAGTTCACGAGAACATGAGTCGCATCAAGTACACCTAAGTTAAGGAGGTCGTTTCGTACAGAATTACGAACCCTGCCCCTTCCCTTCCCTCTCTCCCTCCCCCAACAAACTCACATGCGGAAACAATAAAAGTTGTAGTCAGCAAAAGTTAATTTAATTAATAAAAATTTAATTTATTATTTATAAACTTGTGGAATCAAATTTTATTATAAATATAAAAACTTTATTAATTGATGATATATAAGTATAGTGCTCTTTGAATTTAAAAATATGTCACAATTATAGCAAGCTTTAAGACTTAATTCATCTAAATTTTTTATTATAAAAGAGTTGGTGTAATTAATATCAATTTAGTCATAATTCATGAAATTGTGGGATTGAATTCTAATGCTGATGTGAATATTTTGTTGATGAGCACTATATATGCATCTTTCTTTATTTTTAAATTTGAAGACATGTCTTAATCCTTATCAGACTAGAGATCCAAGTTCATCTAGATTTTTTATTATCCAAAAAAAAATCACATGCAAATAAAAACAATTAAAAAGAACTAATTAAAGATTATGATGAATTATTGGAGACTTGGAGTGAAATAGGCGAAAACAAGAGAACATGATGATTGATGAATAGAGAGCTCTGCGGACAAAGAAGGTGCCACAAATTTACATCTCTATTCTATTCAAACTCAAGTTAATTGATAGCATCAAATAATTATAAAAAAATATCAACCATCTTTCCCTCCCCTTCTTCTTTTTTTTTTTTTTGCGTGAGCGTCTGATGTCTTGGGCTTGTCTCACTCAAGTTATGAGAATTTAACAAAGTCTAGATTAATTCAAATCGAGATATGACAAGTATCACAAGATTCAGTGCCCTTGGTCACTTACACTGCTGAGTTCTTAAGATTTGAATTCAAAATTTTTGATTAAACGAGCACAACTCTTCTTAGTGCACTTGTAATTCAACTATTTTTTTTATCAGCATAAAATAAAGATTCTTATAAACAATTATACAAAAAGGTATACATATGCAGGGTCTCCCGTGTTCTCAAATAACCAAATACGCACAACTGTATACGCGCAAAATGATGAAATAATAGAGAATAATAATTAATATGCATGTTCTTCCTAGCAAGATGGAATTTATAATTAGAATATAAGGAGAATCACACTTAGAGCCATGAAATAATTACACTGTAAGCCCTTTTAATTGTGAAATAATTGTCTAGACCTAAGGGTCCTCTTTACAAATAAAATTTTCATTGACAAGATGAAAATGCCCTTGATACAAGTATATGTTCATACATTTACTACTAGACATTCACTAATTTATAAGTATAGATTCACATATTAACAATAATAAGTTTACATATTTGCTAATTAGAAACCTGAACTTGTGTGTGGATATATGCTAGTGAATATGTGAGACTGTAGTTATAAATATGTGAACTTATAATTGTAAATAGATGAACTTATGTTAATGAATATATGAACATATCATTGTGAATATATGAATTTTTACTAACTAAATGAATATTTGGTACTAAATATGCGAACATATATTTGAAAATCAAGGGCAATTTTTTTAGTGAAAATGTTATTTGCAAAGAGGGTCATTCAGCTTGGATGATTGTTTTAAAATTAAAAGGGCTTGTAGTGTAATTATTTCACTTTTGAGAGCCCAAAGTGTGAGTCTTACTAGAATATGAGAGAGAGAGAGAGAGAGAGAGAGAGAGAGATTGAGATTAACACGTGTGACTTAATATAGCATTGGAGAGGATGATGGTGAATAAATTAAGGAGAAAATTACAATAAAGTCTAAAAATAGACAATTTATTATGCTTAGATCTCTAACAATTTTTTTAAAAATAAGTTACAAATATTGACCTAAACAATTACAAGCAAGTTTTCAATTGTGACTTACGAGTTATATTTCTAATTTAAATATCTTAATTATAATTAAAACTTTTGAATTTGCAACTGTCTGAATCAATATTTATAATTAATTTTATAAAAAATTCTACTAGGGACCTAATTGTTATAAATTCATTGTTTTGAAATCTTAAAGTCATTTTTCTTAAATTAGATGTATATTCATTACCTAAAGTTATAGCAAGTGATAGAAATTATTATCATTTAAACAAGTGATGGGATTTGGACTCTAATTTTTGTATATATAGTAATTTAGTTGGGAGATATATACACATTACTTTCATAATCTCAATACCTCAAGAGAGATATTATTTATTGTTTACGAAACTTATTTTTTATGTGTTACATAGTAACATAATAAAATTTAATTTTTTTTTACTAAACTGTTACACAGTATATACACAAGAACTAAGATTTAAACTTTTAACTATTTACTTCAATGACTAAAATTTATATAATTCATGTCAATCATTTAGTTAAGTGAACTACTCATTGGTCAATTTATTATATATTTTTTTACATTACATGATGTAGTGACACATTAATGAGAAGAAGATTGGTGTTTGAGGCAAAATCTGGAAGGGAAAGGGACATGTGATGGCAGTGAACAGTTTAGGCGATGGCGATTCAGATTTTAGAGTGAATGGGGGCTTTCAAGCGGTGGCATTCTCGTAAATATGTGACTGAGACACCCGACATTATTTAATCCCAAGCAGTTCATGCCATGGATGATAACACAAGCCCATAATCTTTGATCATTGCATATGATACTTCACCCTCATGCCCATACCTTATATTTTCAAGCCAATAGTAATTCTAGGAAAGTTTAATAGACATAGGTTATTTCAACTTTAGAAAATAATCATCAAGAATGCTAACAAAAATCAAACTCAAAATCTTTGAATTGACTTAGTTTGGGGCGGTAATTGATTACTCATCATTTTACGAAGAGATTTGAACTGTACATATGTAATTTATGTCATTTAGATTTAAAATTTTTAATATTTAATTTCTTAAAATGATAATTTCTTTAAAAAAGTGACAATCATGGGATTATTTTTATTTAATATTATGCTTATATTAAAATAAATATTTATTTAAAATATAATCAATTTAGATTAACTATGAGTACACCATGCTCATCAAACAATGACTGTTCACAATAGGTTAGGGAAAAAAACCACCAAATAAGTTTTCCCCCTTATTTATATATGCAATTATAGATCAAAATCAAGGATGTGAGCAATTATATATTCAATCCATTCAAGAGCAAGGGATTCACAATCATTGCCCAAATCCAAACTCTCAAACTTGTGATGCATGAGTATATAAAATGGAGCAAACTTTCTGGTCCATTTGTTTATTTCTGTGACCTTTTCTCCTTGTGATATTGTCCCCTAGTTCGGCCAGGAAACAAAAAATGTGGTACTTTTGCTTTTGTTTCTACTATTCAGTGGGCACAGAAAAAGATATCCTGCAAATAAAAATAACAAACATAAACCATGTTGTTTCAAATCTGTGGGCGTATGGAGGTTTTGATTTTCCATTCAAACCCTTTCCTTTCATATGATTCTATGATCTGCAACTGTGTACTCTCATAGTACTCCTTTTGTAATCTTTCAGCTTTCATTTTATTTATTCAACTCACTTTTTTATGCCTAACAATTAAAAACCTCCTTTGGCTCGCTAGCAAGTACGCACTTTCCAAATAACAAGCCGAAATTGGAGGAAATCGGCTAACAAATAAATTTTTGCACTATAGCCATAAGATTGATTGCATATGATAGATCCAAGAACAATCTGTACATTTATGTATGAAATGCGTACTATTCATAGATCATCAAGAGTAGAATTCTTTCTTTCTCTTTTTATTGTGCATATGTTTAAGGTACAATAGAATCTTAAAGGGTAAATGTGTAAGTTTGATCATGTACTGTTTTTCAAGGAGTATCTGATAGTTTAAATTATCAAGTGGTGCGAAATAAATTACGAACTTTAAAAAATAGAGTATCCAGTAGTCCACCGTCATCTTCAGTTGATGAATGTTATGTGAGGCTCACAATAACATATAGCACTCCATGTTAACATGTGTAAAAGTATAAATTTAGTTATGAACTATTTTTTGAGGAACATTGGGTAATATCTACCATTAAAAAATAAACCATCCAACACTTTTTTCTCAAATTTGATCAAACATAGTTTTTTTTTATACTTATGAGACTCACAAAGCGTGAATCTCTCTAATCTTCTTGTATTTGTTTTCAATATAAGCTTGAGAAAAAGAGGTTCAAAGAGTTTTTATTTAAAAACATTTAAAAAAATGATGCCAACGAAATAAAAGCTTAATTTTACTACACATGCAAAAAGCTTGATTCCAGCTTAATTTAGTCATGAATAATTTTTTCTACTTTGTTTGTATTGTATTCCTAAATATCTTTAGATAAGAACTATTTGAACATCTTTTTTTGAGCTAAGATTGAGAACGAAGATAAAAAGATTAGAGATTGATGCGTTGTAGGTCTCATAAGTCTGAAAATAAATAATGTTTGATCAAAATTAATGAGATGATGTTGAATGGTCTATTTTTATAGTAGAGGCTATCCAATACTTATCAAAAAATAGTTCGCGACAAAATTTATACATTTACACATGTTGATGTGGAGTGCCACGTGTTATTATGTGCTTCACATAATATTCATCAGCTGAAAATAAAGGCGAGCTACTGAATGCTCATTTTTTAAAATTTGTGAGTTATTTCGCACCACTTAATAGTTTAGACTATTATATATTCCACAAAAAATAATACATGATCAAGTTTGTACCTTTACTCAATATTAAATACAGGCACTTTCAATAAAAATTCAAGGGACTAATTTTTTTAATTAAGTCCAACCTTTTTAGTAATAGAATTCTTGAATACCTTGAGAAAAGAAGTGAGCCTCTCTCTCTCTCTCTCCCCCCCCCCCTCCAAGCGCATGTTTGTGAATATATGAGCATAATCTAACTGATCTAAAGAGGGTGTGTGGCTTAAGAAGACAAAGCACCAAAAAGTTTTGGCCCGTGAAGGCTGCATGTGATAATAAAGAGCTGTTATAATCAGCGCGCTTGACATCTCTTAGACCCACTCACGTGTATCATTTTGGCCTTTCCATCAAATCTTGTTTATTACAGAAATTAATGCAACCCCATTTCACACACACGCACAGAATTCCATCAAGGAAGCGAGCAGCGCAAAATGCGATCATATCCCTAATACTTAAATTTACTCTCACCTACAATGATTGACTCAACTAACACGAATCAATAACTAAAACAACGTATGTAACATACATGTTTTGGAATTAGAACAACTAATTCTTACACCCTCTGTTCTGCAATTTATCATGGTTTGGAGAGGGTTGAAGAAATCTTGGTGTGGATTATCAAATAACCGACGATGCTAATAATGGGTTAAGGTGGGAAAATGAAGACGAAGTTGATGGACAAGACAAGTGGTAGTTTTGGTCTCTGCATTCATCCAATGATATAATTATGCTGGGCATCTATGTATGGTGAAAAGGCAATAATAACCTCATCTCACTACCAATTAGATTGGTCACATGTTATGACTTTTTGGATTATGTGGCAAAAAGGAAAGCAGTTCATTTCTTACCAAAAATCACAAAAAGTAAAACAGACTGATCAATGAAAGAAATTAAAAAAAAATAAAAGGAGAACGAAGCATGCATACCTTCTATTATTAAGAATAATTTACAGCTTTGTCTTCCTTCACAGTCGTATTAAGCTTTCAAGTCCATCCCCTTGTATAAATATAAATGTCACTAGTTTGTGTTTGGCAATGCAAAGAAGCTCTGTTTGTCTCTCTTCTCTCTCTCTCTCAGTTTGTCTTTCTTCTCTACACAGAACTCACATTTCCATTTAACTAATAAAAATGAGAGAATTTAGTTTCAGAGGCTTCACATTTATGGTTTTGATTGGATTTCTGGTGTGGTCTTCCAATTTTGAAGCCTGCATTGCAAGAAGAGGCAAGCATTGGAGGCAAAACAGAGATGTGTCAGCTTCTCTGTACAAGAAGAAGAAAGGATATAGTAATGGAAATAAACACAACAACCACCATGGAGGAGGATCACATTCAAAACCAAAGCCTCCTTCATCGCCGCTGCCGCCGCCGCATCATCCACCAAAGGCTCCTCCACGTTATAAAATCACTCCATCACCATCAACTTCACCACCACCATTTCCCAAGCCAAAGAAAGGTACTCCTTCAGCTTCGCCACCAAAAGGCTACAATGTGGGTCATTCTTCCATCTTCAATGTCCTAGATTTTGGAGCTAAGGGCGATGGGAAAGCCGATGATACACAGGTAAGTTCTTTCATTCCCATCTAGTCTTAGAAATTGCTCACAAGTTCGCATCACAGACTAAGATTCTTCATACCATATATCACTGAATTCTATGGTCTTTGAGAATTCAGGGGGAAATCTCATATTTCTCACGCTTAGAATGTATATACGCTATTCAGCATTCGAGTTAGGATTCAGGGATCTTGAAATTTCGAGAATTTTTGCTGGCTTGAGTGCCGAAAGAGTTAAACATTTATTTGCATCGACTTAATACATACACTCACAACTCTTTTTTGGCATAAAAAATAAATAAACTTAAATTCGAAGGCTAAATTATTAATTTAGTCACAGACGAAATTGGGCCCAGAGAGATTGCCTCTTTTGTTTGGAAACGATGGTGTCCCAAGTCAGAAAGAAGGAATCTTTTTTCCTTCTCTAACCTCTAATTAGGGGTTCTTTCATTTTCACCTAGCAAATTTGGCAGCAGTGGTAAGAATAATTTATGCCACCAGGGGATAGGAAGCAAAATAAATATTTTCTGTCCCTGTTCATGTTCGTTGTGTGACAAACTGAAAACGGAATTAATAATAGTTATAAATGAAAATTTACTGCATGTTGATAAATGTAAAATATTAAATAATATAGCCCATTTTTATCACCATATATAATATTTGTAGAATAAAGAGATGACCTTGTTTGATTAAATTTATGGACGAAAGTTAAACAGTTAGAGATGAATACAAGGGGAAGAAGACACAGAACAACCCAACAAGGGAAGGCCCCGATGACCATGAAAATAATTCTCGTCACGGCAATTAAGGGTTAAATCGTAACTCCCAAAAGAGCGGTTAAAAATTCACACAAACTAACACCTAACGTCATTGATTAGGTTGGTCAATAAAATAAAATAAAATAAAAACATCATTGCTTAAAGCATATATTATATATGGTTTACTTGCTGTAATGTATAATATTAGCTTCGATGCAATGCAGGCATTTCAAACTGCATGGGCGGCTGCATGTAAGGCACAGGCATCAACCATGCTCATCCCAGCAGATTACGTCTTCCTTGTGGGACCCATTTCCTTCTCTGGTCCATTCTGCAAGCCCAACATAGTTTTTCAGGTAACCCAGTAAGTTAGAACAGAAAACACAGGCAGTAAAGAGAGCAGTTGTACAGGACAACGAAGTACATGTGAAAAGATAAATGCATGTAATCAAGATTTAGCAGAAGACAACATCAATATATACGTCTGCCATATTGTAACACTAAAAAATCTTGCATTACGCACCACCTATTCTTCTGCTTCTTCTTCTTCTTTATCCTTTTAATTTTCATAGGATTCTCCCCAGAGATTCTTGGTTAATTTCAATATGTAAAAGACAAAATAGCTAGTTCATCGTGTAAGTGTCTCAAGTGTCAGTGCCACTTGTTAAATAACTTTCACGTCAATTGATGAAGCTAGACAATACTTTAGATTTGCCTGCACACAGTAACTTACATGTGTTAGTGCATACTGTAGACTAGCCACCGACACTTCAGTTAATTTGTAAGGCTAATGTGATGAGATTTTCTCAGCTTGATGGAACAATTGTTGCCCCAACAAATCCCAAGGCGTGGGGCAGAGGATTGTTGCAGTGGTTGGATTTCATCAAGCTGGTTGGGATTACCATTCAAGGAAAGGGAATCATTGATGGAAGAGGCTCAGTCTGGTGGCAAGACCACCCTTTTGATAATCCCATTGATGATGAAGAAAAGCTCATAGTTCCACTCAACAACACAGTGAAGAGGCCTCCAATGCCCGTAATAAGAACTTTTTAGCTATGCAAGTACATAGTAATTTCAATCTCATCCTCTAAAGCTAATAGATCACACTTCTGCAAACTGTACTTACAGGTTCAAAGTGAGATGGGAGGGAAAATGCCATTCATCAAGCCTACTGTAAGGGCCATATTATGGAAGTTTCAGAAAACTAGTGGGATTCATGTCTAGCAAATATTGTTGACATAATGATTTTATTGTTTTTGCACAGGCACTACGGTTTTATGGCAGTATTAATCCAACGGTCACAGGCATAACAATTCAAAATAGCCAACAGTGTCACCTCAAGTTTGACAATTGCAATGGCGTCCTGGTCCATGATGTGAGCATTTCATCTCCTGGCGACAGTCCAAATACAGATGGAATTCACCTTCAGAATTCCAAAGATGTTTTGATTCACAGCAGCAAATTAGCTTGCGGTAATACTTTAATTACAGATCAGTAATTACTAATTGCACACTTTCATGTTTTTTTTTTAAAAAAAAAACAGGAAACAGAAAAACAAAGCTTAGATGGTTGATTTATAAAGCTCAATAAGAACATGGCATTATCTACCTTATCCATTGCCCAGAGAGGTTGGACACGTGGCAACTAACAATCTCACAACAAATCACGTATTACAACCACTATCTATATATGGCCCGTGTCGAGTCAAAAATCCTCACTGCATCATCGAACGCTATATTACTCTTTGAATCCAGAGACAGGAACTCTTCATATGTGTGCCTTTTATGACAGCCTTGTCTTGTATTAGCCAACAAAATAAGTGCATAGTGCTTCTCATTCCTCCTTGCCGACTATCCAGTGGAGGCCCCGCTTATTAATCTAGAAGACCATAGGATACATATAGCACATCACAAAATCCATTTCAAGCTAGAACAAGTTATTTAACAGATAATCACGCCAGAGAGACCAATAGGCATATCTAGTTCAAGATGAGTGGTAAGTGAGGCTTCGAATTTCAACTGTTTTGCAGGAGATGACTGTGTTTCCATACAAACTGGATGCTCAAATGTATATGTGCACAATGTCAACTGCGGTCCAGGGCATGGAATCAGCATTGGAAGTTTAGGAAAGGATAACACAAGAGCCTGCGTCTCAAACATTACTGTCAGAGATGTCAACATGCACAACACAATGAATGGTGTCAGAATCAAAACGTGGCAGGTAAAATATAAACAACCCCATATAATTGAAGGTTACAAGTCATGAGATTTAAGACAAATTAACTGCTCCGCGACCTACAAGCAGAAAATGACTTCTGCGCAATCTTATTTCTACCAATAAGTGAAAAATTAAAAGAAATAACTTTGTTATTACAAATGCATTGGTGGTCTTCCAATGGATTACTGCGGTCCAGTGGAACTTTTAGAGTGAAAAATAACTTCACAAAAAGTCAATCTGAACAATTCGAAACATCTCGTCTCTTTTCATGTAGAACTTTAGGGTAACGAGAAAAAAATCAACAAAATTATTGTTAAAGATGCAGATTTTGGTTTGCAGTACAAATTGAACTCTTCTTGAAAGATATTATCCAACTAGATGTTGATCAATCACCTTTTGCAAAGTTTTTATTCATTCCAAGCACTCCCCTCCCTTCCAAGGTTAGGGCTTCATGAGTATGTTTTATCACCTATAAATTAGATAACATTTTTGCAGGGTGGATCAGGCTCTGTACAGGGGGTCCTCTTCTCAAATATACAAGTTTCTGAAGTTCAACTCCCAATTGTGATCGACCAATACTATTGTGATAAAAGGACATGCACAAACCAGACATCAGCTGTGGCTCTTGCAGGAATCAACTATGAAAGAATAAGAGGAACATATACAGTTAAGCCTGTACACTTCGCCTGCAGTGATAGCCTGCCATGTGCAGATGTCACTTTAACCTCCATTGAGCTAAAACCACTTCAAGAACAATACCACCTATATGATCCGTTCTGCTGGCAGACTTTTGGAGAACTAAGAACTCCGACAACACCACCAATTGCTTGTCTACATATTGGAAAGCCATCCAGCAATCGGGTTCAGATTGATCATGAACTGTGTTGATAGCAAGATCTAAAATTCCTTTACACCATTAGCCAGTTAGGTAAAGCATGTATATTTTAGCAAGTCCTAATCTATAGGGAATTTTTCGTCATTAGGGCAATACGATTTACCATTATGATAGTTTGCTGGCCCTGCATTTAGCTAGAGGCCAAGAATAGTGGGCAAAGCAGCCTTGTACCTATGGCATATTGCCTGAGTGTGAGATACATATGCGTGCTTGCATCAGTTTCTGCAATAAAAATATCATTATCATCAAGACATATTTTGAGATATGGAGTTTTAAACGAAGTTAAAAGAACAAAATATAGTGCTTTATGTGAGGAAATAATATATAAATCAGTTTCCAGACAAATTTACAACTTAAACAGCCAGCAAATCGGGCCATGAATAAAAGGGAAACACACTTGACACCAGACATGAAAAACCATTGACTGGGAAAGATACATCATGTGTTAATTGCTATTAGGTATGATTATATTTTACTAATCACTAATATTTTCTTTGTCTCTTTCAGGATAAGGAGGGTAAAGTGGAAAAAAAACATTGATAGATGTCTGTTCATGATTTCAGAACCAGGCCACAAAAACTAGTATGTATACCTTTATAAATCTAATTAGCCCAGTTAAGTTTTAGTCAAAGTAAAAATTAGATGTTCTTCTATTCATTTAAAGAGAGAGAGAGAGAGAGTAAATGGAGGGAACAGAAGAAGTTGGAATCATCGGAATGAGCAAGCTTTTATTGTTTCAGGGATAATGAATATCAAGGTTACAATCCGAATAAAGGGCACTTGATCCAGAAAATCCATGGCACCAGATAGTATTTAAGAAAATCTAAAAACGCCATCACATCAAAAGGAAGAAAAAACTTCGGAGGTCAAAATTCTGAAAAGAAAAGGGAGCCGATATATACTATGGAACTAACTTTATTCTCTAACCCTAAGGCTAGAGCTGGTCATTTATTTTACTGGGCAATAAAAAAATCCTAGATTTTAGGAGATGAGATCACATTGTCGGTATCGAGCTTTCAGAGCTCAGAAGTACATATTTTAGTAACACTTACTTTCATTAAGGATTAATGCGTATAACAAATTTCATGGTGAAGGCACTCAAATTCAATTCATGATTTCTTGTATGATTGAATACATAATCATTCATGGAATGCATAACAAGTGAAGTCCTCGCGGGACCTGAAAAAAATACTCGAACAATAAAAAAAGAATCAATTTGGCTTATTAACAAAATGATAGCTTCCATCGAAGAGAAAACAGCAAGCTCTTCACAAATAATCCAGCTTCAACCTCATGCGTTGCCTTCTTCAATTCCGGAAATTATTTATTTCGACTCAGCGAGCGATCGGTTAAAGAAAAATTGGAAAAGTGAAGCTTCTAAAACGCAGCGGTAATGCGCGAACGTAAAGCAATAAAACGCACTATTTCGCTTCGTTCTTTTTAAGACGCCAGCTAACTGTTGTCAACTTGTTAGTTGTTACCGTCTCTGTCTCAGCTCACCTTATCTTATCCAAATCACCGCAGACTGAGACTAGAAGCTAATTTCCATGTTGTCCAACATCTCTTTGATATCAAAGTCAAATGAATCTTTATTTTTCTACGATACCCCTCCAAATGTTCAAAAACTTTCATTTTCGTCTTTGAAAGCTCTTAATAACTACTCAAATCAAGGAGGGTTAGAGCCAGAGTTCCAATGGCAGAGAAGGACCTTGACACCATGAGGAGGAGACTGGCCTCGATAACCAACCATCTCGTTCCCTTTCACCTTTCGCAGAATGGGGCAGTCGGATTGTGTAATACTTCCATGAAAGATAGCTACCACAGGGTTCACGGTGACGTTCCCTCTCATGATGTGGTTTGGAGGAGGATCGCTTCTGATGAATCTGGCAAGGAATTCACTGACATTGTATACGAGAAGGCTGAAGAAGAAGCTATAGCAAAGGTGAGTTCTAACTCAGTACCTTTGGCAGTTATTTTTGTTGTTGAATCGGCATCGTTTTGATTGTGTCTGGCAACTCTTGCAGATCACCATTAATAGGCCAGAGAGAAGGAATGCTTTCCGACCCCATACCATTAAGGAGCTTATTCGTGCTTTCAATGACGCCAGAGATGATAGCTCTGTTGGGGTCATCATTCTCACTGGGAAGGTACCCAACCAGTAGTGTCCATCAGACACATTAATTTCAATGTTAATTTCTCAACTCCCTTTCTTGTTTATTTCAATTCTTTTGGGGTCTGTTTATGGACTCACATATGGCTATCATATCATATTATCTTCAAAAAGCCAAAATGAGGTATAGTTTATTGAAGACATTGGTATTATAAGTATATCATGGAATCAAAATGATAGCAATCAGTTGTCTCCAGTACTATTTTGCCATCCACCTATTGTTGATGAAACTATCTTGTCCCAAAACCCTCCGTCTTTTCGATCTTAAAAAGTGACAACGTTGAATCTTTGGTGCCTGTTCATGAGGACAACTAATATTCACACTATTGTAGACTTTATCATGATGTTTTATATCATTATAGGGAACCAAGGCATTTTGTAGTGGTGGTGACCAGGATTTGAGAACTAAAGATGGTTATGCTGATTTCGAAAGTATTAGCCGACTTAATGTGTTAGACTTACAGGTAAATTAGTTGATTTCTCGACGGATAACTGTATTTATCATGATGTTACTTTTTTTTAAAAAAAGTTTAGCCCTTCCTCATTCTTCTCTTGCAGGTGCAGATCCGTCGTCTTCCAAAACCAGTGATTGCTATGGTTAATGTCTCTCTTGCATTTACGTTTTCTTTTGGTGCACTTGATCTTTAAACCCCCTCAAACTTCTGTTAACAAAATGATGTCTAATTTGTTCATTTCTTTGCGATTCTTGTTGGATATAGATATATAATATTCTCCTGGCATTAAAATACAGGTAGCAGGTTATGCTATTGGAGGAGGACATATATTACATATGGTCTGTGATCTAACCATAGCAGCGGATAATGCTATATTTGGCCAAACCGGTCCTAAGGTGCTTGTAGTGTTTACCTGTTCATTTAAGACACAGTTTGTATCATATATCTAGAAGTGATCAGGCATGTAAGACAACTATAGCTTTTAACGAGCCCTAATTAAATAGCTTAAGTTATCGCTTATAAGATAGCCCCAAGTTCAATCATATAAAAAACATGTAGAATAGAGGGTGTGGTCTATTATGATGAGAAAACAGAAATTTGTCGCTTTTAATAGAGATACAACTTCATGAGTTTACAGTGTCTTCTGTTTCATGCACGAGGCAGGTAGGAAGTTTTGATGCTGGTTATGGAAGTTCCATCATGTCACGTCTGGTAAGCACCATATACTAAAATATGTACTGAATATCATGTTCATAGATGGTGGGATTCAAAATGAAAGTAAAAAATCTGAATCTTTTTACAGGTGGGGCCCAAAAAAGCACGTGAAATGTGGTTTCTCACGAGGTTTTATACTGCTGTTGAAGCAGAGAAAATGGGACTTGTGAACACTGTTGTTCCTGTAAGTTAATTTTTCTGTTTAATGAGTTATTGACGCAGCAATGCAGATTTCACTGATGACACCAACCTGACACTCACGGTGAATATGTAATGTTTCAATTTGGTCCAGCTACAAAACTTGGAGAAAGAGACAGTAAAATGGTGTCGAGAGATTCTGAGGAATAGCCCAACTGCGATACGAGTTCTCAAGTCAGCTCTTAATGCAGTGGATGATGGCCATGCTGGACTTCAGGTATATATTGGGATTCAAGATTTCAATTTTCAACATTCTATGCCCTAATACTGAAAGGAGTTATTTCAACGCATCCAATCCATACAAGGAGGAAAAGGGGGGGGGTGGTGAATATGAAATTGCCCAAGGTCACATTCTTTTTCAATATTTGAGAGCATAATATAGACAATTCAAACTCTATTTCTCTCTTTGTCTTGGATCTGGATTCGGTAAGTGTCCAAAGTCCTTTTACTGTATATATCTTAATCCAGCAATTTATTTGACTGCAGAGAAATGGTTGAAATGCATCATCATAAAACTGTCACTTAATTCACCATTTCATTTATTTCTGCTCAAGTATAAATTTCCAGGTGTTGATGAAATCTTATGGCTGTAGTGTAGATACTCATTAGAGGAGAGGATTTGCGACACTCAGAAAAATTCAAATCCTTCTTCTTCTTCTTTTTAAGTGAGAAACAGAATGTTTATGAGAGAAGTAGAGATGGAAAATATATATAGGATAAAGTTTGTTTAAATTTTAGACGGATTGAAAATATATAACAACTATTAACGTTAAGAAAAACTTGAAAATTGATGGACCATAGCCCTATTCAGTCCTCCCCTCTCTTCGCCGTTGCTCATTTTGAGACACACCAAATTATAAAGCTTATTAGGATGTGTTTAATTAGGATTTTGCTAAACAAAGTGTTGCAATATTTGCAGAATGAAGTTTAACTTGTGTTCCTGTTGTAAACTGGGTTCTTTCCATCGTGCCATTGCTGAAGTTTTTGGTATTCTTTGGTGTGTTTTATTGGACTAATGTTGAAGTTTATTGTAATTGTGCTTAGGCTATTAATCTCATCACCAGATTTCAAAGCTACAATCACCCTTACAACAATATTATTCAGGATACTATTAATACTATTAACATCTTGAGTAGGAATTGGAATGTCTCAATTAACTTAACGTGCAGATATTCAAATTGTTTTGTTGATAGTCTAGCTAGATATGGGCACACCTTAGTTGATGATTTTTTGTATCTTTGATCATAAACTATCTTTGAAATAGTTTGAACATATACAAAAAAGACTACGAGAGGTACCTGTGAGGATAGTAGAACATATAACTTTGAACTTTGTCAAGAGGGGTAGAGAAAAGTCAAAGAGAATATTTTTGGAAGTTGTTAATCGAGATCTCTTGATTAACAATATTTCTAAAAACTTAATAAATGATAGACCACAATGATGTCGTACAATTCATGTAGCCAACCTTATGTAGTGAGAGAAAGCTTCTTCTTGTTTTTGTTGATGATCATAAACCATCTTTCTTGGGAGATGATGAATGATGAAAGGTGGCTTTGTCTTGTCTCTGTTTTTTCCCCCTGGTCGTTTTGCTTCTTTACCTTGATTGAATGAAAGTTTTCACTTCTCGTTCCAAAAAAAAGAAGTTTAACTTGTGTTGATGTGAAACAGGAACTTGGTGGAAACGCAACACTTATATTTTATGGCACTGAGGAAGCTAGCGAGGGAAAGACAGCATTCATGCAACGTAGAGCCCCAGACTTTTGCAAGTTTCATAGGAGACCTTGATATTGATTTCAATTCATTTATATTTCTAATTAATCTCATTTTTGAATAATCCTCATAACTAGCCAATTCTCCCCAAATTTTTACATTTGTTCTTGTCCTCAAGCTATTGTTTGGAGAATTTTTTTTTTTTTGGAGTTGTGGTTGGGAGGGATGATGACATGCTCCCATCAGAATATACATTTGGTATGATATGTATACTATATTCAAATATTTTTCTTTGGTGAATCTACTTCTATGTATCTATATAACATTCGTAAGAAACCATAATATTGATAAGTCATGGCCAACATGACTCACCTCAAAACTACAGAAAAACGTGAGACTAATATTCTACTGCATTTTAAAATTTATATTATTGATTTTACTTTTAACAAGATTATCATATAAGGCCTTGCTTGGCAGGGAAGGTGATGGAATGAGAATGGGAGATTGAATGATCCATTACCTTGTTTGGTATATGGGAAAAGTCATTTCAATTGTCTCATTTGAAGTGATCCCCATTCCATTCAGAAACTATAAGAATGAATTCATTCCTATAGCCTCTTGGGAATGATTTTTTTCAATCTAAAATGTTCCTGGATAAAATTTATATTGATAGTACTGCACTTCTTTTCTCTCCCTATTGCAAACCTTCACTTCTTGATTGCCCATTCTTTTGCCCCGCTGTCCGACCTCATTTTGCTCCTCTCAAATTTGATAATAATAACTTTTCTCATCTACTCCTACTAGCACTGCTTTTGTAACTTTGATATTTTTTTTTTAGAAAAAAAAAACATATCTTTCTTGCACTTTATTTGTGTTTCACTATGTCTCTGTACTTTTTTGTTTATGTTTTGAGTTTTTATACTTTCATTTTTTAGTATTCTAAATCTCTCAGTGAATAAAATGAATAAAGTATAAGGATCTTGAATGAATATAAAGCACCAAAAAATAAAAGTATAGGGATTCAAAATATTGAAAAAAATGCAAAAATTTATAATAAAATATGAGTAAAATATAAGAATCAAAATGTATATTTTTCTTTTTTTTTTTTGTCCAATGATTAACATCCTGTGTGCACCAAAATGGCCATATCATCCGTAAAAGTTATGGGATATAGAGTCAAGAGATAGTTTTTACTTAATACTTGAATCACTCTTGAAAAAGGCGGGGGAGCTATCTGAGATTTTGGTTTAGTGTGAGATGGAGACTTCCTGCAACTCTCAATTTTGAATAGGATACTTCTAAAAGCAAACTTATTTTTTTTGGGCCTGAATCGAAAAGCATACTTATTTGGGACACGATTGGTTAAAGGACATAAAACAATTTCTTTTTTATCTTCTCTCCCATCTCTCAAACTGGGATAATAACAACTTTTTATGGTCTCACATCGGCGCTGCTCCTGCAACTCCTCAATGTCGACGACAACCTAGATTTGCGTTCTTCTTTCTTTATCTTCCTCAATGTCGACGGCAACCCAGCTCCGGGTTCTTCCTTCGTGGCTAGTTTGTGTCTTTTTTTTTAAATGATATTACAGTTGGAGCTGATAATTCTGTCAGGCCGAACGTTCTGACAAAAGTTAGCATTAGTTTGACTATATAGATTTTAAAATGTAAGATATTATATGGGCCTATACAGCAAAGCCGGTAATTTAGACTCTATTCAACAAGCTTGATAGGCCAATTCAAAATAGCCAGAAAAAAATTAAAATCGTACTTAATTACATAATTTTTTTTAAATATATGATATTTTAAATTTAATTTAAACAAGTCTGAGCTGAATTGAATTTAATTTAAATAAACTCAACCTCTATGAATTATTAATTTAATTATGATGGTGTTTTATCATAATCTTGTTTGGGTTCACACTTTTCATAAGCATATCATTTTTTAAAATTGAAGTAAAATAGTATTTAGATATTATAATTATAAATATCAAATAAAAATATATCATCATTTTATTTTGTTGACATACCAAATAAATTTTTGTTTTTTATTCCCACTTCTTATCTCATTCTATTAAAAATCATTTCCCATGCCAAGTAGGGATAAATGAATATTTTAAAATTGTTATGAGATTATGTAATTTTTTATGGCGCCGTAGAAGAGAAGGTTTTCCCTTATATTTTTATAATTGAAACTCTGTAGAAAAACTGAATAAAATCCAAATTAAAATTGAGGGTAAAATATAAAATACTTGAAATACTTCTATGTTTTGTCTTAAAAGAAAAAATGACTTCTGCCAATTTTTTTCTACTATGATTTATTTTTTCTGAATGATAATTAATTTTTTTATACTTCAAATTATTGAATGATAATTAAAACAAAATTATTGATTGATAATTAATTTTTTACTTAAATTTTTTGAATGACAATTAAACAAAAATACTTAAAATTTGAATTTCTTTTACTATGATATACCGGCGGCGTAATCTTCAAAACATAATTATTGAATGATAATTGAATTTTTTGGATCATATTAAATGGAAATTAATTAAAATTTTGTTTTGTTTTTGTTTTTGTTTTTTTTTTTGTGACATAAAATTTTGTTGCCAAGATTTGTCACCTGACCGTCTTCGTTAGCTCGCCGCGCCCACCGATGCGTAGCCGTCCCGGCCGACTACAGCCGGAAAGATAAACAAACAGTCCTTGAGGAAGGTTATCTGTATCAGTTGATTTCTGTTACCTTGTGTCAAAGATGTTGTTTTGACGATCACGAAGTGTTTCTCAACTTTACCTATGATCATTTACACTTTCTAAACCCTAGAAGTTGGAGAAGAAGAAGGTAGTGCACATGACAGGCAACGAATTTCGCTTCTTCTTGTCTTGCGATATCAATCTTCCGGTAACCTTTCGGGTTGAGCGGCTTGAAGGCAGTCTGCCCCTTCGGAAGTCCTCGAATTCAGGTGAGTTTTCTCTTCCAACCTGTCTTGTCCGTACCTTTACCATGTTTGTCCCACGATAATTGAGTTTAGATTATTTCGATTTTTGGTTGTTTAACTTCGGACTCCAAATTGGAGGATTGGAAGAGTGTCTTTGATCACGAGCGTTGGACGATTGAATCGTAATGCCTGCACTCTTTTGCGTTTTAATATTTGAATGTTTGTGGATTGGAATTGATATTTTAGAACGACTAACTTTCTAGTTTGGAGGCACTAGTATTTGTGTATTCGTTTGGACGTATGTATGCACGAAAGTTCAGTTTGAGCTCGAACTGACATAATCCGTTCGCTGATGTGGTCGTACGGATTTTGGCAATATAAACATAGAGTTCGACATTATTTGAGCAATCAGTCTAAACTTGATGACTGTAACTGTAATGATATAATCGAATATCAAATATATGATCAGTATGGGAAAGTGTTTTTCTGTGATTATGCTTGAGTATGCATTATCCGCTTATGGCTATGTTCATTTTACCATGTAGAAATTTCTATTAAAATTTCTTATATAAAAAATTCTGTGCAGAGAATGTTGCCCCAGAAGAGGATAGGAGGCCTGAGTTATATGTTGAGTGTGCATTGTACATTGATGGCGCACAGTTTGGCCTTCCCACAAGAACAAGGTTTCTATGCAATTGAAGTTTGAAATATTTTGTGCCAATAGCTATTAATTTTGGGGACCTGAAGGACAGATGTTAGGTTGTAGGGGCATGTGTAGGGATCACACCATTGACATCAAATTCACCTCAATCATAATGGCTGCCATGTGAGCTATCAACTCACTGGCATGCTTTTCTTTCCTTGATAAAGAATGATTCTTATTTAACAGCCATATGACAGTTTTATGTTGACTTTATACTATTTTCATTGAACTTGATAAATTTCAATCATTTGGTGAAGGTTGGAATCTACAGGACCATCGTATTATTGGAATGAGCTCATCACATTGACAACTAAATACCGAGATTTAACTGTTCAGTCACAACTTGCTTTTACTGTAAGTTTCCAATTTCAATTTATATGTATACTTTGTCCATCTTCAAGCTATTATGCAGAATTTTTGGTTTTCTAACTATCTGGTAGCATTACTTCTATTGCATTTTTTGTGCCCCTCCTCAAACTGGGGCTAGAACTGGAATTTGGTTGAGTGTTTTCTTGCACCTCACAATAATAGCTGACTTCATTAGCTCTTACTGCTAATTGATGCAGGAGTTAAAATGAAGGATAGATTAGGGGGAGAAGGGGGAGAGATAACGTGTATGTGAGAGGGGGGTGAGAGAAGAATACTTTTGGGATTATGCTATGCCCTTCAACTTTTTTAAAAATGCAAAGGATGGATATAGGAAATGCTACAAGAATCATGGTATTATTGTGAATAAAATTTTGACACCTAATTCTCATACTTCATAGATCTATATTTGTCCTAAATCAAACCAAACTGTAATTGAGTAAAACCCTGAGAGCTTGCTTAAAAACCTTAAAAATTGCAAATCCTGGATAGTAGTTTCTAAGAGTGAAAAGTAAATTGCCAAAATCAAATAGAAATTCGGTCCCAGAAGAATTTGAAATTTCTTTTTCTTTTTAGTGATTATTTTGGGTTTCATTTCTATTATTACTGTTACCATCGTTTTTTTATAATAATGGTAATTTCTTGTACTTTTGTTTTTTGCTTCACCTACTGTCTGTTGTCCGAATTATTGCTTATTTTTCAAATAGTTAATCTGTAATATAATAAATCAAAATATGTTCAAAATTTACTTCAAATTTGTCAGGCATGAACTTTTGGTAATAATTTTGCATCAACAGGTTTGGGATGTTTCTCAAGGGACAGAAGAAGGGTTGATTGGAGGAGCCACAATTCTTCTCTTTAACAGCAAAAAACAACTTAAAACTGGGAAGCAAAAGCTTAGGCTTTGGGCAGGAAGAGAGGCAGATGGAACTTATCCTACTAGCACTCCTGGAAAGGTTTAAAATAAGCAGTTCTCAGTTAATTTATATGTGATGTTTCATTTTTTTTTCCCTATCTTTTCTCTTGTCGTTGTTAGGTCCCTAGGCACGAGCGTGGGGAGTTGGAACGTTTGGAAAAGCTGGAAAACAAGTATGAGCGAGGTCAGATAAACCCCATTGATTGGCTGGATCGCCTCACATTCAAAACTATGGAGAAAATTAAGGAATGTGAAAGCTTACAAAATGGAAGCTCTCATTTGTACTTGGTTGTGGATTTCTGTAGTTTTGAGCATCAAGTTGCTTTTCAGGTATCCATGTGTTTCATTTTCTTGAATTACATGCATTGGTGTACAGGTGTTTAAGTTATTTGCTCTAACATAGGCCTCCAAGTTACTCAGATATCCTACGCACTGGTACAGAGATATTGGTGTGACTAAGAAATACATCTAAGAAATACATCCTCCCAAAAAAAAAAAAAATCATGCTGGAAATTTTGATTCAGATTATTCCCTTGCAGTAACCCTGTGTTTGAATGTAGGAATCAGGTGCAAATTTTTTATTGCCATCCCCTATAGCTTCAACCAATGATATTGTTATTGTCTGGGACCCAGAAGTGGGAAAGATAAATCCCTCTGAGCACAAGCAATTAAAGTTGGCAAGGAGCTTGACTCGTGGTGTTATAGATAGAGATCTGAAGCCAAGCTCAATTGAGAGAAAGTATGCTTTAATTTGTATGTCTGATATAATTATGACAACTATAACCAAATATATTGCTTTTCTTCTTTAAATATGATTACTAACTCTAGGTTGATTTTTTAATGATTTTATCATGCGCAAATTATAACTTCATTCCTGTTGCGATGCCAATTCCTGTAATTGATGAGCATTGTTGTTAAGGGCCTCCAGATCTTCTGCTACATGAAATTTTCTAATCATGAAACAATATGGATTTGTTAATGACTTTGGAGATTCATAGTCAGACATTATTAGTCCATAGATCTGCATATTTTCTCATCTGGATGCAATGTTAATCAAATGAGGAAGAAAAATCAATTAAAGTGTTAATGGGGTTTCACTACCATATGTCTTTTGTGCCACATGTCTATCATAAATAAATGGTTTTGGAATTAACTAGGATTATTTTGTTGCTGAACATTATACTTTTAGTAAAATATGATCAAAATATGTTTTTGGAGTTTTATTCTTTCCCCAAAATCTTGAAGATGATCATTCTTTAAGGTAAAAAGAAATGGTGTCACATAACTGCAGCCAAAAGCCCATGGTCAGTATTGTTCAAAGTACTAAGAGTCATATTCTGTTAGATAATTGAACATTTATTTGCCTTTCAAAATGCCAGTGAAAGAAAAACACATGGGATGCTCATATCATATGTCTTTGTTGCAATGGAAAAATTGGGAAGGAAGTGATAGCATTGACGTAATTTGTGTAGCTTATATGTGTTGAACCTTTTTATTTATTTACATACATATTTGTTTTTCTCTTTTGGATGTAATTTGGGGAAAAAATCTTCCCTTTCTCGCTATTATATTTGTTCAATATTTCTGGCATATAACTGCATTGTCTGAATGTTTGCTTGCTCTTCTTTCTCCTCAATGCCAAGGTCCATACAAAGAATACTAAAATACCCTCCAACAAGAACATTGAGTGGAGATGAGAGGCAGCTCTTATGGAAATTCCGTTTCTCTCTGATGTCTGAAAAGAAGGCTCTCACGAAGTTCCTTCGTTGTGTTGAATGGAGTGATATCCAGGTCAGCTTAATAGAATCTTAGAAGTTAAGCAATCGACGTTATTTGGGTGAATTGTTTTACCAAGACAAGTTACAATAACTTGAATACGATGCATCCTGTGTCCACTTAAAGTTTTTCAATGGTAAAATATTCAATTGTAAATATGATGGGCACTCAAGGGTGTGAGGAACCCTTCCTTAAAAATTTGAGAGAACCCACCCATTTAAATACTCCATAAAGTAATTCATATTGCTCAATGTGGGACTAGGCATCCCACACTACTTTGATTTCCATCAATTGGACAACCTAGGAGAGTCAACATCCCAGTGGCTACATTTTGTGACACTTAGCTTTCTCACTAGTCAAAATCCTCTACCAGTTAGCCTTCCATCTTCAATATCTAGTTTCGATACCTATTGATAGGCAACCAAGTGGGATGGTGATAAGATTCTGAATAGAATTCAGACTTATTCAAGAAGGAAGAGGCAAAAGATAAATTAGGATTAATTTCATTTAATTTAGTATTTTATTTAGTTTTTAGATATTGCTTCAGATTTTATTTAGTTATTTAATTCTTTAGATTCAGTATGTTGTCTAGTTAGATTTTATTCAGTATTTTAGATTTTAGGGAATTTTATTTAGTTATCTAGTTTTCTAGATTTTATTCATTATCTTAAATAGTTCTCTGAATTTTATTTTAGATTGTATTCAGCATTATAAATATGACTAGCACCTTAGAAGCTAGCATATCATCAGATTAATAAAATAGTCTTTCAAACCCTTTGGAGATTCTCCCGAGCGTGGCTATTGAGATAAATATAGAACAAGATTCTTGTTTTATATTATCTTAATGGATTTATTCTTATTATTTCTTCCGATTATTCTGAGCTCCTATCAATTTGGTATCAAAGCCATGTTTACCACTCCTACGGGTCAAGAAACAAACCATTTGACAATTCATCCAATCATTCCCTAGAAAATCAAGACTCGATCATTTCAAATCTAGCTGCCATAGCCTCAAGACTTGAAACTCTTGATTTATTAAAAGAGAAAATAGAGGCACTTGAAGCCTCTACATTCAACAAAGGCAAAAATGCTCAAGAGGGCTTCCACAAGCATTATTATGAAGAAGAAAGTAAAGAAGAGCAAGAAAATCATAGATGTAGCAGATTTCATTGCATAAAAATTGAATTTTCAAAATTTAGTGGAGGTGATCCACGAGGTTGGTTCTTAAAGGTTGAAAAATACTTCAAATATTATGGCACACCTAAAGGAGATAAAGTAGACGTAACTTCATTGTCTCTGAAAGGTGACACCTTTGACTTGTTTGCTTGGATCAGCCATGAACAGATGCTTCATTATTGGGAGGAACTAGTGATAGCTTTTCAGGAGAATTTCGGGCCCCTTGAGTACCAAAACCTTGGCGAATTCCTGTGCAGCATCAAACAAGAAGGAAGCGTGCAGGAATACAGAGTAGAATTTGCTAAATGATCATTTTGAGTCAATAATTGGCCGGAGCATTGCCTACTCGGTGTTTTTTGCGGACTGAAGGATGACCCACGCGCAGATGCATGTATTCACAAACCTAGGAGTGTTTACCGCGCTATGAGTCTTGCACTAGAGTTTGAAGGAAAACTTTTCTCTCGTGGGTCCAAGCTAAACGTTCTACCGACCCACAATTGATATAATTCTTCCTTTACCTTTGCATGAGAATAGACGACTTAGGCCCAAAAAGCTTCGATAACATCTTCGAACTCGTACAGAAACCCAGCAACATCTTCTTCATTCAACCTTGCATCATCAAGCTTGGCTAGACCAGCTTCCATGGATGCTGAGCATCTACGGAGGAGGGAGAAGGGCCTTTGCTTTTGTTGTGGGAAACAATTTTGGCCCGGGCACCGATGTAAGGGTTCATTCTCCTTAATAGAGGTCATAGAAGAAGGCGAGGAGATTATTCCTCCACTTGAAGATGCTGCACTCGAAGAAATAGAACCACAGGGAGCTGAAATTTCATTAAATGCCATCCTAAGCAGTAACTTTGGGTCAGCAATGAAACTTAGTGGAAGATTGGGCTCTCGACAGGTGTTATTATTAGTGGCTAGTGGGTCCACATACAATTTTATCTTTGATGCATTAATCCAGGAACTTCATCTACCTACCCAGTCTATTTCTACTTTTGGAGTTCAAATAGATGACAGTATTATTGTGCGTTGCAACTGAATCTGCAAAAATGTGGAAGTAGAACTGATAGGTCTAACCATTAAGGAAGATTTTTTCCCCTTCACTCTAGGGGGTTGATCTAGTTTTTGGTATTAAGTGGCTAGCATCCCTTAACACAGTGCAAGCCAATTGGAATCAACTCTTTATGATTTTCTGGATAAATGGTAAGAGGTATAAGCTGCAAGGAGTCCCTAATACTACTAGAGGTGCTAACTTAACTCAATGCAACGAATTGAAGTTTCTGCTGACTCTAAACCTTTCCAATATTTCAACCCGGAACTTTAATTGCAGCATTCCCATTTGTTTTTGAAGAACCCACAAACTTGCCACCAGTTAGAAATCACTCACATACCATTACCCTATTAATCCTCCTAATTTACGACCGTATAGGTATTCTCATTATCAAAAAACCAATATTGAGAAGCAAGTTGAAGATGAAGAATTACTAAAAAAGGGGTTCATTCAACCCACTTCTAGCCCATTTGCCAACCTAGTCATGTTGGTCGTAAAGAAGGATGGTTCATGGTGTTTTTGTTTAGATTATCGAAAATTGAATAACATTACAATTCAGACAAATATCCAATTCCCAATATTGATGAGTTATTAGGTGAGCTACACAGGGCGATTTATTTCTCCAAATTAGATCTACGATCTGGATACCACCAAATTAGGATGTCACCTCGTGATATTTACAAAACAGCATTTCGAACTCACTCTGGGCACTATGAATTCACAGTATGCCATTCGGCTTAACTAATGCTCCAGCCACTTTTTAAGCAGTTATGAACGATTTATTTCGTCCCTATTTGTGAAAATTTGTATTGGTATTTTTTGATGATATTTTGATTACAGTTCCTCCTTCCAATAGCACCAAGATCACTTGCACACTGTCTTGCAAACATTACAGGAAAATATGTTCAGTGTCAATTTAAAAAAATGCTTTATAGGGAGGTTAAGAGTTCCCTTTTTAGGGCACCAAATTTCTGCACAAGGAGTGGAGGTTGAAGCTGAAAAGGTGGAGGCAGTACGTGAGTGGCCTATTCCAGAAAATGTAAAGGAGTTACATGGGTTATTAGGCCTTGTTGGATATTACTGATGTTTTGTGAAGAATTTTGGAATTATTGTGCGACCCCTTACTTAGTTGATTAAGAAGGATGCCTTCTTATGGTTTGAACCAGCTCAAAAGGCTTTTAATTGCCTGAAACTTGCATTGATGATGGCACCTGTTTTACACTTGCCCAATTTTGAAGATGAACTTACAATTGAATGCGATGCATCCATTGAAGGGATTGGAGCTATACCGTTGCAAAACAACCATCCCATTGCTTACTTCAGTAAAGGGTTTTCTTTCTCTAACTGCTTCAAGTCCACTTACGATTGTGAACTCCTTGTGTTAGTGCTTGCAGTACAAAAATGGCTCCATTACCTCCTCGGGAGGCATTTCTTTATTAGAACAGATCACGCCGGCCTTCAATATTTACTACAATGTATCACCACCAACACTTAACATAGGTTGATCATCAAGTTTTTACCATTTAATTTTACTATTATCTACAAAGCAGGAGTGGGATATAAGAGGGTTGATGCGTTGTCAAGATGACCGTAACATGCAGATTTTTTTCAACTGGCAGTACCCTTTGTGACCAAGCTACATGACCTCCCCTCTGCATTGGGCTTAGATCCATTCACTAATGAAATAATGCAGGATTTGCAAAACAATCCAACATCTCGTCCTAAATTCCATCTAGTTAATCAAAAAATTTTCTATGGTCATTGAGTAGTCATTCCTTATTCATCACTTGATTTTGTGTTGCATGTACGACCTCATTGAGTCTTAGATCACAGATGGACTCGTTATCATTTGCTTGAATTATTGGTGGAATGGCACGAGTGACCTGTGGAAAAAGCAAGCTGGGAGGACTATGACCTATTGCATGCTCAATTCCCTTCTTTTCAACTTGAGGACAAGTTGAGTTTTCAAGAGGGGGTAATGATAAGATTCTGGATAGAATTCAAACTTATTCAAGAAGGAAGAGGCAAAAGATAAATTCGGATTAATTTCATTTAATTTAGTATTTTATTTAGTATTTAGATATTTCTTCAGATTTTATTTATTTATTTAATTCTTTAGATTCAGTATTTTATCTAGTTAGATTTTATTCAGTATTTTAGATTTTAGGAAATTTTATTTAGTTATCTAGTTATTGAGATTTTATTCATTATCTTAAATAGTTATCTAAATTTTATTTTAGATTGTATTCAGCATTATAAATATGACTAGCAACTTAGAAGCTAGCATATCATCAGATTGATAAAACAGTTTTTCAAACCCTTTGGAGATTCTCCCGAGCGTGGCTATTGAGAGAAATACAGAATGAGATTCTTGTTCTATATCATCTTAATAAATTTATTCTTATTATTTCTTCTGATTATTCTAAGCTCCTATCAGATGGGAAATTATCGCAAAAAGCTAGCTATTGTCATTGGGGTAGGGAAACCAACCCATTCAAGTACCTTATTGAGTATGTCATTCTTCTCCATCTGGGTCTAGGCATCCTATACTGCCTTGGTTTTCATAAAAATATAGACGGATACTTGTGTAATTAGTAAAATAGAATGTCTACTACCATATTTCTTCATTAAGAACTGGAAGTATTGGGCACACTTCAACAAGAGTCAAATACTAATTCCAAGGATTTTGAGCAGGGAACCTTTTGCTTTTGGAGAATGTGAGAACTACTGATGTTTATATAGAGACATTTTTTCTGAAAGTGTATATGAGGATGACCAGGGTCTTTTACATGGAAACAGGAATTTGGGGTAATTCTGGGACTGGATCTGTTTGAGGCCTATCATGCTTTTTGTTTCCATTCAGATACTAACTGTTTCCCAGTTTCTCGTTATTGTACATATAGCTGCATTGTCATTATCTAAATTGGACTGAAAGTTTATCAACCAACAAATCACATGCTTTGAATTTCTATTTTTGTTGATTTGTGTTATTTCAATGGTTGACTTGTTATCTCTCTTTCTCCTTTTTCTTAATCTTTTTTTTTTCTATTTTTAAGAAGATAATGACAACATTATTAATTTATAATATTCATTTGACTGCAGGAAGCAAAACAAGCTGTGGAATTGATGGGAAAATGGGAAATGATTGATGTCTGTGATGCGCTTGAACTCTTATCTCCTGTTTTTGAAAGTGAAGAGGTAATTTGGACGTATATTTTAGTTCAGAGCTATGCCTGCTTTCCTAAATGTTGTTAATATAGCTGGCTTTTTGTCTCTCATGGTGTAATGGTAAATATTGAGGAGTACCATCTCAAACCTAGAGTTATTTCTTACTTAAGCTCTGGTTGGTATGTCCATAATACCTCATTTTAAATACTGTCGCAAATGATAAGCTGCCTTTTCTGTCTTTTCCTGGTGTAATGGTAAATTTTACAGGATACCATCACAAAATTTTTATGAATCCTTACATATGCTTCTGTTGTTATGCCCATATCATCTCTCCTTGATTCACCATGTTTTTAAATTTATTATTACTGATGATCAAAATTATGAACTATATATAAATATTATAGCTTTAGCTGGGTAGTCTGAATTTTGTGCACTGCGAGGATTGGGACTCTGGCAATTACATTAACAGTTATCTCAGGTTTTTTTACATTTAATATAATTTTAGAAAAAAATGTGCCACCAAAGCTTGTGACTCTGGCAGTTGGATTGACAGTAATCTGAGGTATGTTTTACATTTACATAGTGTTGTTTTTAAAAGTGTGCTACTAAGGGCATACTCTCTTCGGTTCTATTTATAGGGCAAAGAGAGAAGAATTTTTTTGATCCTTTTTATAAGTTACATGATTCACAAATTTTCATCACAAAGGCTTTCCTTCTAGGTGAAACATGTTGGAAGTAATTTATAAATAGAATTAGAGGAGTATCTCCAAAGTGACAGATTTTGGATATATTCGCTTGTCTGAGGTAGTTCACAGCCATAATTGACCTTTTGGACGACACAACTATTGAAGCAACTGGATTTTGCTCTGAAAAAAGTTGAATGTTTTCACTTGCTTGGGCTTCTAATGATAATCCATTTTATAGGGGCTTGTGGTCTCGTGCTACAGTGGACCTTTTGTTTTGTATCTGAATTAGTGATGATAACCATTCAAACTTCAAAGATGTTAAGCCTCTTTTCTAGAGCAGCTATGGGTGAAAAATGTTAGAAAGATTGATAGAATAGGACTTTGGATGCTACCCTCGAGTGTAGGAGATTTCTTAGTCTTTCATTTAAGAGATCAATTCATCCATGCTCTTGATCGTTGACATGATGGCAAAGCCTCGTTGAACAGTCGGGCAAGACTTTGATTCTTTCCACCCCTAATTTTTTATTCTTATACCAGTAAAATAGTTGTGTACTTTGTCCACATTTCAAGCCCAAGGAGGTTTCACATAAGAAATTCATGCCAAAACTTTCATGGGCCTTACTTCAACACTAACCCTTGACATATCTAAACTTCTGCTGTTTTATCCTTAAATACTAATTGAATACTTATCAGTTAAATATTAATTGAATACTTATCAGTGTAAGGATATGTTTATAATGCTGTCACCTAATCAAGTGGTTGTTCAACTTGAAATGCCAATGCATCCACTTCTTTTGGTGCTAGTATAGATGCATTACACCATATTTACAGCTTTTTGTTTTATTGGCCACAAGATATATCAGGCCTTACTCTACTTCTGCTTTGCAGGTCCGTGCATATGCAGTTAGTGTTCTTGAAAGAGCAGATAATGAAGAGCTTCAGTGTTACTTGCTTCAATTGGTTCAAGCTCTTCGATTTGAGCGCTCTGATAAATCTCGCCTTTGTCATTTCCTTGTCGGACGTGGTATGTGCATGAGGGTTTTAGAGTGAGATCAAGTGTTTCTTTCATTTTATACCCTCCTGTCTGAAGTGAGCCTTTTTTAAACGTCAACAGCATTACGCAATATTGAATTTGCCAGCTTTCTTCGCTGGTATGTAACTGCTGAACTCTATGATCCTGCATATGCCAAACGGTTTTATTGCACATATGAGATTCTGGAGGAGAATATGCTGAAGGTGTGAGCTTGTATGAATTATTAATATATTTGTATTTGCCATAATAATTTTCACTTAATTGCTTATTAATGTAGAGCTGTTTGATATCTTGTTCCCCTTTCCCTCTCTTCATTTGCAAGTTTGACATAATAGCAAAACCATTTCTGCGTCTTAACTGTTCTGATATCCTGTCACTGAATGCCTAGGATTATGTGAAATCTTCTGTTGTTTCAGTGTATCTAAACATTTTTCTTATTCCCTGAATAAGTGAATTTTCTTTGATAAAATGTTTTCAAAATGTAGAGCTTGGAGATGCCAGCAGATATGCTTTTACTTAAAGAAAAAGATTTTAGTAGGAAAACTGCCATAAAATCCCTCCTTGGGAGGGAAATTGTTTAGAGGGACCAAAACCAATTTAAGTATTAAATGCACACCGAGCCTATCACCTTGTAACAGAGTTACATGTTAGTCTTCAAAAATATCATGTAATTTACATGCTTGTGGTCTGAACATTCTGTTGTCCATGTTATTATTTTCTTGTAGACCATCACTTTCAGGATCATAGGTTGTATTTCCATGAAATTTGCACCTTTATGGTGTGCAAGGTAATAGGTTTGGTGTGCAAGGTCACAAACTTGACCTGCAAGGTGAAAGATGGTAGGCTTGGTGTGCAAGGTGGTAGGCTTGGTGTGCAAGGTACAAGGTGGTAGGCTTGAGGTGCAAGGTAGTAGGCCTGGTGTGCAAAGTGATAAACCTGTTATGCGTTTGGTCCTTAAATTGGTCTTGATTCCTCAAAACAATTTCCCTCCTAAGGAGGGATTTTATGGCAATTTTCCTAAGATTTTATTATGAAATCAGCATAAGGCTTCGCTTAAGTTGGCTAATTTAATTATACATCATGGTTTAATTTTTGCAAATATATATAGTTTTTTTTTTTTTGGTTGGGGGGTAAAGGAATCCAATTAAAACTTTTCTGGCAACATGTTGATCTTCTTAGTGATATTTTGAAGTTATTAAAGGTGATTAAAAATGATGGTCTGAGGTAGAATCAGTTTATTGATGACATTGTCTTTGAAATAGGCAGCTAATGGTGTGAATGGAGAGGAAGATGGGTTTAAATTGTGGCAGAGTTTGGTGCGTCAGACAGAATTAACTGCTCAATTGTGTTCAGTCTCAAGAGAAGTAAGGGGTACCCGTGGTAATACCCAAAAGAAGATTGAAAAGCTTAGACATGTACTTTCTGGGATTCTTAGTGAACTTACCTATTTCGAAGAGGTATGTCCTTACCATGATGCTCTTTATTGTTATAATTTTTTAAACATTTTTGTACTTCATTGAATGATACATCACCAGAAACATTATGTAATTGTAGTCTCTTGATTTATATCCATATTATTTCAAGAAAATTTTATTCAGTTTCTCAAACAAATATTGATGTGTTGTTTTGATTCTAGCCTATACGTTCACCCTTGGCACCAAATATCCTCATAACTGGGATTATACCATCAGAGTCATCAATATTTAAGAGCGCATTGCATCCATTGCGACTTACCTTTAGAACGGCAAATGGCGGTACTTGTAAAATCATATTTAAGAAGGGAGATGATATTCGGCAGGATCAGTTGGTAATCATTCAGATTCTTGCTTTTTCTGTGTGTCTAAGCATGCGCAGAAGCTTTATCGCATGTGTCTGGATATGAATGTTTAGAAAGAATTAGTTTAGTTTAACACATTTTTTCTAGGTTGTCCAAATGGTCTCACTCATGGACCGATTGCTAAAGTTAGAAAATCTTGATCTGCACTTAACGCCATACAAAGTGCTCGCAACTGGGCAAGATGAAGGCATGTTAGAATTCATTCCATCTCGTTCATTGGCACAGGTATGATCTGTTCTAAATTCTTGTATTTGCATGCTGTTGAATTCATTCCCAAACTAATATATAATCCTTGCATTCTAGATCCTGTCAGAGCATCGTAGTATTATCAGCTATTTGCAGAAGTTTCATCCTGATGACCAAGGTCCTTTTGGCATTACAGCTGCCTGTCTTGAAACATTTATTAAAAGCTGTGCTGGCTACTCTGTTATAACATATATACTTGGGATTGGAGACAGGTGATTGTTAATTTTAGTATTTTTCATCTAGAGTAGTTTACCTTAATCCTTTAAACACTCCAATCTTGTTTATCTCTGTGATGCGAACACTTCTCATTGGGTTTGACAAGGGTTTGAATTTACAATGAGGATTTACTGCTATTAAGGGTTCCGTTTGGTTCAATTACACATCCCTATTGCAATGCAATGCAATATCGATTACCATCAATGTATTTGGTATGGCTTTAGAAGGATATGGAAGGAATTTAAATATATATAAAAAATTGAAAAGACAAAAATATCCTTTGCAATTTACAAAAATATTTGTTTTCCCACTTGAAGTGAATTCTTAGGAGTTTATTCTGATTGATAGGCATTTAGACAACCTCCTCCTTAGAGATGATGGGCGTCTTTTCCATGTTGATTTTGGCTTCATTCTTGGGCGAGATCCTAAGCCATTTCCGCCACCGATGAAGCTTTGCAAGGAAATGGTTGAGGCTATGGGGGGAGCTGAGAGGTAAATTTCACATTAGGATTATTCATTTTAGATTCAAGGTGGTGATTGCATCATGTGTTTGGTGGCTTAAAATGTGTATCGTTGACGACTCTCCCTGCAGCCAATATTACACAAGGTTCAAGTCCTATTGTTGTGAAGCATACAACATCCTTCGCAAATCTAGCAACCTAATTTTGAACTTATTTTATTTAATGGCGGGTTCCAATATTCCTGACATTGCTTCTGATCCTGAAAAAGGAATTCTGAAGGTGAGTTTATTCTTGCTTAAACATCACTCAGTCAAAACATGTTCTTTGGTTTCTCACACTATTTAGAAATTCCGTTGCCATACAGCTTCAGGAGAAGTTTCGGTTAGACTTGGATGATGAAGCTAGCATACATTTCTTCCAGGATCTTATCAATGAGAGTGTTAGTGCCTTGTTTCCCCAGATGGTTGAGACCATTCATCGCTGGGCTCAGTATTGGCGCTAACCCCATTATTATTAGCTCGAATTTCAAACAGAACTGGTGAGCTTTATTGTCACTTTAGCTCTCTTCTTGAAAGATCAATACTGGGATAATATTGTTTTGCAACTGCGTGAAAGGTGACAAGGCTTTTTTTTTTTTTTTTTAATGGTTTACTTTTCTGGTGAATTTGCAGTGCCTGTGCGTTTCTTGTTTCTTGTTTCTCCTTTAAGTCTCACCTCAACAAATTCAAGTGTGGGGACTTCTGCCCTCATCTTCCTCACACTTGCTCCCTTGTTTGCAGCTTCAGATGTCCGGAGGCTTCTGAATTCTGTATATATTCTTGGAACTTCATCATCTGGAAGGCAGTGAGTTTGTCTGCTACTGTATATAATATATAGTTTCTTTTATTCTCCTGGCTAAATTTATATCAACACGCCAGCTTAACTTAATTTCTGTGTCTTCTTCTAACTTATGGCCGCTTAGGTTGAATAGAATTTCTCGTGTCTAGATTACGTTGTCAATTATAATCTCGTACTTCATGAACTCTTTTTTGAAGTAGGGTTAATTTTCGCCTACCTTTTGTAGGATTCTCAGATTATTCTTGCAATTATGTTGGTGATAATCGAGTTGAAGTTTTTAAATTAAAATCGCTGACTCCGACTGTATATTTCTGAACTCGTCTACGTCCTTCCACCTTAATACTGTTTTTATTCAATGTGAAGAAGTTAAAAATGGTAATAAGAAAAGATTGTAATCTTTATTTCAAATATTTGAGTATCAATAATATTGAAAAACTCAGCGTGCCTAAAGAATGTGCCTGTGCAAGAAAAATTGATGGGTTAGATAACATTTATATGGATCTTAAGCTCTAGTTGTGCCGATGGGTGCTCACTGGAGAGAAGCCCTGTAAGCTGTTGAATGCATTGTCTGAAGGCTCTCTCTTCTGTAATGCTCTCATTGAATAATCTAATAGCAGGAACATATCCATTCGTTGATGCAACTAGTCGTTGACTTTTTTCCCCCCTTCCCTACTCTCAAGTCCGGTTACGAAAACAGCACTTATCCCAGACCAGTTGAAAAGAGCAAGAGTTGCTCACTCTTCCATCTGAAGTAGCCGTAGATGCAGCAATTCCCCTTGTGAAGATCTTTGGGCATCTCTCTCTTGGGTAGCCTTAGTTAAGTACGGATGGTAGGATGTTGGGAATAGCCTTTAAAGAGCGCATTCTTCCTCTCGGGAAAGTCTTGGCTGATTGACGCAATCTGCTCGTAAATAACCAAGTAATGGAATCACATGGCGGAGAGATCTTCTCAATTGTGGGTTCGATTAAATTTAATAAATCAGATTAAATAGTTATTAAAAAGTTTAAATAAATCTGAATTGTTAAAATTTAATTTAAACCATTTAAAATTGTAGTGAAAATGTAGTGGGAATAAACTAAATTCGGCCTCACAATATGGCTAATCAACCACCAAGTAAACCATCTTACTCCTTTTATCTAAAAATATATAGTATTTTTAATCTTTTGATATGTAATCATTTTTTTTTCAAAAGTATCCTTATTAATGATAACTTTAATTTATTGTAAGGTATTTAATAGGGGTAAATATGTAAAGATTGGGTTAGTTGAAAAGTAAGTAACTATTTTATTAAGGGTGAAATTTGATTAAAAATATCTTATATTTTTTAACAGAGGAAGTAATTCTTTGCCTTGCTGCAGTGATTCTTCAATCATATGCGTGGATTTAAGTCTGCAAGGAATGGGTGAGCGAAATTTGTTTGGAAGACGTAGCGTAATGTTGAGTTGTGACAAAAACGCTAATATATGTTTTTAAAATTATTCAGATACGAGATAGTTTTCATTCTCAGCATGCAATTTTTTTTATTAACAATATTTCATTTTTTTTTTGGAATGGAAAAGTAAAAGAAAAAAAAGAAAAAGGATTAAGGTTGCGCGAGGGGCAAAAAACATCGAGGCTATGTTAGATCAACATTAATTTAAAAGAATCTATAGAAGTTAAGTTGGTTTGACATTCATTTCAATTTTTTTTATGAAGGTCAATGTATGATAAATTTTTTAATTAGTGGCATCATTTATAAATTATGGGCGATACAATCAACTTTTCAGATCCTGTACAGCATATTAAAAATGGGTTTAGTTTATATTAAAAATATGAATTTTCACAAGATATAATTTTTTGGGCAGGAGGATATGGTTAATTAATAGATGGTTTATACTCCTACACATGGTTTCGCAGGATCATTAATAGATGTCGGCACATTTGTGTTTAAAAAAAATCTGGGAGTTAGTAAGTTGAATAGATGATTCAATGTGATGGGGAAAAAAAGGCTTCACGTCATGGTACTAGTAAAATTTGGCTCCTATACCAAATTTTGTTTGGATTATAATCTAATTTGATTGCAAAAATATATAGTTGTTTATTTTCAACCAAAATAAAAAAATAGTCCCTAATGAACAGTGGAAAGAAGTTTTTTTTTTTGGGAAAACATAACTTTGGTCTTTATATTTTACTCAAATTTTGCTATAAGTTCCTGTATTTTTTTCTTAGTGTTCTAAGTCTTTATATATATTTTTTTAATTTTCTAAGTGCCTATAACACTGCTTGTGGAAAGGTCTAAAATATTGAAAAATAAAAGTATAAAAATTTATAATAAAACTTGAATAAATTGCATTGAAAATTTTAAATATCTTTCATGTCATACTATATATATATATTTAAAGCAATGCATTAATTTATTCATGGACAGCAATGTCTGAAGTTAACCAGATTCATTTCTTTTTAAAGCGTGTTTGCCACGAAAAAGAGGAAGGTGTCTGTTTATTCGGTGAAATCTGGCAAGCAATGCAAATGTACAGCTATCATGAGCAAATCTTAACACACATCAAGATGCTTCCTTGCATACAGGAAGAAGAAAGACCCATCTTCTTATGGAATTAACATATCGATTTATTTGAACGGGTAAGAGCTGCAAAGTCGATTTTGACAGTTCCAGAAATCAGAGAGTTAACATCTCTTTGTGAATACATGATAGCTATCAGGGTCCTTACAAGTTCTCCTTGTTTAATTTTTAAAGTTTTCTTAGATCATGGTTAACACATGACGTTTTGTCAAGTGTTTCTTTTTTCTTTTTCTTTTTTACTATTTTTTTTCTCATTTAAACCTTTATTTTGCATCTACATTTTTTGGATGAACTTCTGATTGATTCTTTAATTAAAAAAATTAGTTTTTTTGATAATCTAATTAATTTAATTTTTAATTTAAAGATGCGGTTAAAAATACTGTCCATAGTTTAATTTATTATACAATATTACATACATAAACAGTTACGCAATATAAACTCTTATATATTTTGGTCTTATTCTTTCTTTTTGTCTGAATTTGATCCTATGTTATTAATTAGGGTGTATATAGCATGTTTAGATTAATTTAAAATGAATGTAAAAAAATATGTCAGCCATTCATAATTTCATAAACTCGAATTGAAATTTACACATTGAAAAATCTTGCTATAAAATAAGTATTGGTGTCAGATTACATGAAGGGTTGTTGCATTTGGAAGCTTCTGATCAATTCCGCTTTCCGATCGAGGGTAATTCCGTAGTTTTACTAGATTTTATGGACAATTCACTTCCTTTGTTATAAAATCCCCTCGCATTCGCATTGCTCCAAAGCGTGGTTCAGCCCTCGCGTGTCTCTCTCGCTTTCTGCGATTCGATTTATTTTACTAGATCCTTCAGCCGCACATCTCTCTAGGTAAATTTTAAATGGAAGATCATTCATTCCTTCTGTTTCGTCAGTCCCCTCAATCTTTTTGAATATCGTTTTTGAAGTTTCTATTTTTTTTCCTTTGGATTATTGCATTCCAGAAGTGTTTCTAGCGTGTATCGTTTAGGGGATAAGAGTTTTAAGCTCATTTTCCGATTGAATGAAGTTTCTAGTGAGGGTTGGTTTTATTGGTATTTTGACTATTTGGTTTTTTTTTTTTTATTGTTCTCTAACTGTGTTGATCTGATGATTTCGGGAACGTTGATAGTTTGTTTTCGCGATATTGTAATGAATCCGGCAGGATATGTTTAAAATGCCTTGTTCAAATCGTAATTTTGATCTGTGCGATCCATTTCCGTTGCCTTCAAAAGACTATGCGATGCGAATTTCGAATCATTTTGTATGACGCTGTGGTCTCATTATCATGAGATCTGGCCAAATTCAGTGGCATTAACTTTATTCTCCTTTAAGATTCGGCTTGGTTAGATTCCCTGATTAAGACAGACTTTTCTGTGGTAAAATAAAATTTTAACACTTGGAAATTTGCTCCTAAAATATTGTAGCGGGTTGATGTTTTATGCATGGGTATATGCAGGGGTCCGTTGTTTGAAGGAGAAATGGGACTGACATTCACGAAGCTTTTCAGTCGGCTCTTTGCCAAAAAGGAGATGCGAATTCTCATGGTGGGTCTTGATGCTGCTGGTAAGACCACCATCTTGTATAAGCTCAAGCTTGGAGAGATCGTAACTACAATTCCTACCATTGGTAAGTTTCCGAACTATACTTTCTGTTGATGCTTTATTATTACAGCTGTGTGCTTTTAATTTGGACAACTTTGTCCATTCGACTTTTTTCTGGGGGAGAAACTTTAGAAGAGCGGGGGAGGGGGATGGGGTTGGTTAAATCCCCATTTGGGCCGGTTTGAATTCCTACCCAAAAGTGCAACAGATGCATTCAATTCTTCCCCTTTTATATTTGCTTGAAACTTGTTAGTCCTTAATTGTGATCCTAAATCTTGGAATAACTATAATTTAATAGTAACTATTTACTTTGTACTTTTCACTATTGTTCTTTTATAGTATTCTATAGGTCTATCTTGATCAAATAAGACTTGGGATAACTGATTTCTGTTGTTGATATGTTGATAAGCTTTCTTGAAATCACAATGTATTACAAATTGCCAGTTAGCAGCAGATCAAGAGCCATGAACAAACCTTGAAAATTGCGGCTGCTAAAACTCTAGATGATCTGGCCTTTTAGATGTCAGACATGCCACCTAATATTGGATTGTTGAGATGAGATCCAGCATGCAACTTGTCGCCTTTAATTTACTAAATACTCTTGATTAATATCATATTCATTGTGAATTTCCTGGTAAATTTTGGGCAGATCGTTCACTTGAAATTTTAAGTGTTCAATTTTGTATCAGCATGATATACTTATATATATCTATGTAGAAGTTTAACGATGAGTTGTCTAATTGCCAACCTGATACTTGATCATTGAATATATGGCTGGTATGTTTTATCAAGGTAGTCTAATACAAAAGGTACACTTAAGGTGCTAGATTATAAGTACAACAGCTTGAGGTTAGAGGCTCCAGAGGAAAAAGAAGAAGTCTGGATTGAGGAAAAGAAGTATAGAAGCCAAAGTAAAGAAGTTTGTGTCCAAGAAAGTATGAAGTTTTTAACCGCCCTAATCCATAACTACATATAACAGCTCGTTTAATGTAAATGCTATTTAAAAGCTACCCCCAAAGGCTGATTCTTCACACTTCCTCTTGTGCCTCCTAGAGTACGTGTGAATGACAGGAGGAACTCTATCAATAACAAAGAGGCTAAGTAAATATTTTAAAGTGAGAATAACCACTTTACCCTATTACTTATGAAGTTTTGGTCTAGGTTAAGGGTTTTATGGTTTTCCCTGCCCTTAAAATAGTTGTATTGTTTTCAGAAAACTTGTGGGTGGACCTTTAGGGATAAAAACAATTTATGCCTGCAACAGGCCTTTGGCAAGTTGCATAGACCATAGAAGTGCTAAAGTTGCTGCCAGTTACCCAGGTTGAAGGCACTTTACCTTGACTTTATGAGAGGCTTTTAGGCCTTTTAGCATCTTGCCTCAGTGCTGCCTCTGACAACAGTAGTTGTATTACCTTTTCTTGATCCTTACGTTGAGATATGAACACATAATCTTGTTGATTTCTGGTACAGTCTACAGTGCAATTCTTGTGCAGTCTAGATCCTCACATGGAAGACAGGAGCATTTCTAGCCCCTTAAAAAGGGAAGTAAAAGTACAAGCATATGATTTCCTGATTACTCTTTATTTTTGGTTTCATTCCCCCTCAGAAAGGTGTGTGGGCATACATAATTTTATTCAAGAGTTATCTTTGAGTGAAAGTAATAAATTTTGCTTGATTGATTGTTATGGATGTGTAAATATTTGCTAGCGGGCATTACACTTAAAGCCACTTCCATATACATGGGCATACATAATTTGATAACTTTTGGTGGTCAATTCTGAGCTTCGTTTTCGCTTTTGAGAGTTGATGAGGTATTTATTGTGGCTGGTCACCCAGACTGAATTTTTTTCTTCCTTGATCTACTGTAGTGATTCTGATATTATTCTCTTGATTCCTATGCATGTGAAGTTTTTGTTTGATATCCTATTTGTCAGTCTGAACATTTGTGATGCATGTGTTTTTTTTCCCTTTTGACTAAATAAATACCCCCTCCGGTCTGAAATATAGGCAGTTTTTTTAGAAAAATTCATGTACCAATAAAGCCCTCATTCTCATAATATATATATATATATTTACCTTTAGTCCCAATTACTAATGCACTTTATGATAAGTGAGGGATAACTTTACACAAGGATCTAGGCTAATAGATACAAGAGGTAAAATTGGGAGAAATTTTTTACATATGCTAGGTTGCTTATAATTTGAACCAAAATTAGTTGAGGGAAAATGCTTATATTTTGGACCAGAGGGAGTACCTGTGCTTTTATGGGCTTTTCTGACACTCTTTTTCAGGGTTTAATGTGGAGACTGTTGAATACAAGAATATTAGCTTCACTGTTTGGGATGTTGGTGGTCAGGATAAGGTGTCAATTTTGATCCCTCTTCATTCTTTTATATTGCTAGGCGTACATAATTCGTAGTGTAGGCCACTTCTATCTCACTGCCAAACGATGTTTTGATACACCTTTTGTTGTTTTTAGATATTCTTGTCTTGGAGGCTGATGTCTGGATATTTATTTTTTCATTTAATGTTTTGCAGATTCGCCCCTTGTGGAGGCATTACTTCCAGAATACACAGGGCCTTATATTTGTCGTGGACAGCAATGACAGGGACAGAGTTGTTGAAGCAAGAGATGAGTTGCACAGAATGTTGAATGAGGTACCTCTGTCAGCATTTATCTTTATCTAATGTGATGCGATTCCATATTGTTAATGCATTAGTCTAGCAATTGATGTTAGCTTGCTCTGAGTGGTTCTCTTTTGATTACGAGGGACGTTGAAAATGTTTCATTTTCTTTAATTATCTTTCAGGATGAACTCAGAGATGCAGTATTACTTGTATTTGCCAACAAACAAGATCTTCCCAATGCAATGAATGCTGCTGAGATCACTGATAAGCTGGGCCTCCACTCTCTCAGGCAGAGACACTGGTAAATAATTCGATAACCTTCTTGTCATTTAGCATTGATAGGATTAGCGATCCTGATGAGGTCTGATGGTTTTGTGGCCTTTCCAGGTATATCCAGAGCACCTGTGCAACTTCTGGGGAAGGCCTTTATGAGGGTTTGGATTGGCTTTCCAACAATATTGCCACCAAGGTAGCTATTGGTTCTGCTCTTTGCTGTATTGCTTAAAAACGGTGCTTAATGATGGATGGAGGTTTTGGATATTTCGTTAGTTTTGAATGATGGCAAAATTCCTGATATATGCCTCTTAGGCTCTTAGCTTGCACGTGTTCTTCATCTTGATTTGTTTTAACAGGCTTTTTAAGAATTCAATAACATTTAAGTTACGCTCTTTTGCTAAAATGCTAGGAGGCGATTCTTACCTGCTTTTTCCATCATTTCAGGCTTGATGCTCTTTCGGAGTCATGTGGGAGTAATTCTGGATGCAGGGGTGAATATTATCTAGGTTTTTATTTTTCTTGTTCTATTAAAAAAAAAAAAAGGGAATCATTGAGAGATAAATTTGGTTGTGTTTATCTTCTGCTGTGTAGTAGGACTCGAGCTATAGTAGAAATGTTTTGATGGGGATATGTAAGACCAGAGCTTTATACTGGTGTTTGGCTGCAATGTTTATAACTGTCATGGAAACTAATTCAATGCGCCATCCTTTTTTCTCTGAAAACTCTATTTGGGCTGCTGCTGCTGCAATTACTAGAAGGCGCACAGTAAATCTTAAACACGTGTCCCACGTATATGTTAGTCTCTATTTGGTGCATTGGAGTTTTGGGCCTGCAGAAAAGGGGAAAGGAGAAGGAAGGACGAATGACTTGTGGTTTGGTAAGCTGCACTGCTGCTTTCCCTTAGGAAGGTCAGATTGTATCACGATGATGGAATTGGTTTCATCTTTGTAACTTTAGGATCTTTTTGGGATGGCATTTTTTTTGACCAAATGCCGTCTAGCTTTTCCCAAATTTCTGGCACCAAGCTCAACTTGACCCAACCCTTTCAAATGTTACTCACTTTCTGCCGTTTGCCTTTCTTCCCCAAGGGGCCTCCACTTTGAACGGTATTGGGTTTAAGGGGAGATATACAAGTGAACAATATTCATAAACCCAATTTTAGGTTGAGATGTGGCATTAGATTTGTATCCTATGGGAGTGTTGAGTCTAGCTGTGTTCTCTTTCGAGATGTTCTCTGGGTCTAACAAGTGATATTAGAATAAGTCCTTGTAAGAGACTTAGTGAGAAAACAATGAAAAAATTTGGCATGATGGTATCTTCATAGTGTGGGCATATGTGGAAGCATGTTTTAGTTGGCTTCACTTTGTAGGAGAAAGAAGTCCTAGATAGAATGGAATTAGGTTGGATAATAAATGGTATATAAGTGGAAAGACTCGTTAAGGTTTTTGATTAAAATATGAAGTGATACTATAAATGTGCTATGTTGGACTTGGGCAGTCCGCTTGTATTCTCCTTTCAAAGATAACTCTCTAAGCCAATGATTTATAGAACTAGGGCCGTCCTGAATAAGTCTTTAACAAAACAACAAATTTTAATTATTCCGGTGTATTACTATATTTGAGTAGGGTCGAACAACATTATAACTTTTTTAAAAAAATATATATATATATTAAATATTAATTATTAAGTTTTAGTTCATTTTATATTGTTATATTTGACTAATTTTCAAGGCCTCTAGTTGATCATTTTCTCTATTTGTAATCCGTTCAGGATAAAAGAAAAATAATTTCTTCTAAATGCATCATCTTTACCCGATAGTTTTTAGCATTAACATCCCGCACATTTTTGTCATCTTATCAAATTAACTTGAGGTCAATAGAAATAAAATATTGAAGCAATATTTATTTAATGCTTAATTCCTTCCAAATTGTTCTGTGACAATATCCTTTTACTTTAGGATTTTCTTTGCAGAATCCATTCGTTTTTCTTTTCGCTCCAAATAGGAATATAAAATTATGATTTTCAAGAAGAAAGTTAAATGTTAAATAATGGATAAAAACGTGTTCATTGTGTACATAAAGCCAGCCTTGTAAAAGAAATGTTCTTATTGAAATTTAGAGAACTCCATAATTATTGGTAATCTAAATTTTTAAACTAATTTTGATGAAGATTTTTTTATAAGAATGGTATAATTAGTAATAACCGTTACAAATACATCTTCAATTTCTTTTTCATCTTTGTGTCAGTAGTTTTTTTTCAAAAAAAATCAATCTAGACTTTAATTCATAATATAAGGATAATCATTTCTTTTCACTCTTGAATTGGCTTGCTTGCGTTTCTGTTACAAATTTTAAAATTTACAGAGCATGATATTTTTCATGCAAAGAGAAAATGTAACTTAAGCGAGGAGCTAACATAGAGATTCTAATATATTATTAAAATCTATAATATTTTGCACCTAACCATCACTTTAAAGTTTGGTCATCATCGCAGTTCACAATCATTTGCTTCAGATAATATTCGATCCAAAATATGACCTTAAATAGTCCCTCAAATATGATGTTCAGTCTCAGTTAGATGCTGATCAGGTTGGCTTATATGTCACCAATAATCTCCACAAGAGCATGACCCATCTTTGAAATGGTGGAATCGATGAGTGTCCCTGACGATAATTTCACGCTCAACTATCTTGGAGATGAGCTTTGCAGCAATGTGGCAATCTCCACAGACACGAAGGTTCTTGGTAATTCTGATTGCAAAACCAGGTTGGGTATTCAAAATGGCGAACACAATTGCTAACTTTTCACTGTGTACAGCTAGATGGTATTGCTTATCCTCTTCCTCAACATCGTGAAGAGCAGAATCAGTCTCAGGGACATAACCTAATTCTTTCATCTTCCCCACCAATACATCTAGCTCTTCATATATTTCCTTTGACTGTGGATGAGATCTATCACCAGCAAGAAAGGTGTAAATCTGATTATTCAGCTCAAAATTGCTGATTCCAGGCATTTTCCTGAGTCGTCTTCTCTTCATTAATGATCGAATAGCAGTTACCTCTTTCCATCTACCGGCCTTTGCATATATATTAGATAACAACACATAGTAACCTGACTGCTCAGGAGCCAACTGAAAAAGTTTATCAGCAGCTAATAGCCCGATATCCATGTTGGAGTACACACGACAAGCACTAAGCAGAGCTCCCCAAACTCTTTCATTAGGCTCCAAAGGCATTTGTGTGATGAAATTATAGGCTTCATCAACTTTCCCAGCACGTCCTAAAAGATCCACCATACAAGCAAAATGTTCAATCCTTGGGGTTATTTTATAATCAACTGTCATTTGTTTAAAGTAAATCTTGCCTTCATCCAGGAAACCTGAATGGCTGCAAGCAGAGAGAATAGCAACAAAAGAAATGGAATCAGGACTTAAACCAGAATCTTGCATTTCTTTGAAGAGCATGATAGCATTGCGACCCTGCCCAGTCATAGCATAAGCAGATATCAATGATGTCCATGATGCAATGTCATGGAACTTCATTCTGTCAAACACTTTCCTTGCATCTTCCAGACATCCGCACCTAGCATACATGTCTATCAATGCATTCTCTAATATCAAATTGGGGCATAGTTTCTTCTTTTCAACATATTCATGAATTTTCCTTCCAAGCGACAGAGCTGATAGGTCCCCACAGGCTAAAGTAACACAAGCCAAAGTGATTGCATCAGGCTCCACCCAACTTTTTTCCATTTGTGAATATAACTTAACAGCTTCGTTAGGCATTGAATTTTTTACAAACACAGCTATCATCACATTCCATGAGACCAAAGTCTTCATCTCTAAATTCATGAACATATCCTTAACATATGAAACATTTTCAGATGATGTGTTACCTATAGCTGGCATGAGGCTGGCCATTGTACCAGCATCAGGCTGTTGTCCTGACACCTTCATTTCCCGGCAAATCTCCAATGCATCATCAAATTGTCCATTTTGTGCATACCCGACAACCATTGCATTCCAGGAAACGACATCTCTGCCTGGCAACTCATCCAGAACTTGCCGTGCCTCCAATAAACGACAACATTTCCCATACATGGCAATTAGACCATTTCCAATAAACAAATTGGAATCAAGTCGAACCTTGAACACAGCCCCATGAAGTTGCAACCCAATTCTTAGATTCTCAGAGCAATAGCAGGCCTTTAGGACGCAAGGGTATGTATAATTATCCGGACTTAAGCCACCATTAATCATGGTCTTAAAAACTTCCAGTGCATCGTCGTACAAATGATTGTTCACATAGCTCCTTACCATGACATTATAGAAAACAACATTTTTTACAGGAATTTCGTCAAACACCTTGCGTGCCAGGTGAACTTCCCCGCTTGCAGCGTAGGCCCTCATTAGTTTGATTCCCAGAGAAGGGTCTTGATGAAGATCGTAACGAAATATGATTGAGTGGACATTCTTTAAGGTTTTGACAGTAGGAAATTGATCTAACGCTTTACCAATAAGTTCTTCAACAAGACTTAGATTAGCTGGTAACAGAAAGGATTTTTGGAGTGATGAAAACGAGGCTTGTAATTCGAAAAATTGCCGAGAAAGAAAAGAACTAGCTTTCATGAATTTGAAGCTTCCTTCAATGCGAGAATTGGGCGTTGAAATCTGCGTTTAATTGACGGCGACGCCACGAAAATTTGATCGATAAACAGCTCAAGTTATCACGTTTAAAATCGAAGTCGATCCCTCTTAAAAAAAAAAAACAAAAACAAAACAAAACCAAAAATCAAGTCGATCAATATTTGATTTAAACGGCTCAAGGAGTAATTTTCAAACTTCGCCTCCACCACTCTAATACCAGTTCCACCACCATCAAATTTTGTGAGATCTTCAAGAGCTTTTTATTTAGAAGGAGAATTACAATAAGATAAAAAATTAATTCTTTATTTAACCAATTTACTAAATAATAATGAGACCTCTATCTGTATATCAACTTGATTTATTAAAAAAATTAAATAACAAATGAATATTTAGAGATCAAAATTATTTAAAACTATATAAATCATTTTAATAAAAATTTAAAAACAACTAAAAAATAAAATAAAGGGTTCCACTAGAAACATAAGAATTAAACTGCTTGAGATAAAAATTTTAATAAAAAATAATCATTTAAAATATTAATGATTTTTTATCAACTTCACTCCTTTTAATATCTTAAATTTAAAATCTTAAATACAACTATCCGTTATATCTCCTTTTACAAACTCTCCACTCCAATCTCTCACCTAAGCCAATATGATTGTCATCTTTTTCCCTTCTTTCTTCCACCTCCCTTGATTTTTTTTTTTTAACAATGAGTTCAAAATTAACATATTAATGAAAATAAATTAAAACTCAGTCTATATTTACATTAGGTGTCACATTGAGGGAACAATCACCCGCTTTAAAGCACAAGTAGGACCATCCTAATGTGATATTCATATACTTCTTTTAAATTTGGTTTGACTTGTTTGATGAAAAAATTGTGTAAATCATGTATTTAAATAATAAAATAATTTTATAACTTTATCGGTTTATCTTGTATAAGGTAGCATTTTGCTGGCTGTTAACATGGCTTCTCTTCAATGATTGTTTTTTTTTTTTTCAATCATGTTGTTTGGACTGTTAATGTCATATTTGATTTTATTTTTATGCTACATATTACATTTCTATGATTGCCATCGCTAATAAATTAAGTGAAATTTACAATATCTGTATTTATAATGTTCAATATTGTTCTACAATTAATTATTGAAATCTTAATCAAATTACAAAAATACCTCTTCAGTCTCTTATAAATAGCTCGTGATTCAAGAAAGGCTTCAAGTATAAGACAGACTGAGCTCAAGACTGAGTAGCATAGCAAACACATTCTATCATGCAAGAATAAAGCCACCAACCTATTGGATATTTGCTGCACAGAGAATTTTGAACAAAATCGATGCATAGGCTTTTTTTCCAAAGACAATTGCAGCACTGTAATGAATTGTCAAACTCGTCTGCTGCTTAATAAATACAAACTTCCCATCTAATAAATAAAATCTTGTCCATGTTAGACAACCTTGAATCTCTCATGTAGTTCTCTCAATTCATGATATATTTTTGTAAATATATATTTTTTTTTTTTATTTTTAGAAATAAGATTAACTAATTAACTTTAAATGAAAATTACTGTGATAAGTTAACAATTAGACATTAAATATATATGCAATATCGGGAATAAATTAAAATTTTAAGCTCTAATTTGTGGCAAACCCTTTTTGAACAATATTTGAAGATGGATAATTAAAAAATGAATATATATATATATATATATATACACACACACACACATTAAAAATTTTCCAAATTGCTATATTTACTCTTTTATCATCCTTTGTGTGCAAAGCAAGCTGTCAATTCTATTCACCGCCAGAGAGTCAAGTGTAAGAAGTCCACCGTAGGCCTCCAATTTCTGGCCCATTTCCCTGTCTGCGTCTCTTCTTTTACAGCCCATATAAGAATGAAAACTGCATTTAGGGTTTTCCCCCCTTAAAAAAGAAATCCACGATTTGCTTTTTAACTAAAAAGAAAGGGGATGGTACAAATTTAACCCTGAATTATATTGTAAGTGTCTGGTGGCCTAGATTATAGAGTGTACAAAATAAAAAAAATTAATTTTTTAATCTTTCAACTTTTAATTAACTTGCAACTCAACTCAATCTCTTAACTTTTTATTCGTCTATGACTTGATTCCTCAACTTTTATTTGTTTCTTTTTTTTATGTTAACTTAGATCCCACATTAAAGAGCAAGATGACAACATTTTAGAAAAAGATAAGAGTATTTCTTTTATCCCTCTTATTTAATAAGGATAATTTTTTAAAAAATTAAAAAATAAGGACCAAATTATAAGTAAATCAAAAGTTAATGGACTAAATCGTAGTGAGTCATTGTTAAGAGACTCAGTCATAATAAATCATAATTAAGAGATTAAGTTACAAATTAGTTAAAAGTTGAAGGACTACTAAAAGATTAATTTCCTCAAAATAAATTATGAACTATTTAAAGTAGAACATCGAGCACTTTTCTATCCAATGAGTAATGTCCATTTATTTTTTATGGTAGGACTCGGATTTAAGACATCATCCTCTTCATCTCCCCCTTTCATTCATCCTCTATATGGCTTTCATAGACCAGAAATAGCATTATTAACACCCATATCTATCATCTTCTTCATTTCTTCTTCATGGATTACATAGCCTAGTAAATACAACAATGTTATAACTTCATAAAGCATGTGTAAGCAAGGCATCCCATTTGGAATACTACTAAGCAGCATCAGACTGTTAGTGTTAAATGAAGATAAAAGGGGTGGGTGATGTAATGAATAAGAGAGAGAAGGGAGAGCCTAGCAGTGGTGACCATCGAAGTTGTTCTCCTTGAGTGGTTGACACATTAGTGTTGTGCCTCAACTCTACAAACACCACTTCCACGAGCATCTGCCATGTTGCCTCCTTGTCCGTTAACAATCTCATTGTCGTACTGTAAACAATATCACTCATCTTGACCTTATCCTCCTTTATCATGCATTCCTCATTGTAAGCCACTACTTTATGTGCCAGAGCTACCAATCTACTTGGTGTTATCCCATTTCTTCTAGTCACCCTCATCTTCGCCTCTTGTATCGGCACCATATTGCTCTTTAACATTGGCTTGTTGGCTACTATATAGACCATCGCATCTAGAGCTTACTGAATGGTTTGTTTTATTTTGTCTCCTTCGACCACCATGCTTCACTGTTCATGTCTTATCTTCTCTAACAAAACTGGTTCACAAATCAAATACAAATATTAAGAGGCAAGATCAATTGTTGTTCTAACGAACTTGTGTGTATTAAAGGTGAATATTTTCCATAGTTCTCATCTGTATAGTTCTAAAAAAGCCATGGAGAATGAATGAGAGAGAAAAGAGGGGGGAGAGACAAAGGGAGTTGAAGAGAATGATGTCAACAATACAAGGCCCACCATAAAAAAAAACAGACGTTACTCATATGGATGGAAATGTGCTAGGTGTTCCGTTTTGAGTAGTTTATAATTTATTTTGTACAACCTTATAATATAAGCTACCAAACACTCCTTGAGAAATAGTTTAAAATTAAATTTGTATCATTATTCTTTAAAAAAAATTCTCACATCAATACACTCAACAAGCTCACAGTCAAGTAAAAACAGCAAAATAGAGAGTACACACAAACAATCCATTTAATAGTAAATCAATCTGAGGTCCAAAAAAAATGCAGCAAAACAATTGAGAATAAATATAACAAGGTTGGTAAGGAATCTACAACTAAGAGTTTGAGAAAGTAGAGAATTTCCCAAGATCAATAAGATCAAGAATATCATATCAAACTAACATGTCAAGAAACATACCTAGAAAAGTACAAAGAATAGCCTTTCCTTTCTCATCTATCAGAGCCTTTCCTCCTATTGATGTTAGTCAAGAAACATACTGTGGATTCTAACTTGATGAAGGATAACAAGAGCATCATTGATTTTCAAAACCTTCGGACGAGCTTACTCACATCGGATTAAGTGCTTGATTCAAGACAAGGCAAAGGAAGCATAAGATGGATTATTCCCTATATTAACAGAAAATCAAGGGAATAAACCTAAATTTACTATTATGTCAAGAACAAGATCAAGAATGATAACTAATGAGATTTGCAAGCAAAAAAGTTGGGTTTAAAGTTGAAGTTTTAAAGCCAGACAAAACGATAGAATTGGCAAAGATTTATAGAGCACTTAATGCAAGTCAGGTCATGATTGGGGTACAGAGTGCAGCTATGACACATTTTTTATTCATGAGGCCTGGTTTTCGTGTTCATTCAAGTTATTCCTCTAGAAACTTTATGGGCAGCAGAAACATGTTATGGTGAGCTTGCAAAAAAGCGGATATCAGCAAAGTATAAAATGACAAAATGCAAAAAATGGTTCCTATTGATTTCGAAGATTTGAGTCTTTTAACTTTCATACTGTTGACCGCCGTGCTCAGTCAGTCACTCACCTACTATTTCTAATCATTCCTTGCTTTGTATTACTCCTTCAAAGAACCCCTCCAAGATATCCCTATGGAGCGACTAGGGTTTATACTTAGGAGAATAGGTCTAGTAATGCATTAATAACATAAGATTTTTTTAAAAAAATTTTAAAAATGAATTATAAATATCAATTCAAACAATTACAAGAAAGAAATTTTATTACTATATAAAAGTTGGGAGACAGGCAGGCTCGATCCTTAAGGACTTAGGCCCTGAAGCCTAATTTTTCAAAATTCCTCCAAATCTTGAGGCCCAGCATTTATGTAAAGTGCTCAGGCGGGGCTCGTTAGCCCGATTACAAAACAAATAATATTATAATTTAATTAGAATATTTTAAAATTACACATAAATAAATTAAAGTAATTACTCTAGCAAAAAAAATAACTACTTTAGTTAAACTTGGTTAGAATCAGGGCACTCTTCTAAGACAAGCAAATATCAAAGTATCACCATTCGCTACCTAGCACCCACACCAAGACAACAGCTGTGGGTGAAAAGCAAACTATGAGAGGTGTAAGGGGAGTAATTGATAGACATGAGGGGTAACAAGGCAAGCAAATACGGGAGGGAGAGCTGAGTGACTCTGAGTGGGGCAAAAGATCAGAGATGAGGTAGGATGATCAACAGCTAATGAGAGAGTAGAGATGCTGATTGAGACAGAGATAAGCGATGGCCTATGGAGAGCAGATGAGTGACTTTGAAATCTTCTATCTTTAGCTAAGGGAGTGAAAGTTTCAATCAAACAAAGAAGGCTGAGAGAGTGAGAGTCATGAGATTAGAAATTGAAGAAGTTTAAGCATTAGGTTTTTTCTCTATACCCGTTTTTTAGATAGATTGTTTAAAAAAAACAAAGATAACAGGGCTTGGTAGGCCACTCGAGCCCAAACTCATTTTTTAAGGCTCATCAGGTCTAGGTCCAAAAGCCCATTATCTTAAAAATTAAATTCTCCATTTTTTAAGCCTAAACTCTACAGGGTTTATAGGCCTAATACTTATTCCTAACTCTACATATGATATTTAAATATTAATTTATAATTAAAACTCTTAGATTTGTAATAATTTGAATTGATATTTATAACTTATTTTCAAAATATTGTTGAAAACTTAACTATTATTAATTCAATATTTTAAAACCTAATTATCATTCTTCCTTTAGATGGTAGAAGTTTAATATGAAAATTGGACAGGGGGCAAAGTTGTCCTAAAATTCATAACTAGCGTCCAGCGGCCAGTTTTTTGGGTTTTTTTCGGACCAAGGCGGTTAGGTTTAGACTTTTACGAGATAGAGGTGTCTTTCATTGTTTACCAATAAAAAAGTGTGTCTTTGTTGCAACTTGCAAGGGAAGCCTATATGTCATGGTTTTGACAATAACACACAATATGTTGTTTTCATGTTTGAAAATAATTAAATGAAACTTTCATCTCTTGAATCTATAAAGACAATACAAAGTTTATATATTATACGACAAATACATATATGTTATGAATGACGAAATAGTAGTGTACTGCAAAACAAGAAGTGTACTACTAAGATGTTAGCTTGCATATGTTAGCTAAAATATGACTTTTGATGTAATCAATTGAATTACTGCGAAATTAATCATATTAAAAATAGATATCCTAGTGTTAAAAAATAGATTTCCTGGAATATACATAGTTATTTTGATGATTTAATTTTATAAAAATAATGCACTGGAAAGTAAAAGATAGTTATAACAAATAGATGTTACACATTTTGGATAGTTAAATTTGTTTCATAACATGGAGATCGCTATATGTTGTTAAAATCGGCGCATTGATTAGTAGATTGTATCATTATTATATTTTGGTAACATGAATATTTTACACCTTCAAGCTATTACAAACATTGGAATGTATCAAAAAAGTCTGATAATATCTTATACGCACATGAACCTCTTTAAATCATTTCAATTTCACGGATGTAGTTAACAAAACTTGTTAAAGATACGTAAAATTCTTGCATTCTAACAAGGCAAACAAAATTGACGAAAAGGGATAACGCAAGTTTGAAAGGCTGTAATGTTCAAGGATGCCTCAATGGATGCTTCAGTGATTTGTAAAAAGATCTAGAATTTTAATCTTCTAACGCAAACATGTTATAATCACCTTCATCGTCGTTTTCTTGAAACCCTTCTTCTCGGTGACGGTCGTCATCAAAAAGGCAAGGTGCAGCTTCTTGAGTTTTCTGATCCTTTTTGTCGTTCATCTCTATCACTGAAACAATCCTATCTTTAATATTGTTTTTCACAGTTTCAGCTCCAAAACCTTGAGACTGTAATCCAAGAAGTGATAAGCATTCTTCTTGGAATTCCAAGTCATTAGAGGACAAAATTAAACCAGCAATTGTTTCTGCTAGATCAGGGGCATAACTACAGATCTGGAAATGTAAGAAGCCAAATCAATATCATCAATACTCAATATTTAAAATAAAATATAAAACTCACAACAAACTATATACTTCACAAATCATAAATAATGTGACTTATCTATCTCAGACCCCGTGCAAAGCTAAAGGAGCCCACCAACATAGAAGGCCACAAAGAAACAGTAAAAGTAAAATTGATGAAAGTACAAATTTGATAGGGAACGCCAATTTGGTCTATCTATTTTTCCTTTTTTTAACAAAAGGCCACAAAAAAAGTTGTGCAAAGTGATAAAAATCCGGTCATGATAGACTAGATAAAGGGATCTGCACCCATAAAGTAAATTATCAAAATCTTAATATCTAAATTATCATTGAAAGACTAACGAACAAGCCAAGCTAGTTGGTCATATGCATGCCAATGTGTGCTTTTGTGCGGGGAGAGAGCGAGGTTGTGCTTTTGTGAGGGTTCACCTTAGTAGCACGGGCACTTAAAAGAACTCCTGCATGCTTGTCCTTCAAGTCATCCAATGAAAGTTTAATGGCTCTTTTAACAAGATTTCTAAATTATCAAAATCTTAATATCTAAATTATCATTGAAAGACTAACGAACAAGCCAAGCTAGTTGGTCATATGCATGCCAATGTGTGCTTTTGTGCGGGGAGAGAGGGAGGTTGTGCTTTTGTGAGGGTTCACCTTAGTAGCACGGGCACTTAAAAGAACTCCTGCATGCTTGTCCTTCAAGTCATCCAATGAAAGTTTAATGGCTCTTTTAACAAGATTTCTATCAATTTGAGAGTCTTTCCTTGGTGCTCGCATGATGGCCTTAACAAAACGTCAAGGAAATATATCAAATATAAATTAAGAAATTATATGCACCCACCGATGCATGACACAAATACTAATTATTAAATGCATGTGAAGAAATTTGTCGTCCACTTCAGTTTATCTACCACATTTATCGACTATAAGCAAGATATTTTTATTTTATTTTTTTGCGAGATATATAGTGTAATTTTCAGACACAAGCTATTGCTGTGCTCTGAGCAAGATATAAAGTGCAATTTTCATATTAAAATATGCGATGCTTTCTATGCAATAATGTGTCTGTTCAATCCTACAGGAAAGCATCAAATGACAAATACTTTCTCAGAAAAAGCTGGACATTGTTGATAATAGGAGTGGAGCACAATATCAATATGAGTATCCGTTGGCAAGGTTTCCCATTCTAGTAATGCACAGCCATCTTGCTGCGCTATGCCTGCTAAATTCAAACCATATCTTCTCCAGTCAACGCTTTTCAACGCCTTCATAGATGATTGAGGGATTGTGCAAGGTGAGAAATCCTTAAAATACAAAACCTGATATTAAACAAGGTTATTATTAAATTGGAGAATAAATCGAACCTAAAAGGCATCACAAACAAAGCGTCCAAACAGTAGAAAATGCAGACAAGTCACCAGAATAATCCTTGACTTTAAGGCAAAAATGAATCATCACTTCTTTTCACATCAAGTCAACTAAGAAAACCTTGTCTTCTACTTGGATGATTTTCAGCGTATCATAAACATCTTTGATAGATGGTTAATCTCAAAATTATCGTCAATGACAGCGTATCATAAACGTTTATATAACAATGCAAACCTTTTCAGTAACTCTACCAGATATTTCCATGGCAATATTGATCTCATTCTAGATATATAAATGTTGAAAGCAGTATCCATAAACTAATATTAACTTTACAAACGTTACCCTTACCATTGAACTAAGTTGCCTTCCTAAGCTATCAAAGATAATGAGCATACACAAACTAATGCCAGATGTACTAATTTGTCCATTTGTATACACACACTACTGGTAGACTTGCTTGCATGCAAATGGCATTGTTGATTATTCATTATTCAATACAAAACTGAACTGAAACTTATAGCTCAAGAAATATCATGAAGAACCTCAGTTTTATCACCCCTTTCTCTCAAGCATGCAGTGTTGTCCTTTGATATATCACTAATTATTATCACTGCTTCCATCACCAGTTCAGTTTCCGTGCAGCATGCTCGTCCACTCCCAACCTTGAGATGCTCCCTAACAATAGCCCACGAAGTAAATCGTTCCAAATCTATCAGTACATGACTTATGAATCTAGAGATTTTTTTCTGATTACCCAGAAAATGAAGATTGTGAACAGCCCACAGAATTATGGCTAAACAACATATTAATTTCCGACTTCCACTTTTACTTGATGTGAGACTTCTTTGTTCTAATAAATTGTGCGAGATATTTTGCCTCCAAATATGTGATATTACATATCAACATCACTTTCAACAGATCCAATTAAAGATTAAAGCAGTGCGCACTTAACATGAGAAGCAGGTTGATGTCAGGAAAAAAAAAAAAAAAAAAGATAGACTGCTTCGATCGTATCACAGTTTGGGCACTTCTACATAAATGTAGAATTACTTCTGGTGAAAGAGTTAACTGATTTGCTGTACCGGCTTATGGGACATAAATGTATGAAATTGGATTTTTCTTTCCATGAAAACTACGATGATTACATTCACTATGCACAATAGAGCGGTATATATATAAGATACTTTATTGTTCAAGTGTATCCAACACGGAACAAATGATGAAATTATACACGTAACCTTAATCTATGGCAGAGGAGTGAGGATCTCCTGCTGAGGAACTTAACCACAGCACATTAATCAATCTACCAACTATAGAATAAAATCATCAATTCTCAATAATAGATGGGGATCTGATCATGATTGTGAACTTACCAACTTTGGAAGCAAGAATCACACTTGCTATCTAAACTATTTCCATGCGTTAAGACATATTCTTCAAAGCCTGATTTCAGATGTTCAAGATTTGGTGCCAAGATAGGTGATTGCATAGGCTTATTTGCGAGAAAAACCTTTTCATATCGAGATCCTGGAACATCACAGTCTTCTGCCACCAATTGTATTGCAATATTCTGAATGAAAAAGTAAAGCTAATCACTACATCCGTGCCAAAGTCTTGATCAAGGGTTCTATAGCAGGTTATGGGATTGCTTTTTAGTCATGGAATTTAGCAATTTAATTTGGCATAATTGATAATTACTGATAGCAAAATCAAGAATAAATGCTCTTGAGGTGCATCAGCAAGGCTTCTATAGACTGCATCTAATTGATGTTTAAAAAGCAAAAATGAGAATACTACAGCATTCTGCAATAATGTCAGTTTAACTTACAGGTATCCTTAGAATAAGCATCTGCAAAAGAGAAATTTGATAAGTAGAAAGAGAAATATAATATTAATAAATAATCAAAAACAGACCAATGTGTTGCGAAGAAGCAAAGAAGCATCAGAAATTCAACGCAATAATTTAAAATCCTTTGAAACAAAATAGTATCACTTGATATGCAGTGATGAACCAGAAAAATGAAGGACACTGCAGTAAATTCATGCTTGCCAAAGCTACCTCTATTTATCTGGTTGGCACTGATATCTCTTCCTTTCTAGAAAATTCTTCCTATGAATATTTGATGTGTCATTGCACCCCATATAAGCACACATACTCTTTACTTACTCAATCAAGTTATGGCTTAAATGGCAAAAATTGCTTTCCACATCCCCCTGTGGTGTATATTTGTACAGTCAAGATCACTGAATTGACTTCTATTTCTGATATTAATGCTTTTTATACTTGTTTTTTTGCCTGAAAAGACCTTTTTATACTGCTGAACGACATTCAGATATATCTTACTTTCTGCAGCGTTAATCAGGCAATTACTTTTCTTTTCTTTCTTTTTTTTTTTTGGTAAACTAATCAGGCAATTACTTTATTATAGTGGAATTTAAATGAATTAAGTTTGTGTGCTTACAATGGAAAAAGCGTATGGCTAAATGTCTGAGTGCAGTTGCTTGTACTATCACATGAGAGTAGAGATAAATAATTATCAAAATGATTAAATTACCATATAAGTTAATCTATCTAACTAATTTTCCAGCATTGTGTCATGGAAGAATTAACGAAGTAGCACTAGAAATTCAACTGACCTTCAGCAAAAATCTATGAACATCGGCCAGTAAAATATCTAGGCTTTGAGCAAAAGACAGGGAAACTTCAGTACCACTGCAAGTAGGGCAATCGATCAGTTACAGGAAACTAGACGTACAGATAATGTCTTAAACTAATAGTAATTTAATCATCTAGTATGCCTGAATTTTGCGCCATTTTTTTGGAATGAAGGTAGCCTATTTATTCTTCTGGAAGAACCATTCTCTTTCAAACTAAATTGGTAAATATAAATCTCAGTATCACTGATGCCTGCAATGTCATTAGACTATATCAACAATTCTCATAAGAATTATGAAACTAAACATAGCAATATAATTGATAACAATTCAATTAAATGAATTGTTGAATTCTAAGTCACTCTGAAATGATGGCATATGATAACAAGGAACCAAGAAAGTAAACAAAACATTTTATTAGACTATATAATTGATAATAACCAAGTTCCTATGACAAATAGCTAACCTAAAATATGGTCAAAAGGAAAGGGTTTAATCCGATATCCTCACACTAAAAGGCTGGCATATCACCTCCTGTATTACGAACAATATATTTGAAGTAACGGGGAAACGAAATAGTTTTCTCCATTTGAGTATATCTGGGAGGTATTGTAGAAATTCAAATTTTAATTTTTCTCTGCACTCGTTTTATTTAATAGCAACGCAATACATTTATAAAAGAAAAGAGAGAGACTCAAGCTCACGAATCAACGCTTTGTACCCCAAAAATAGGAATTTTAGACACCCATATATCTTGTGCTTATGCATCCCAGATACATAAGAATACACATATCAAGTGCTAAACACCTCCTATAGGTTCATTCAGATCAAAGCACAATGAAGAGAGAGTTAAACTCACTGGTGGTGTTAACACGAAGCATTCCATCTGTTACAAGGAGCATAACAAACAACAAATAAGTAAATAAATAATTGGAAGCTAAAAAACGAAAATTCAAATTCATTCAGGTAACAACGAATTTTTCACATACCCCAATTCTCAGCGATACCTCCCCTAGAAAACTTCAAGTCTTGAAATTCTTTTAAGCAGCTTCCAATACCAGTATCAGAAACTGCTTCAACAAGATACCACTCAATCTCCTCGAAGTTTTATGGAAGACGACATCATCAATCATAATATTAATCGAGGCATCTAAGATAGATAATAGGCTGATTTTCTAGAAGTTCTCCAACATAGTATCGAGGCAGATTGACCAAGCTCCGGCTGAGATTTGAACCCAGAATACTTGGTCAAATTATCTTATTTTATAGTCTGGTCATTGTGCTTTGTCTTCTTCTTCTTTTTTTTTTTTTTTAGCCTGGGGTCAACGTTCTCCGGCACCAAATCAGAACACCACTTTTCTAAAGCAACGTAATCATATGCTAAGGCATAAAAACAAGAATTTATATCTCAACCTCCATAGGAATAATAATTCAAAAATCAGATAACTCAAAACTCCCACGGACGTGGTTTTGACTCATTTTCTAATTTATTTACCTTCTGTCAGAACAAATTGTTTATTAATTCGTATCGCTAACCGATTCTCAGACAATAAAATTAACACCAAAGATGTAAATGCAGTCCCACACTCTCAATACAGTGGGAGAAGCCTACTTGAAATTTGAACGGAGGGATGACGCGAAGAGGAAGAGCGATTGATGATGACTGATAATCTGCAAATCTGCTCAGATAATCGGCATCTTTGAAATGCAGAAGAAATCAACTGCAATCATAATTTCATGTATCCGAACAAACCGAAAATCAGAGTGAGCGAGAATACCAGATAAAGTAATTCCGTTAATAATCAAGACATTCTTAAAGAAGTGAATCTGTCGTGTTGATACTTTAGAAGATTAAACTCACATCAAGACAGAGTGTATTAACAGAAGAAAACTCCATTGGGGGCTCCTTCGCCTCTCTTTCTCTCCTTCCCTGATTCCCTCCCTCGGTAAACCCGGGTACGCGCGCGAATCTGTATGGAGTATAAACTTTAAAGTGTCATTTTTTTTTATTTCAATTTTTTGGGCCAAATATTTATTTCGATTTCAATTTAAACTTTCTTCTGCAAAGTGCCGGTTCAATTTTTATTTTAAATTAAAAATATCAATTTTATTATCAACTAATAAATTCAATATATCAACATCGATCAATATCAATATAAAATAGCCAAAATATTCATAAATAATGAATATTTTGACTCCTCTGAATGAATTCCTTGCAATTTTTTTGGCTTTTTGCAAAAAAATCCTTGCAATTTTTATTAACCGACATTTTTAATATATTGTATTGAGTTTTACGCAATTTTTTATTTTTTACAATTATCAACAGAGTTTAAATATTTAAAAATGCAATCTCCCAGAAATATTTTAAACTATTATCTATTTTGTGCATCTCAATTCTCTCGGTAAGAGATGTTTAGTTTAATTTAAAGTTAAGCCTATGTTTAAAATAATAGCTTTGATGGAATTGTATACATATGATTAAACATACAAATTTTTACTGCGTCCCCCCACCCAAGGCAATTTGACGAAGCACTTCTGGATCACTGTGTTGATGATTCTGTTAATGAACAACTCATGTGGCTCCGCTCACAAAGATTGAAGTGCACGATGCTGTTTTTAGTTTGGGGGCTACTAAAGCACTAGGTCCTAATGGCTTTTTAAGTAAATTTTATCAATCTGTGTGGCATGAAGTGAATGATAGTATTTTCTTGCTTGTGAAGAAACTTTTTTTTTTTTTTTCCGAAGGCAAACATTAATATCACTGATATCAATGATAGAATATTACACTCAGTCCCAAGACAGATAAACCTGAATGAGTTTCTCATTTTTGGCCTATTGGAGTTCGTAATTTTTCCTATAAGGTTATATAAAAAATTATTGCTACCCGGACAAAACCTTTTCTTAATGAATGTATTTCTCCATGTCAAGGGGCTTTTATCTTGGGGAGGTATATTCATGATAATATTATTGCAGCACATGAGGTGTATCACTATTTGAGAAGGAAATGTAACAGCAGGAAATATGAATTTACTCTTAAGATGGACATGAGTAAGGCCTATAATAGAATTGAATGGGATTTTCTCTGTCATGTTATTAAAACTTGATTTTTGCAATATGTGGGTGAATCTTATTATGAAGTGTGCGGAATCTGTATCTCTGAATTTTTGTCTCTCAGGTTGTAAAGTTGCTGCTATTAAACATGGGAGGGGCTTGAGGAAAGGAGACCCTCTATCATCATATCTCTTTATCCTTGCACCAAAAGTACTTTCAAGTATGATCCAGAAATCTCAAGACCACGCTGTGCTCAAGGGCATTAAATTGAGAACTCAATGTCCTATGATAACGCGGAGCTTCTTTGCTAATAATGCCTTATGCTTTATGAATGTTGCTAGGACTAGGTGCAGAACACTGGCTAGAATCTTTAAGGTTTATTGTGAAGCTTCAGGTTAGATTGCCAATTCAGAAAAAATATCTTCTTTAAGAATACACCACCTAATGTACGGGAATCTATGTGACTATTTTGGGTATTAGGTCTACAGATGATCCAAGGAAGTACTTGGGTATTCCTAGTGTTGTCGGGAAAACTAAATACCAAGTTGTTGCTTATGTTCACAATTGAGTTACCTCCAAAGTAAATGGTTGGAGTTGAAAATTCCTTTCTCAAGCAGGGAGGGAGGTCTTGATAAAAGCAGTTGTCAATCCTATTCCTATGTTTCCAATGCTATGTTTCAAGTTTCCTGTCAAATCATGCAAGGATCTCAATAGTCTTATTTCCAATTTTTGGTGGGATGGAGGTACAGCTGGTAATAAGATTCATTGGTTAGCTTGGTAGAAAATGGTTAAACCTAAGACGGAGGGAGGTAAGGGTTTCAAAGACTTTATCAATTATAATTTGGCACTATTGGTATTGGCCAAAACAACGTGGCACCTCTTATAAAATCTGGATGGCGAGTGCACAAAGGAATTTATTTTCCCAAGAATCACTTTCTTGATGCCAAAAAATGGTCCAAAACCTCTTGGTGCTGTCCAGCCTTATTAATGGTAGGAATTTTTTGTGAAAACACTTATGCTGGCATATAGGTGGTGGAATGATTGCTTGGATTTGGAAGGATAATTGGATCCCTAGCCTCCCCAATATGCATCTCCATGCTGAAGATAGAAATCTAGCTAAGTTTGAGCTGCTAGTGGTGTCCGTAATTGAAAATAGGCAGTGAAACCTCACTGCCTTGACCCCCAACATTGATACAGCATCTCTTGCAGCCATCTCACAAATTCCACTTTCAAAAATGCTTCCAGTGACAAGTTATGCTGGACGGTGGCAAGCAATGGTGTGTACTCTGTTAAGCAAGGCAACAATACAACTGTGGTGTCACATAAGGTGAGGAAATTCGCTTCTAGCTTGTCTTTTACTATTACCGATCACATGTGGCGTAATCTCTAGAAAACTAAAACCATCCCACGAATTATTCATTTTATTTGGAGAGCTCTTTCACATGCTCTTGCTATGAATAAGGCATTGACATATCAGCATAATGGCATACAAATATGTGTCTTGCTTGTGAGGATGATGTTGAAACAGTTGAGCATTTTTTCCCTCTTGTCCTTGGACTTAATGTGTTGGTTTGGGTGTGGACTGTCCCTTTGAATGAATCTGGTTGATATTTATAATTTTGGCCAATGGTGGTTTGAATTTTTTCATGGTAATTCCCCATTCATGGAGTATGGGATTGTTTTGTTTAGCTGGCTATTGTGGTGCATCTATAAGGAGCAAAATGAGAAAGTTTTCGATCAAGTGGATCCAAACCCTTATGGTGTTAATAATGTTGCTCAATGTGTTGCTGCTGAATTTTGGCATGTTAGTGGACTTGATAATGCTGTGGATTCAAATGTCACCAAACCATCTAGATCTCAAGTCTAGACCTTACCTCCTGCTGGCTATTTAAAGATCAATTGTGATGGTTCTTTTGTGAAAGGTAGGAGCGAAACATCAAATGGCTTGGTGTGTCTTGACGATGCAGGGCTTTACTTGTGGGCTTTTGTTGATGAAGTTAAATCTTTGTTTGCTTTTGTGACAGAAGCCTTAGCCCTACGGTGTGCGCTTATACTTGCTCATGATTTAGGCAATGCTCATGCTATGTTTGAAACTAATTGTCTGGTGCTGGATAACTGTATTTAGAAGGGCCAAATCATTCTTGTAGATTGATGGTGTAGAAGTATCACTGAAGACATCTCGGCACTAGTGGCAACCAACGCTAGGTTTTTTGTTAAATTCACCCCACGCGAATGTAATTCTATTGTTGATCTTATTGCAATGTCCGCTTTTAAGGAGGTGTCTGATAGGATGGGTGTTCTCACCGTCAACTTTTAAGGAGTTGTCTATTGTCACTAATTCCTCTGTTGTCTCAGATGACGGCGGCTGATTTCTTCATTGTTACCGTTTGGCTCTTTCTTTGTCCTTTTGCTGTTGATTTTAGTTGGCTTATTATCTTGAGCCCTTGCATTGTACTGTAGGATTTCTATTCGAGTTTGGAATGAAAGTATTCTTTTGGCCAAAAAAAGATTAAACATATAAATTAATATTAATATAGATCCTATTAAAAAAATCCCCTATAGATTAATTTGTATATTCAATATTCGTTGGACATTTTTTTTTATGACACACATGTCAGACACAAATGGAAGAAAAGAAAATTTATTGGGCTAGCTCAAGTCCCAGTGAAAAAAAAAAAAAAACAAAATAGAGAGTGATTTGTGAGTAGCCATCGAAAATTCAAACTCCTCGCCATATATCAACTATTTTTAAATGAAATGGATGATATTAGAATAGAAATTTTAATAAGTTAGGCTTTAAATAAGTGTCATTTTAAAAAATATTTAGTCAATTTTTTAGTGCAATACAAGTTTTTCCAAACGTTAATAATAATCAAAATTAATCCTTAGTGGATGACTTCTCATGTGAAGTCAATTTTATCAATGTCTCAGTTTCAATGAGTTGACAAGAGTTAACTCATTTAAACTTTTTATTAAAAAAACACAATTGTTCTCAAATTATGATCTATTTTCAAGTAGAAAATGAAAAAAAAAAATCATATTGTGCTTTTTAAATATTTACTAACTGCAATCCTATGTTTTGAAAGAAACCTGTGATGGAAATTTCTCATTAAAATAAAAAATTTTTAAGCTAAATTGGGTGCATTACATCATTTGTAATCTGTTTAATAAAAACATGATATTTAAATCATGTTAAACATAAATTGATTATAACATTAATCATAGAAAAAAGAAATAAATTAAATATAAATTCTGTTATAAAAATAAAATTAATTAAAATAATATCACATAAAATTTTATTTAAATTACTTATAATATTTTAATTAGAGAGATTATGAATGATGTGACATGTCTAATTTATTTAAGAATGTCTCCATTAAGACATGCCCATTAAGGGTGTTCAAAACCGATCCAAACCGAAAGGACCGATCCAAACCAATCCAAACCGATAAAAACCGATCAAAACCGAATAATAATTAGGTCTGCTTCGGTTTTTATGACATAAAAACCGATTGGTGTTCGGTTTTGAATACTAGAAACTGAACCAAACTTGATTAAAAAAATTCTATTTATTTATTTATAAAATATATAACCATTTATCTATAAGAAGCATTTTGTTTTGAATTTTTTAGAATAATAAATAAACATTTTTAAAATACTTGAATGAAAATGCATAATATTAAGTAATTATAATAATCATGCTATGATCATCATTTTATTATTTACAATCTAAAAGCCTCAGTATTTAATTTATCTACAAGAAACATTTTGTTTTGAATTTTGTATAATAAGTTTTTCATTATTTATTAAAATATAGATATATAGATAAACATTTTCAAAGGATCTAAATGAAAATATATAATATTAAATAATTTTAATATTAAAAACTTATATGAATTTTTATGATTAATTATTGTTATCACATTAAAATTTTATTATATTTTTATACCTCTATTTATGAAAAAAAGGAGTAAAAAAGAATTAAATTTAATTTTAGTACATAGCACCATTGTGAAGATGGAGAAAAGAAAAAAAAAATTAAACAAGTGCATTAAAACTTGATCAAGACCTTAACCAAACCGAACCAAACCGAAAATAAAACCGAACCAAACCGAATTTTATAAAAACCGATCAGGTCCCAATTATCATTAAACCGAACGGTTCGGTTCGGTTTGGTTTTTGCCCAAAACCAAACCAAACCGAACCTATGAACACCCCTAATGCCCATAAAGTAAAGGCCCGGTGATGATTCATGAATTGAGGGAAAAAAAAACTTATTAATGCTTGCTCGCCGGCGGAGGGTGGAAAATAATATTTTCATTCGGTGGAAATTTTTCATTCTATCAACCTTTGGAGCAAGTAATGATTTAAAAACTTGATCAAATCAGGTGGTTGGATCAGTTGGATTGTCGATTGAAATCATTAACGGCTCAGTCTGAATCAAAAAATTATTTTTATAATTGAGTTAGATTAGATCAGAATTAAATGAGTTAAACTATTATTAAGCTAAAAATTTAAGTTGGATCAAGAACTGGAGCGGTTTTCAAACATTCAACGATTTTAAATATAATATTAAAAAATTTAAAATTTTTTAAAAATAAAAAATTTAAAATTAGATCTTACTAAAAATTAATTTTATTTTTAAACAATGTATAAAATATGATTTAAAACTGTATTTTATAAATTTAATAAATTATAAAATTATAATTTATATTTAAAATATTATTAATTTACAATCAAATTATGTCATTTTTATAATATTATATATATTTTTTATATTATTTTTATTTAATTATTATATTATTGATTTAACTTCTACTCTGATCCATAAGATCATAAAAACCTAAAATCATTAACTTTTTTTTTTTTTGTTTTAATGTTCGGTACTGTTTTTAAAACAGGGGGACCAAGATGCCACGAAAGTGCGGTACGAAGTAAATGTTTGAAAAAAGAAATTAAAAAAAAAAAAATAGAATCCACCATTCTAATCCATTCATGTCCATATTCCGCATCTACTCATTACCGACCCTCCACCAAACTACCATCAGCTTTGTTTCATCTGCTTTGATTTCAACGGAATGGAGCAACTATTCGTTTTCAAACACGAGTAAAATGGATCAGAACTGGGGGCAGATAAGCATCCACGCATTTTCCATCTGATTCATTGGCAAAGCAGCTCTATCACTTTCCGTTACCACAGTAGCAATTATATCTTTTGATGGACAGCGATCAAATTTTTCTTTGTGTAACGGATACTACTGTGAGTTATTTCTTCTTGTGTCTTGTGATGAGAGGGGGTTAGTTACAATCACGTCGGCCCATTATTGCAGTATTGAAGTACTGGGTCATACAGAGAGAGGCGTAACAGATCCATTTTTAGTAGGTACAGCTAAACATAGAGAGTAGACGGCAAAATTCATGGATCTCCGGAAAAGTGAAAATGAAGGAAATTTGGATCCGTACCAATCCGGACGTATATATCATATGGCTTTGGATATTGGAGGTAAATCTTCAAGTCTCCCCTTGTCTAGCCCTGTTTTGTCGTAATAGTTTCCACCGGTGAACGTTTAATTCATTCATTATTTTTATTTATTTGTGTTCAGTTTGCTATCTCTCTATTGCGCAATTTTCTGGTTTACACTGAAACAATAGAGCTCTTTTGAAATTCCTCTCGTCTCTGGTTTCTCCTTGAGGGTCGCGTCTGGTGATTGTAACAATTATGCTTGATTCATTATCTTAATCTGACTAGGGCCGCCTACTGAACCTCGTTGACATTCTAATCATGCATAACATGAATGCAAAGTTATCATGAGTTTCTTAGAGGCCAGAATTTTGCTTTGCAGTTCATATTACTGTTAACTGTATCCGTCAAGCTGGTTGAATGAAATTCACCAATGCAGTTCGGCTATTAATTATGTACCTTGCCGTGGCGTGGGAATGACACTCGCACTTGATTACATTTTGGTTAGATAAAATATATCGGGGCCGCATTAATGTAGTTGCTTCTCATGACTTTTCCTGATCTAACTTGTTACTGGAATGAAGACCCTCTGCTATTCACTTTTTATTAGCATATTCCTAAATTTGATAAAGTTAGGCAATCTCGTTTTTTCTGCTGCATTTCCACAACCCTACAATCATAATTTTGTAATTATGGAAATAAAGTTCTTCGTGCCACAAATTTTAGATATATGCTTGACTAGGGGACTGCTAATCTGGCTACACTATATCCCCAACTGCTGCTAAACATGCGTGGGTATGTCCGTTCAAACCATGGTCTTCAAGGCCTAGAAAGCCATTGTGTCAAGCAAGATTGCCATTATCCTTGCTGCTTCTATTGGTGAAAAAAAATGTTCGCACTAAGTAGCAAAATAGGATGCATGTATTTTTGCTTCGCATTTGTTATATACAATACATCATATGAATATCTATTTATTTTTTTTTGGGTCGAATATGAATATCTCATTCCACATATTGCAAGAGGACTGAAAAGTGTTGCATCGAAAAAGATAAAAAAAAAAAAATTGCATTTAATCTTTGCAAAGTGCACTCAAGAGCCAGTATCACGTCAGTGTTACACATAAAAATACGATCAGCTTCTCTCTTAGGGAAAAAAATGTTCTTGTCTTCTCCCTTTGAATTATCATGGGTAACACACTTGACCGATTAGCGATTTAACTTGTTTCTACTTTTGTCTGCATTTCAAAGAACAAGAGTTGCAGACTTAAATAATTTCCCAAATTTTATACTTATTTTCTATTCTGCCATTAGACACTCAAGGTGTCTTTCCAATCAGAGCTACAGCTACTGTATTGCAGTCTGTTCTGATCAGATACACATGAAAACTGTCACAACCCAGTCATGCTCTCCCTATGGATCATTTGAGAATTAACCTTTTCCTGGTTATTGATAGAAATCACAATTGCTTGCTTTTTAAGAAGTCTTTATCACTAATTCTACGACTACCAGAAATCAATTATGGATCCCAAGGTGGAAACCAGAGGTCAAACTATGTATATCCTGTTGTAAAATCAGCTAAGCTCTTTTGTAATTTTTTTTTTTGAGTTTATTGTTATTCATTTTCATTTTGTATGTTTGCTCATAAAGTTATAACTTTTCCTTCTCCTATATGACCACTCTTGGATACCAATATTTTTTAAGTATTCAATGTTTCTATTGTTATATTTCTCATTGTTAATATTAATTCATACGATATCGTGCTTGGAAAAGGGCTCCCTCTGATTGTTTATTGTGCCTTGCTTGGACTGAAGAAGTACAAGATTTATTTTTTTTTCCCTTCACTGTTCATCTTTATGCATCTAGCTTCTCATTAATTAATGGATGCCCATTTTTGCTCAGGGTCATATCTTATTGTTGCCATTAATGGTTATTTTTACTTGCTAAGATGCAGACATTGGCTTTTCATAATATTTTCCTAGAGTTGAGAGAAACTGGACGGTTATTATTATGGAGTCCAATATTCAGTAATTTTGTCAGGCTGCTGCCCATTTGTCATGGCTAGAACAGTTCTGCTTCTCCCTCAGCTGCACTTCCTTACAATAATGTTGTGTTTCTTTTTAGGCTCTCTTGCCAAGCTAGTGTACTTTACAAATTATGAGGATTATGCTATTCAGGGCGAGGATGGGATATCTCCTGAAAAGGCTGTGGCAAAATCCAAAGGCAGTAAGAGCTATCCAGTTCTTAGAGGAAAGATCAATTTTAAAACATTTGAAACAAGCAAGATAGATGACTGTTTAGAGTTATAAGGTCCATGAAACTTCATCTTGGAGGTATTCACAGAGCTGTTTCTCTGCTTTCAAAAGTCTTGGTGTTTGTTTCAATTGAACTAAATGTTATGATGCTTGCAATCAAGCTACAAGTTAGTAATATTTGAATCTTTCTCAGACTTGATCTGAGAGCATTCTGAATATAGCTAGCCACTGGAAGCCTTTTAATTTGATCTCAATTTTCTAACTATCCCAATCTGACTGAATAAAAATTACCCTTCCTATTTGCCCAATGCAAAGTAAACCTGTTTCCCAATGTCCTCCTTCATTTCCAAATAGTCCTCTACTTGATCTAGATATATCCATTTGAAGGTGTCTTGACTATTAACTGTTCATCCATCAGAACTAATTGAATGTAAAGAAACTCTATCTGGGCAAGGCTAGCCTTTGACCTCAGCTGCAAAGCTAGTTTTAGCTTGCTAAGGTTGTGGATAAGCTTATTAGATTTTACGAAACCAAACTCAAGCAGGGAGTTTCAAGTTGATTAATAAACTTTAGAAAGATATTTAATATATTTCTGACCACAATTGTGATCATGTGTTATTTTATATCCAATTCACTTTTAAGGTTATTCAGAATATATGGTCAATTGATGTAACTAATGACATGTTCAGGTGGTCAGTGGCAAGGGAATCCTGGAAGTCAAACTACAGCTGTTAAGGTAATCAAGTATCCTTATGAGTTACTACTCCCCACTTTGATTTGGCAGGGTGATATTAGGTCTTTGTCCATCCATAAAAATAAGAAAATTTTATGCCTTCTTACTTAGCTAGTAATCAAGTTCTATGTACTAACACTGGTCCCAAAACATGATTTGAAATTAATAGAATATTGGTAGTTTCCAAAAGGTATGCATTCTATGTATTCACACCTGTGTCTTTGTGCGCGCAAGCTTATAGAGAATAAATAAAACATGTTTCTGGATGATATGATGTATACTTTGTCATACAGCACTTGGATTTATGTTATGTACTTCCTAAGACTGAAATCTACTGGTGCGAAGGCCACAGGTGGTGGAGCATATAAATATGCAGATCTCTTCAAGGAAAGAATTGGGATCAATCTTGACAAGGAAGATGAAATGGATTGTCTAGTAGCAGGAGCAAATTTTCTGCTTAAGGTGGGATTCTAATAGTACACACTAACTCTTCAATCTCGCTTCGTGCTAATATTCTCTCTTCTTTATGCTCTCTTCTTTGATTAACTAACCAAAAAAAAAAAAGAATATTCTCTCGTCTAAAGTTATCTTGAAATTATCATATAATTGATACTCATTTTCCTCTATTCAATTGAGAAAACAGCATCTGATATTACTGAAGATTAATGTATTTTGGCATGCATATGGGAAATTTTGGTATTACATAGAACTGTAGAAGCAGATATTTTAGTATTGTAAGTGGTAATTTTAAAGTTTTCTGTATCTTATGCTACCATGTGGAGACAATAAGAAACTTCCTTATTATCAAACTTAATTCCAGCATCTACAATATTGGATTTAAAGCATGTCTTTTTCCTTTCCATGCTACTAGTACACTCATCAGGAATGAATGGCCATCCTTTCTGACAATAGCCCTTCCTATTTTGGTGAGAATGATGTCGGTCGTTCAAACTCATAATTGATTCTTACTACTCTTTAGTGCCATATTTAAAGAAACCTTGCACTTTATGATATTTCTCCTTTTGAAACCATGCTTTCTTTTCTCTTTATCAATGCCTTTAGGAAATTACCTCTGAATTTCCTTTACTTCTTTCTCGGGCTTTAGGATGGGTGTTGTTACATTATCTGTTTCAATGTGATTTTTTCTCTCTCATGCACCTTGAACATACGACAACAGAATATCTCACATCTGTTCTGGTACTTTTTCTTGCTATAGGTTGTCCATCAGGAGGCATATACCTACATGGATGGTCAAAAGCAATTCATGAATGTAGACCATGACGATCTGTATCCATATCTTCTTGTTAATATTGGATCAGGTGTTAGCATGATTAAGGTAGATTACATGTATAGATTACATATAATATTATATTACTTGCTCTATGATTACAAAATACAGTCCTTGAAGCTCTTCAGAATATTTTGTTGTTTTCATTTAGGTGGAAGGAGACGGTGAATTTGAGCGAGTTAGTGGAACAAGTATAGGAGGAGGAACTTTCTGGGGTTTGGGAAAGCTTTTGACTAAGTGCAAGAGGTATCTTCCTTTCTAATTCAGTACTGCTTCATTTTGTTTAAAAAAAAAAAAAAACAAAGAAATGGATCAAATACAAATACACCCCACACCCATCTACATACCTGCCCCTTCTCCTGTAGAGAAGAGTGATCCTCGCCCCACAGGAAAGAGTAACACCCACCCACCCCTTAAGCATATGAGGATAGAATCCACAACCTCCCTCTTTAAAAGGCGTGTAGGGTGCCATTGAACCAAGAGAATATTGGTAATTACTGGTCCATATAGATTCGTTGCATAACCAATAATATATCTGCTTTTTCTTCCAGTTTTGATGAATTGCTGGAATTAAGTTATCAGGGGAACAACAGAGTGATAGATATGCTTGTTGGAGATATCTATGGTGGAACGGATTATTCAAAGGTATGACTCGTGAAAGTGTAAGTCCTTTTTCCACTTTTAGGTGATAAAACTAGCATTCTTGTGATTCCATTCTTTGATACATTTTTGTAAATCAGGAATTGCTTTCGGTGGAGAATATTTTCTTTTTGTGGCTGTTAACTGTAATCGTTTCTTTTTATTGATGACAGATAGGCCTTTCATCAACAACAATAGCTTCTAGCTTTGGGAAGGCAATTTCCGATAATAAGGAGATTGAAGATTACAAACCTGAAGATATTGCTCGATCTCTCCTTAGAATGATCTCAAATAATATTGGACAGGTCAGTTATAGCTTGTTTAGTAATGATTAAGTAATGATACATCATAGGCATATGTATGTATGTGTGCAGTAATGAACTAAAAAGGAAAATAATTTTTTGTTTTCACCTTGGTTCGGTTACAAAAAATAAACTAATATGATGACAAGTCCATTTACTGATGTTTTATGTTTATAGATTAATGTGCATGTCTTTTTGGGAGAATTTAATGAAGGACCTTTGAAATGATTTAACATCAAACAAGGACTTGAACAGATCGGATACTTGTTAAAACCTGAACTTTCACTTGTCAATTGTTAATGTTTACTTGTTACAAGTCCTTAGCTAATGTTAAATCATATCAGAGGTCCTTCAATGATATTCTCCCTTTCTTTTTCTCCTATCAAAATTTCTTTTATATATGGCCTTCTATAAATCTACCCGGTATATTTATCTCAGGCTTTGAAATGGATTTTGTTTCTTTATTCCTCTTCTTATTCTCAGATCTCTTACCTAAATGCTCTTCGATTTGGCCTGAAGAGGATTTTTTTTGGTGGGTTTTTCATCCGAAGGCATCCTTTTACAATGGACACAATATCTGTTGCTGTTAATTTCTGGTAAGCACCAAGCAACAAGCAAGACCTTTCTATGTTGCTCATCCTGGCCATTTTCAAGCATGCCTGGAATTTTTGGAAGTTTTCAATACGAAATTCAAGCCAATTTTATTGATCTCTTGCTTGTCCTTCTGGCCAAAATTTTTGGAAAATGGAATGCAAGATTACCCTTCTGATCATTGCAGGTCTAAAGGCGAGGCCAAAGCAATGTTTTTGCAGCATGAGGGGTTTCTTGGAGCCATGGGTGCTTTCATGAGTTCCGATCAGCATGAACTCAAGAAACTACTGGTAAATAAAGAGCTGCAACAAGCTCCCAGCAGTGTAGCCTGTGCTGTTGCTGGGGAATTGCATGGAGATGAAAGCATAGAGTGCTGTGTCTATTCAGCTTAGGCTTAGGTAAGGCAATTCTTCATTGCCTGGCCTTCCACCTGACTTGTGTTTGTAACTTCTGCAATCTGAATCCTGCGAGAACATAACATAGATAAATTTTTTAGTGTTCGTTATCAGTTCTTCAATTTGAATATAACAAGAATTAATGAGTCAGAAAAATCTCCTCTAGTTATGTGTTCATGATGAATCTCATTATATATGCTTATGGAACTGCATCGAAATCTTGTCCATTTTGTATAATGATCAAAAGTTGAAGGCAACTTTGAGACAAATGATTGAATGAAGGCTCACAGGTCCATTCTGTTACGCTAGAATATGAATTCTTTGCGCCAACGTTTTGATCTGAGGTGCCTTATTTAACGAGGATTTGATTCTGAGCATTCACTTTTTTAATCTCTACATTTCTCTTTCTGAACTGTCCTTTTGAACATTTGCAGTACTAAAGTTTATTTATTGTTGGCTGAGAAATTTGTTTTTGTGGTGTGTTGTGAGTTTCCAGCGGGTTGGGTAATTTTTTTGCATAAATTTCCATTTGTTGATTTAATGGTCTATTTTGTTACTAACAAACAATACTGATATATTATTTCTTGAGTGTCTGTAAAAAAAATTTCCTTCATATTTTTTTTTATTTGCAAAATTGGGAATTAAATAATGGGAAAGCATAAACAATTAATAAATTTAAAATTACATATTTTTTGGTGGAAAAAAGTTACATGATTGAGTTGAGTATAAGAATTAAGAAAATTTTATAACGTGATCTAGTCCCCAATCAGTCCAACTCGACCTAATTTTCCCAAACCCAGTTAAATACGACGAGAAATTTGGGCTGAACCACCAGATTAAGTCATTTAGCTTTAAAGTCAACATAACTCAAACCATCTGTTTACCAAAAACCACCAGAAAAAAAAAAGGGAAGGGGGAAAAATTAATTATTTAGTCTATATAATTTTAATTCAATCATAATTATAATTTAATTCTTGAACTTTAACTCATTGACTTGATTTTTATAGTTTTAATTAAGTTGTAACTCAATTTTTAAATTTTATTAACCATATTATAAGAATTGAGTTAAAACAAGCTAAAATTTAGGGTTAAATTATAAGAATTAAATTATTAATTTTTCAAAAAAAAATCAATCCAGAATGCATTTTGAAAAAAAATATTGTCATCACTATTTTAGATCAGGCTCTGAGAGGTCCACGGACATTAGACTTCAAAAATGAAGCCCGATTACTGATCTTGTAATGTGGTTTGGCAACCAGAAAAATAAAATAAAAAAATAAAACGAGATCTCGTAAGGTAATAATAATATCCATCAGGTCATCGCCATTAATTCCCGAAACCTGATTAAATTTTAGCTATACTCCCTTCAGTCTTTCATACAAGGCGTTTTTAAAACAAATCGATCGTCTGATATATATAATTATAAATCGATCGGTTATTGATTATAATATCATATATATCATTGTTCACGGGTTATTAGGAGGAATTAACTTTTTCAAACAGTCCCTCTTCATGATTTATTAGGAGGAGACTTGGCTAATAACTTTGTAGTCTAGTGATATGTAAGCTCTCTTGCAATTCTGCTCGTAATTTCAAGCCATTAGTGTCTACCCCTCTATTTAAAAAAGAAAAAAGAAAGAAAGAAAGGAGACTTGAAGTCTAAGTATGTTCAGACAAAATTAATAAGTCAACTACGTTTCTTAATTCAAGTGAGATACTCTTATTAAGAGTATAAGACATTTTTCTAAAGCAAGAAGTTAAAAAATAGAAGACATTTTAGATCTTTCAAAGTATAATTAATAAGTTTTTTTTTTCAAAAATTCTTAATTAAAGGGTGTAACTGATATGATTTTCTAATTGAGACATATTAAAGGTAAAATTAAAAAGTATGTAATTTTAAAGATAGCTAATTAACTCCTTGAGAGTATAATTCAATCAAATGGCCTTATAATATTGAAATGAGATAAAGTATATCATGTTAACTCAAAACTAGTTTACTTTAATTTAAAATGACAATAATCTTGTGTAGGGTTGTACATGGACAAGGTCTGGTAAGGCAGCCCCTTAACTTGATATCCTATCCTAAATGTCTTTGGACAAGAAAACTGCACTTAAAACCCAACATTAGCCCAAGATGTCCATTCTTAGAGGGGTTAGGTGGTAAGGTCAAATAGGATTGTGCATCTTGAGTTAGATGTCCAGTCCTACCATTTTTTTGGGTATTTGAAAGCTTTTTATTGGATCAAAATATATCAAGATTGGGCTCATAGTAGCCCCTAATAAACCATGTCCAACAATAAATAATGGGCTCAAAATATACTTGGATTTTAAACAAACTAGCAACAAAGTATAAATCATTTTGATTTTAACCAAAACAAAACAAAAACAATGATCTAGCAAAGAAAACAACAAACCAGCAACAAATTTAAGCTTTAAATAGAGAGTAAAAGAAAAGTAGAGATATGCAGATTACTTACCTAAGCTTTGAAGAGATGAGCCAATGAACTCTATTAAGCTCTAAAATCTAAAACTACTAGTCCATTGACACATGAGACGAACGAAGCTCAAATAGACCTACCCTCACTGAAGACCAGAGGCAAGCTTTAGCAAGAGAGAGTGATGATCAGAGATGAGCTCAAGCAAGATAGGCAAAGAGAGGCAAAGGAGAGCTGTAAATTGAAAATGTGAGAGTGAGTGAGTTTGAATCTTTTAGATGTGAATTAGAGTTTTTCAAGGTTTCAATATTTTAATTTTTCATTTATACCTCTAGCAATTTACAAAACAATATCGTATAATATTATTTAAAAAATAATAATTATTCCTTGGATTGAGCAGGGTAAATTAGTTAGACATCCTAACTTTAAACTTTGTCCAACCTAAATATTAGCCTTAGCCCGACTGTGTCCAATTAGTTTCGGGCTAGATTTTAAAGGTTGGAATCATGCCTAACTAGTTGCTGGTGCATGCAAGCACGTGTATGGTACGTTGTGCACACGTATACGCAGCCATGTATATGCATGTGAAGGAGTATATCAAACAACATTTGCTGTTGGCTTCTCAACTCTACATCAAATGAATATTGAAATCCAATCTAGTTGAGTTTTATTATTGTTATTATCCGCCACAGTACTATAACTTTTTGTATAAAATATAATATAATCTATAATCATAAAATGTTACATAAATATATATATCTTTCGTTATTAGATGATATATTAACAGGACAATAAATGAAATGCAAATAAATTTTTTAGGAAAACCATTTTGTTAATACTTATAGTTTTTCTCAATTTCTAATCTGGTACCTCTAATTTTTTCCCCCCTCCTTTTTATTCTCACCTTCAACTTTCCACCGTTAAAGACACTAGCCCCTGTAGATTGGGAAATTGGGTAAGGGGGGACGAACAGAGGAATAGATGAGGTTAAACCAGAAAATAGAAAATGATCCGAAGGCTTCGTGTGCTGGGGTAGGGAGGTTCAAGATTTAGCGAGTGATCTTCATGTGTGATAATGGGCGATCTCTAATCACCATAAAGCATGCAAATCTTTGTACGACAAGCCAATCTAAGTTCACCAAAGAGTGGGGTTGCAATCTTCATTGATTTGGTGCCTTTGTTTATTGGCATAGCTCCTCGACATTGTAGAGAAGCTTAAGTTGGAGCGTGAAGGCCGAAGCAAGAACAAGGAGGAGGAGGAGAGGCGACGGTGCTGCAGTCTGAAGGCTCAAGCAAGAACGAGAAAGCGTAGAAGTGACGGTGCGGAGTGGAGACTTGAAAGGCTACGCGAAGAATTTCCTCATTAGAGGTACCAAATTAAAAATCGAGGGAAACTATAGATACCAACAAAATGGTTTTCCCTAAAAATTTTCATAAAATTAAATTGCATCATTAGTTACTCTGTCAAATAACTTAAGGCATCTAAAGCATTTTTTTGCCCCCTCCCTTTACTTTCTTTTATAAAGAGAAACATTCTCTTTTCATGCTAATAATCCTTTCGCACATTTCTTTTGAATCTCAAACCGACTTCTTGAAATATCTCCAAAGTCTGTACACCCAAAGTGATCTCAAACCTAGCTAGGTTTTGTTATTTACGTTTCAGAGCTGAGATTCATATCAAACGCAGGAATCTGATACATGAAATTTAACTTCCAGAGAAAAAAAATAATAATTTGCCTAGAAAATGAACAAATGAATGATAATTAAAGACCATTAACTAATACTAATAATAATTAAATTCTAGTAAGTGAAATTTCTCTCAAAAAGCATAAAAATGAACAATCATTCGTGCTCCCTAACGCTATAACTATTTTTTCTTAGATAATGATGTTTTAATCTAATAGTAACCATATGATGTATAAGTGGTAATTTATTTCTATGAACCTTATATGATGTTTGTAAATTGTAACATGAAAATGTCCGTTTGGTAGCAAGGAATTGAAGGGAGGGAAGTGAAAGTGGAACCCAAATTTGGACCGTTTGGTTTGCATATGAAGAGACTTATTTTCCACCAAAAATAATGGAACTGGGTTCCATACTCAAACCCAAGGAACCAGGTTCCACTCCCTTAGAAGTTCATCGCTTGACCATTTTGCCCTTTCACCCTCTCATTTTGAAACAATTGATGGCCTCCATAGCCGACCTCTGCAGCTGCATGCTCAACGGCGACTTCCACAACCATGCTCGGCGGCGGCGGCGGCGACGTCGAGCGACCAAAAGAAGCATGCTCAGATAACCTTGACAATATGCTCCAGCTCTAGATCGATGAACTAGCAACGACGATTTCCCACCAGTGATGGCGTCGCCCATGAGCATTTCTACTACCCCTCCTTCTTCAACACTTTTTCTTTGCTTGAGATTTTGATTATTTCTCCCTCGATTATTGTTTTCGATTTGGGGTTTTGATTCTTGATTGATTGTTGTTGAATTTTTGCTAATTTTTTGTTCCTGGGTTTGACAATGGTTCATGATTTGATGGTGGAAGAGATCTTGTTGTGAGAGGGTATTTTAGTATTTTCATATTATAAATACACATTTTTATTCTATTTCACTTCCTCTTCCATTCTCACTTCCATCAAAACTCTTGCAGGCTATCAAATAAAGCATAAGGGATATTAGCTAATTTTAAGAAGCATAAATGTTATCTCATTTCCGGAGTATTCAAGAGAAATTTTTATGAATGAAGTCTTCAATTGTCATTAATAAAAGTTTTGGGTTTTTACTGTTATTTTCTCAAATTTGATGTTAGCGATTCCTTTGTTGTCCAGTAAAACTGAAAAGATTTCAAGCAGTTCCAGAGACAACAGATGCTTTCAGCAGCTTTAACAAATAATGTTCTTCCAGCTTCTGTATTGGAATATTTGGCCAAACTGACATTTAAAAAGATGTACCCATTTGGTAGTTTTAGCAGTTGAATCAAAATGGAAGAAATTTACCAACAAAGGTTTATTCAACTTATTCAATTTATACTTACAAGAGTCTGAGTTTGAATCGAACTATCTGATATTAGGACCTTACTATTGAGTAATCTATAACCTTTTTTTTTAAATGGAAGAGTAATCCATAACCTTTATTAATGCACGCTCTTTAAACTATGAAATCTACTTTAGTATTATTGATTTCTCAAAACTTTAGACATTTTTTCACTAAAACAAACAATGTAATATCCCTTGGACAATGTAATCTCGTAAGTGGATAAAAATATATTGAGTGAACTGTCCCTATTTGAACTGCGGAATGCGCAAATTTGAATATATGATAATAACAGAGGATATTATAATTGCGTTTATCATAAAATGCACTATTACTCTATTGATAAAGTTTTAATTTTTTTCCCTTAATTATCAATGGTTTTAAAATCACTCCCAAGTCACAACTCAACTCTATCCAGCAGATTCCCTCTCCCTTTGAAAAGAATAAAGGAATAAAGGAGACAAGAAGACATAGCGACCCTATTAAAGCGATAAGATCATAAGATTGTGCTTGGAAGTGGTGCTGCATGATATTTTATGCACAGATCCCTATATTAAAACCACGATCTCTCTGTCTTTTCTTTCACAAATTTCGGAGAAGCGCTTGACCCAAGAATTGATAACTGGCATTATAGCCCATCGTCCACTAAAACAATCTCATTTTCATATGGATGCTTTTGACCCTCTTCACAACTTAGACTCGTTGCTGTAGTTTGCAAAATGAAATAAAACCTGATTAGTTGAAGCAGTTAAGCAGAACTATCATCAAAAACTAGGAATACTGAACAAATTCGTTAGAGCTTGTACTGAGTATTTAGTGATCACTTACTGCCAGTAATATTTGCTGCAACAAAAGTCCCTAATAAACCAAAGTGACTGATACATTGTATGCTCTAAATATTTTATCACTTCTACTCTCTATATAGTAACATAGAGACTATCTTATTCCAATGATTCAATGGGAAAACCCCGGTTATCAAAGGCTGCACTTTTATGGGCCATGAGAGATTATAAGGTTTAAGAGCTCCAAAATCCTACTTTCTCTTATTACAAAGCAATTACAAGAGCCAATGACTCTTCTGCTGTAAAGAACACAGAGAATATCTTTTGGTTGTCTCTCTTTATTAAAGAAAGTAGGTAGGTTCCTCTCTTCACTCTTTTTTGAATTCAAAAATCCTACTTCCTTGAAACCCATTATACTCAACCTCTTCCTCTCACAGGCAATCAACCTACCAGCTTGCTTCATGAGTTAAACCCAAACCTTCCTTTCTCTGCACTCACAGAACAAAGAGTTTCAGAGCCAAACAAAGCCCTCAAATCCAACATCTCTGCTGTATTCCAACCTTTTACCAGGATGTCTTTTCAAGTTCAACCTCAGCAACCTGTTCAAATTTACCCGTATACTGCTGTTTCAAGCCCTCCTCCTTATCATTCAAATGGGTCTTTTGGTACAGTTTTTATAGTTCTGGCTGTGATAGTTGTCGTTTCTGCTATAGCTTGCTTTCTGGGGCGACTCTGCAGCCGCCGCAGCAGTCACAAACACATCCACAACCAGAAACCTCCTAAGAACCAAAAGCAAAACCACCACAACTTCCGGCCAAAAGAAGGAGATCTTGAAATTGGGTTTGACAAGAGAATCGCCAGTTCCAAGCCCATTGAGCTTGGGCATGGACATGGGTATAATATGCATGGGCATGGAAGAGGAAGAGGAAGAGGAGGAGGAGGAGGAGGAGGCAGAGGAGGGTCCAAACCACACTTTAATGGTGACATGAAGGGTTTTGATCTGAAGATTGGTCATGATGGGGAGCTCAAGGCCGGCGTATGATGGTATCGAAAGGGGGAAATATATATACACTTAGTGCCAAATTATGGCGTTGTTATATTGTATTGTGTTACTGTTTTTATCTTCTCTACTCTTTTAGTCTGTTAGATTTGCAGCTGCCAGTTGAAATGTATAACCATACATGGTTTTGTAACGTGCTGTACTGTCTCAGTACATTGGAGCTACTTCTGAAACATTCTAATACCAGAACTAGTCTTTAAAAAGGCAGGACCTTCTACTTCCGAACATGGCTTTGCCTTTCACACCAAGGATGTCGAAACCTTGTTCATTCAACAAAAGAAAATGAATGATGATTTTTAGTCATATAACTAGCCACGCTCCTTACTTTTGCTTCCTTAGGTAATGTTCAACAGGCAAACAAGTCCAAGATGGGTCAGTAATCCTTGTGTCTTGATATTGTTTTTGGCCAAGAGTAAAGGATGAGAACTGAAGTTGGAACTTCGACTTGAGATGTATGAATACTGGCACGAATGAAAAATATGATGCAATCAAATATAATGCCCTTATACAATTTAAAGATTTAGATAGTGTTTGACACTGGAATTATACTCAACTACAACCCCTTTTTCCAATGAATTAGATGAGTGTATAAACCCAGAAACTTACTTCCTCATATACTTTTGGTTGAATCCCATTTGGTTGATGGACAGAGCATTAATTCTTAAAGACCAACTTTTTTTCTGGCCAAAGAACTTCTTAAAATGCAAATGACTACCCAGGAATTACGGGATCAAATAAAATAACTTCGAGAGAACAAGGAATTGCTGTTACATCGCTTCATGCGGGAATCCTTTCTCCAAACACTGACGGTTTCAACATTAAGGTCAAGTTTGTTTAGTGGAATGGAACTAGAAAGCAAGAAAATGGAATGGGGAATACAGACCAAAAGAAGCATAAGATAAAATATTCTAAGCGAGACCTCACTGCCAAAAAATGAAGCAATGCTCCTTCCTTCAATTTTCATTCTCGCTTGAATCCGGTGAATTTTGGTACCGATCTATTCCTTGATCTGTTTTTATCATGAATTTGCACAATTTTTCTGAATTTGAGTGAGTTGCGATCCGTGGGAAGATGAATGGTGTCGTCTGGTCGAGAACAGCAGAAGAAGAACTGGGAGAATTGGGGAATTAAAAAGACGGTTGAAAGCATTTTGCCTTTTACTGTTTTTCTGAACGTTACTTTCATTTCATCAAATATATATATATATATATATAAAATAATAAGCCCTAACATTTTGACATTTTCACTCAAAAAAAGCCCTCACTGTAAAATCAGCAGCAATGAGTCACTGTCTCAAATAATTTAAATGGATTCCAGAGGTGATGCAAGCATCTTCTCGATGAACAATCTATAATATTTTTGTAAATGCTTTTAATTGGGAAATATGCCATAATTTTGATGAGTTCTACAACTTAACTCACCTAAATAATTTTGTAATAAAAAAAACTGAACAGAAGTCATTTAATAATGCCCTTTAAATGTTTTTTTTTCCTACCAAATTTCTGAGCAAATATTTTACGAAAAATCTTCACACCTCGTTATCATTGAAGGGGGGAGGTGGGGATTGAAAAGTTTTACCTGAAGCTAGTCCTTTAATGAAGACAACTTAATACACTGAATAAAATATAATTGCAATCATCAGTTTACGTTAATCATTACACATGTAGAAGAACAAAAAGGTTTTTTTTTTTTTTTTAACAAGCTTCGCGCGCCCCCAATACTGAAAAAAATGGGGAAATAGAATAAAAATCAAAGAAAACCAAAGGTCGGCAATGCATTTATACACTAAGTCAGTGGTTAGTGCAAGCCTTAGATCGTTTTCATTCATGCATTCATGCATCCGGAGAGAGGTGACACAAGGGAATGTGACTTGGTATAGGGTCCTGATTTCATGACGATTCATGTTTACTATTTTCTCTCTACCTCTCTAATTCACAGAGGATCCAGCAAAGGAAGGGGGCAGTCATACACTTGATCTTTAATATTTTGCCTTGATGCCGTAAATCCATTAAAGGAGTTTGGTAGACTTGGTAGTCAACATTTCTGCTTCTCCATCGTATGCCCACTGCTCCCACCTTTGCTGAAAGCTCGAGCCGCCTGAACTATCCTAGGCACATGTGTGTTGGATGCCAGATAATTCACTCGAACTGTATTCTTCATCATGCAAATCAAATTCAGAACTGCTAAAGCTTACACCATTCATCATCCTAAATCTCATAATTTCTTTATCATACTGTCCAGAATCATAAGCAGTGCTCTGACCATATTTCAATCCGTTGGATAGGTCAATTAGTTCACTTCCACTATCTAAGGCTCTCACGACCTGGTCAGAACCAAGAGGTCAGGTTGTAAGCGTTGAGAACGGACAAAATTGTGTCTAAATGTGACAGTTGCAGACTTGACAGATGAAATATAAGTTTGGAGAACCGTAATAGCTGTTTCTAGTTTTTCTAATACCTGAAGCATCCGGGGCCGTTTTAGAGCAGAGTGGCGAACACATGCTGCAGCTGCGTCAATCATTCTAAGCACTTCTTTCTCCACATAATGATTTTCAAGCCTTGCGTCTATTAATTTGCTAAAGTCACCAGTATCCACTGCATGAATGAGATGAGGTCTAGCCTGCAAATAAGTATCGATCTTAGAAGTCTATGTTACTTGAATTGAATCACAAGACCCTAACATGAATCACCAGTTGATGATGCGTATGTGTCATCATCTTCTTACATGAGGGAAAATAAGACCTTCAAAGATTGGTTTATAAAATATTCACAATAAATAAGAGCTTGCTTAAACGCTACTACAATGGGTTTAGATGATTTCAACTCTTAACTTCTAGTTTGGATGATGGGTATGTCCCACTGGACTCCTTCCAGTAGGGTATTATTTGACAGGGAAGTGCGTCTTTAACATGGTCATTGTAAGTTATACTCAATTGAGTACTAGTACAAGACGATCTCAATTGGCCTATGCGCATATAAAGTCTCTCTCGAGAGGGTAAAAAAAAAAAAAAAAAATTGCTCAGATATTAATGCTATTTCAAGCTGTATTTAAAAATATTATGAACTTGCATGCTCTAATGAGTTAAAAGACCTGAATATGTTGCCGTAGACCCAGAAAATGTGCAATTGCTTCCCAGAAAACACACACAAACTACTACAAAAAGAACTTTGGTTTGCTACAGTTGTCAAAAACATGCTTTTAAAAAATGGCATATTATGCCCCAGGGTAAGAATGCGTGGAAGGATAATGGTTTTCAGAGCATAGTTTCATCATCATCACTGGATAGAAAGGATATGGGGGAACAAAAGAACAGAAAATGTCATATTTCCTAGTATATTTCGATGCAAAATAAAGAAAAAGGTTCATTCATACCCACTCAACCAAACTCTCTTCTCCCAGTGGCTGAGTTTGATCAACAGGTTTCCTTCCAGTCAAAAGCTCTAGGAGGACAACTCCAAAGGAGAAAACATCAGATCTATCAGTTAATTTTCCACTTGTAGCATACTCTGGAGCCATGTACCTACAAAGCGAAGTTGGAATTACTTGTACAATAAGATCAAGAATTGGGCGCATTAGAGTTGGGTTTCTAGCAAATACATTCATTATTGCACTTCTATACTATGTATCGCAATAAGTTTTGCTGTAAAATCAAATGTTAAAAGCTTGGCTGATTCGTGAGGTTCAATACTACTTTACATTCAAATTGACAGTAATGAAGTATAATTTTGCAGATATAATGTTTCAGTCATTAGCCAAAGTCATATCATGAGAAGTAAGTATCAAAAGTACCATCGTCCTGCAAAATTCTAGAAACCACCGATCTCTTCCATTTTATCACGTGTTTTTTCCTTCCTTCCTTCGGTCCTTCTTTCTTTCTTTAAATACCCCAAGGTATTTACAATTCAAAGTAAGTTGCAACTCACAGAAAATAATGATACATTAGAATCTATGGCTGTGTTCTGAGAAATGAACCCTACCCAAAGGTTCCCATGACCCTTGTTGATACATGAGTATTAGCATCATCTGTTAGCCTCGCAAGTCCAAAGTCTGAAACCTGCGTTAAAACAACATCAAATTGTATCGAATGAAAATGCATTAAGAGACATCAACTCTTGGCTAACCACTATATAACGGTTTCCGAAAGGAAGCACAAATTGAAGAAGAAAATTTGAGTATATAATACCTTCGCCACATAAGCATCATCCAAAAGTATATTTGCTGACTTTATATCTCTGTGGATAATCTTTGGCTGGCCTAGAAATAGATAAAACGCTACAGTTGGCTTTCAAAAGCAAATTTAAAAATTTGCAATGACACGAGAAAATGCTTAGAAGAGAATTTATGCTTGAAAAAAGAAAAAAATACACCCGCATGGCAACAGTCAATATCTCTTGCTTCATGTTTTTTAAAAACTGGACCAACATGTAAGAGAAAAATCTCGGAATATAAGACCACAGATGGATAAAATAAGGTGGCCCAGAACTTTTAAGAGCGTTATTTCAACCTCAGGATAACATTAAGAATTGAAGGCAAAACGTAAGATCCCCTAGGCTGCCATATGGGCATTTTCGTCCATTCATACTAATATCTAGCAATTCATCAAATATCAGCACAATTCAAGAGATGGAATGAGTAGACAACCACAAAAAGCACTGTTGTCTTTGGCCTAGACTCTGGGTTGGCATGGATATTTTGGAACCATGTGTCCTTACAAAATGACAATAGCACAACTGTTTTCAAAGGATGATTCTGTTTTACTGTAAGAATTTATGAAACCAATAAAACAAAGGCAAGATACACTTACAATCCTCATGCAGATATGCCAGGCCTCTTGCAGCACCAATTGCTATCTTCACCCTCATGGCCCAATCCAACACAAGCATTCCCTTTCCTGCCCGCACATACAAACAATCCACCCATTAGAATCATGGATTCTTAAGTTAGAGAGAATATAAACACATTTTGTAATGATGTATGAAAAAAGCAATAAAAAAAACTCACATTACCATGCAAGTGATGATCGAGCGTTCCATTGGGAACAAACTCGTACAGAAGAATCTTTTGTTGCTCAGATATGCAATAACCAACTAAGGATACCAAATGTCGATGATGAACACGGCTGATGATCTCCACTTCTGCCTTGAATTCCCGATCGCCTTGCCCGCTGCCTGCCTTCAGCTTCTTGACTGCTACTGCTCTTCCATCCGCGAGCCAACCCTTGTAAACGCATCCAAATCCCCCTTCTCCTATAATGTTTTGACTAGAGAACCCCTTTGTGATCTCTACAATACTTTCATAGCTAAAAGCTGTCTGAGCACTCATGGGCTGCACTGACTCTGAAGTTCCCAAAGGTTGCACACTTGCCATTTGACTCCCATTTTTGTACTGGTCATCTTGCAGGGGCTGCAGTCCGTAGCAACGCCAATCTTCACCTGATGATCAAAACCAAAATCATTAGAAATTAAGTCCGATGCACAGGCTTAGGCATGCAAGAACTGGCCGCTTACTATACCTGCTTTCACATTGGGCGGAATGTGAGATACATCATGGACGGCCCCTCGTTTTCTCTTTCTTACTTTTGCGACCAAAAAACATAAACCAACAAAGACAACGATGCAGACGCCGGCGAATGCAATACCCACATATTTTGCTGCATTACCGTCGCTGCCATTGCCATCGTCACCTCCTGACGTTGACGGCACGGAGTCGTTAGAAGAACCCCTTGATCTTGTATTTGAGCCAGTGTTAAGTCCTGGTGAGTGGGGCGGTGAAGGATTATCTGAACCCGATTCGATACCCTCTTCAACCTGCGTTTGTGGTGGCGGGGCGCTTTGTATCAACGATGGGAAAAGGACACTGACAAAAGGTTGTTGTGGTGGTGAATTATTAGAAGAGTTATTCGAAGAAGACGGGTCTTGTGAATCTGGTGATGATGCTGACTGTTCAGGGGGACTGTGAGAGAGATTTTTCCCATTACTCGATAATGGCGGCGTCGGTGGCGACGGCGAAGAGGTGGGAGGTTGCGAGAGTGAGGAGGGTGGTGATGGTGGTGGTGGTGGAGGTGGAGATGGTGGTGAATGAGGCGATTGCCTCACCGATGAACGGGGTGGTTGCGTTACCTCTGGATTCGGCGGTGGTTTTACCGGTGGAGGAGGCGTTAGCGGTGCTGGCGGTGATTTCTTAGAATGTGATTCTTTAGGTGATGGTGAGCTTGGCAGAATCGGGGTAGTCTGAGACGGCAATGGTGGTGGCTTAGATAAGGAGTTTGAATCATCAGAGTTCGGTGGCGGAGCGTCGTCCTTTTCCGAACCCTTTTCCGACCTTGAAGGGGCGGATGCCGAAAGTGACTTTTTATCTTTCTGCGTGAGGATCTCCAAATTATTGTCTGATGTTGGACGAAGCGATCCTTCCGGAGACGGCGAAACGTTGTTCGTTTCCTCACTAAAATTCATTTCTATTTCTATCAGAATTTGTAATCTCAGGGCGACTCTCAGAATGAGAAGCAAAGGGAACGCCCCGTTGTTTTCCCAGAATCAAAGTCAAACAGATGAGAGATAATGATATGAAAACTATTTCTGTAAGCCAAAGTTTCGTTATGCAAATCAAAACACAAACAATAGGAACGACGAGAATGAACTTTCGTCGTTAGGAACATGAAGCTGGAATGGCCAGAACGATACAACGGGTTGACAAGGAAGAGAGTGTGCGCGATTGTGCTTAAAATTGAACGACTTTTTTTGAAAAAGAAATTTGAAAAAAAAAAAAAACTATTAGCGTATGGTAGCAAAATCCAGAAACCCTGAAAAAAGTCCATGCGATTTTTTGGCAAGAAAAAGAAGGTAGTTTCCAGTTTGGACAGAGATTCTGTGCTGCTCGTCCTTGAATTTCGGGTTACCGCGCAATGAGAACTGGGTCAAACTTCATAACGGGCCACGTCACTGTTAAAAGTTCCGGATCTTCTTGCTTGACCCGATTAGTTTTCCATGCATTGGCTCTCGCCTTTAAATTATGTGAAGTTATTTTGATAACATTGACATTTATTTTCATATACTTTTACTATTGATACATTGATTTTTCTATAGATTTCTCGCTCACAATTTTCTTTAATAAACTCACTTTTTAAATACTTGAAAAAATTACAAAAAGATGAAAAAATTTAGAGATTCATGTAAATAAGTGAAATATTTAAAGATTTGTATAAATAAATGAAGGGTTAAGATGATATTTAAATACCATTAACTTTATAAAAAAGGTTAACACTTCCCAATTTGTGAAGTTCTAACCTTAGAACTAAACAATTAGCACCGATTTACTTTAATGAATTGGAAAATATATTTTTATATAAGATTAATAGATATCATTGTTGATTTAAGAATATTAAAAGCTAGAAAAAAAATTGACTATTGTTGCACCTTGACCCATGAATGAAATAAAAGGAAGATCATCTAAATTAATCTATTCTAAAGTCTTGTATTTGATTCCTAAAATATTTAACTACGTTAAATAAAGGAATCATGAATACCTCCAAGACATTTATGAGTCCGTTGTTAATTGGAGGTTTGGAAAGGGACACAGGCAAAGGCAATGTTGCACCCTATGTAATTTTTCTTAATTGAACAACTTTTATCTAATTTGTTGTTCACAATTTTCTTTTAACACAATTTATATCTTATATTATTCTTTCATACACTTCTTTTATTGTAAGAACGTTTCAACCACACATGATATATTTACATTTTCATCTTCCTTCACCTTATTTGTTTCCTTCTTCAATGTGTGTGATTTTTTTTTTATATCAAATGCGTTCATGCTCATTTTTAAAGTTTGGATTCTGTGCTTAAATTTAAAGACGACGCAAGAAATTTATATCTTTCTTTGAATCGTTCGATAAGATTAGAAAGGTCCGATTTGTTAAAAGAGTTTTGATATCTGGAAAGATCAAAATGGTCCAATTCATTTTTTTCCCCTTTGCTTTTCAAGTTTCCAGACTTCCTTTGGGTTGTTGATGAAGCTAAATGTAACCTCCCCCACCAGAATGATTTAGTTTGGTAATTTTCTTCATTATTATTATTTAGATTTACCTCAAGGTTTAAGAAAATCGTGCTTTTTTTTTCTTGCCTTTAAATTATTCAACATTTGAAGGAACAGAAACTAAATTACGAAATAAATAATGAAAGATTACCTTTGCACATATTTAGTTGAGATCATGTGTGCGCGCGCGCACCTTTTTTTAAATACACTATAATATTTTTTTTCTTGTTTTGCATAAATAGTTGGTTAGCATTTGAGAATTTTTTACAACTTCCTAATAAGTGAGGGGTTGGGATTTTGTACTATACCAAAATATGACAAAATAACCCCTAGTGTGATACGTCAAGAAAGGGGGTCCCACATGTTCACATATACATTCTCATTTTACTAAAATATCTAAATACGCGCCATCAGACATACGAGGATGTGGTGGCATCATCTTAATCAAGGCCAAGTGTATATAGTCGGGTGGTGATGGTGATAGCGGCAGGAAGGGCGGAGACAGCTGCACAAACGGTGGTGGCATGAAGAGTGATGGCGATGCCGCAATGGTGGCATAGTAGCAGTAGGTGAGGAGGTGATTAAGGTTAGTGTCAACGAGGGTATTAGCAGTAGTGGAGCTAGTGAGGGCCCGAGGGGTGTGAGGGCGAGCGTGATACGATTTGATCTGAAATAGCTGGTGGTGGACGGGGGTGGAGAGGAATCACGACCTTCTATAACTTTTTATTTTTTTAATAAAATATAAAGGTTATATATTTTCAATCCTTTAAATTTACACATTATAAAAATTTTAAAATATTAGATAAAATTTTTATTTCAATTTATGATAATCTTTTATGTATTTACAATTCAACTATTTTAATAGTTTGAAAATATAATTGTTATAGGGTTTACTTATTTTTAACAAGATGATGTTATAGTTGTTTTCAAAGCATTGATATCATTTAATTTTACTTTTATTTTATATTTGATTAAAAAAATTATGAGAATTATTGTTAGTAAATTTTGTCAAGCAAGGCAATAAAAATTTCAAGATATATTAAATTTTATGTGTTTGATATTTGTCATAAAATTACTTATCTAAAAGTCAAGAGATTATGGTTAAAATGTGTTTTTTTAGAGGAAAATTACTCTTGTCGACAATAACCAAATTATTGAAATTTATTATATGAATATTTTTTACCATGCTATACTTATATCTTATCAACATAAAGAATTTGTGACAATTGCATCATCATCACGTTAATATATTTATTTACTAAAATTATTAATTATTAAAAAAATTAAATAGTAAATTTAGTAAGAAGTAATAGAGTTTTTTATATTGCACAAAACTTTAGATCATAATGATACATTCAAATTATTCAATGCTCATTGAGAAGATGAAAGCTTCACTAATTTAATGATAGTTTATGTTGAGAAAAAAATTATTAAAAATTTCATCATAGATATGATAATTAATTATTCTTATGTCACAAAAAATTAATGAAAAAAACTTAAAAAAATGAAGTTATATATTTATTTATTTTGTATGTGTGTGTGTGAAATTGAATATAAATATATACGTTAAAATATTTATATTATATTAATAATATGTATAGATTTAATTTTATTTTGATTATCATATATATTTTATTATCTTAGCTCCCTTAATAAATTTTTTTGGCTTCGGCCTAAGTGGCCGAGGATCCCAAACAATTTTAAAGTGGATGCAAGCGTCCACTGTTACTTTAGCCAGTCCATAATTGAGCACTGTAATTATTATCTAGTTGATTTTCATGACTATCATCTTGATTGGCATTTGGACATATTACGAAAGTAAATAAATGAGAATTTCTTTTATTAAAATTATTAACAAGATAACATATTTCAAGCTAATAATGGTGCTAATTCAAATACAAAAGATTCACATTTTTTAATACAACCACTAAATAGTTGAGGGCATAATAAACATAAATAAATAATGACATTGAGCGAAAAGTGCTAAAAACTAATAATTGTTGCATGATGGGAATACACATTTTCATATTAACTATATATGTAATTATATTTTTCCATAAGAAACCATGCAAGGACATCCCTTACGGTGAATTCACAAGAAGGTTTCCTTCCCTAGATCTTCTTTCCAAATAAAAATTTTATTAAATTTATTATGAATCTTCTTCTATAAAAGAATTCTTATATAAAAGGAATTTTCTTGAGAAAATTGTAATAGCCCTCTGGGTCACCACTGACTTTTCAAGGTCTTTTCCCAACGCTAGACAACACACATGTCACCACATGATTGCTGGCTTTCTCACTGGTGGTACAGTGGTTATTCATCACCCCACCCTCACGGGGGCCTTTTGAAGTCTGGTACCATTGAGTCAACTTGACTCAGTGGTACCAGACTTTGCCTCAACTTCGCTAAGGTGGTAGAGGTTGGAGGTTCAAGTCTGGGGAGGTTCCAAAATACCTCCGTGAGGGTGGGGTGAGGAATAACCACTGTACCACCAGTGGAAAAGCCGGCAATCATGTGGTGACATGTGTATTGTCCAGCGCTGGAAAAAGACCCTAGAGAGGCAGTGGTGACCCAGAGGGCTATTACAAAAATTACATGTGATTATATCACAGTAATAATTTTATTCATACCAATAATAATATCAAGAATAAATATTGCCATGGTATTTAAACATGTATTACTAAAACTAAACGTTATATAATAATGAATATATGTAACTAATACTGATAAGAGAGAATAAATATTAATTGAGTAAATAAAGTAAATTTAAGGAGCTGATGCATGATTTAAACAAATATTGCTAATATTAAAACATGAATAATAATGAGCTAACAACTATAGAAGAAAATAAATACTAATTATTTATCTAAAGGAGCAAATGATAGGAATAAATTTAAGCAGATAATGGATGATATATGGAATAGTAAACAAGAAATTATTAATAACAATGTAACAATTATAAAAATGATTAAATGAATTATTACGCTAAATGAGTAAATAATTATTACTTAAAATTAAAACAATAGGTATATGTAATGAAGACTTATAGAAAGAAATAAATATGAAAAAGAAATAAATATGAATTGTTAATCTAAACAAGTTGTTTTTTTGCCAAATAATTTAAATGAGTAACTATGAAGTAAATAAATAATTATCCATTTCAATTATAAAAAGAATACAAGCTCACTATGTGATTAAAAAATATAATATAGAAAACATAAATTACAACTAAAATCACTAACATGTGCGTAAAGTGTGTGTGTAATTTGTCTTTTTTCTTTTTGTCTCTTTCATCCAACACGTGAAAAGGAATATATATATATATATATATATATATTGTTATAGCATAGGGTGTGAAGTTGTATGAAGATAACACATATGAGAGTATCAAAATAATTAACAATAAATATTTAAAAATAATATTTAAAAGAATTTTAATAAAGACAAAACAATACATAGACAAAACAATACACTAATATTATTTACAAAATGTAAACACAATATCTCAGTACAATTAAAAAATAGTGAAAAGATTTTCAAAAAGATCTTATTATATTATCTCTCTTTTCTTTTTAACCCCCTTTCCCTCGATCTCCCACTTCCTCTCGTTTCATCTCTTCTCACATACCAATTGCTATTTACAGGCACAGTTTGAGTAGGTTTTTGCATAAATGAATGATTAGGGTTTAACTTGATCATCGTTTACTGTTGCAATTTTTTGGGTTGATCATAGTCATTGCATCCCCGCAAGTGAAATCATATCATTCATGTCACATTTGTCTTATTCATTTTTTATTCCTAACATCTAATTGCTTGTCACATCAGATACTTTTTCTCCCTTTCCTTCCATGCAGCAAACCCCTTTTCCACTCTCACCCCCTCTCGTTTTCTCTTGTGATATTAGAAAAAAATGAGAAAAATTTCAAAAGATCAATAGCTATCACATGGAAATTAGATACTTGGCATTTAGATATCAAGCTATTTATTCTAATATTATTATCACTATCTTTTATCATGCATTCTACCATATATATTTATTCATAAATCCTATTTTTTTATGTTCATATATATTATTTGTATAGCATCAAAATGTGATTATTTCTAGAATATATTTATATTTTATTATGATTATTATTTTTGGAGGGCATTACACTAAAGAAGATGAATTCTTTTATATATATATATATATATATATAAAGTTTAGATGAGTTAAATTATGAGAAGTAGATAAATTAATGCTTTGCCAGAGAATGAGAGAAACAAAGATATGTTTCTTACACTCCATTACTGCATTTGTTTTTCAATTAATTTTAAGAAAAATGATAATAAAATTTTTTTAAAATATATAAATAATAATTTAGTCTTTCGAAATACTATAATTCTCATGAAGTCTCTAAAAACCTTTTTATCATTAATAAATTTATATAAATTATCAAATTATTCTTATTAAAAATAAATGATTTACAAGTTTTGTTTAAATAGTTACAACTTTTTTTTTTATATTCATCACAATACAACAGTGAATAAAAAATTAACATGCAAAATTGTAATTTGTTATTACATTATTGTGAATATAAAAAGAAAAATTATGAATATTTAAACAAAGCTTATGAATAATTTATTTTTAACAAGAGCAATTTAATAATTTATATAAATTCATTAATGACAGAAAAGTTTCTAAAAACTTTAGGAGAATTATGACATTTTGAAGAACCAAATTATCATTTATACATTTTAGAGAGATTTTATTATCATTTTTTGTTAATTTTATTTGCTTCAAGTAGCCTCAGAAGCATTCATTCGATTTCAATACTTTGTTTGATAATTTATTACTCTTCTATTTCCTAATCTTCCTGTAATTTATAGCTTCTTATGATCAAATTAAACTAGTTTTATAGTTTCGCATGTCAAAATATGGTTATGCAAGGGTTATATTCTACTCTAGAAGTATTTGCTGTTGTAGACTGAACTTTTTCAATTTTGATTAAGCTTCTTGCATGTGGTTTTGGTGGAAACAGATGCAACAAGTTGAGATGGAACCACAATAATATTGGGTAGAGCTAGTAATTTGGATGAGGGCTGGTTTATTTAAATCAGGCTTAATTCGAGTCGAATTTATTTGAACTGAATTTAGAATAATTGAACATATAAAAAATTGATATAGCCAATCCTAGTTCTATCACTTTTGGGATTCAGGCTTATTTGGGTCGACCCAAATCCCCAAATTGCCAATTTTCTTTCCATTTTTAAAAAATAAATTTCAATTTTTCCTTTAAATTAATTATTTTTATTAATATAAAATATAATTGTTATAGGGTTTACTTATTTTTAACAAGATGATGTTATAGTTGTTTTCAAAGCATTGATATCATTTAATTTTACTTTTATTTTATATTTGATTAAAAAAATTATGAGAATTATTGTTAGTAAATTTTGTCAAGCAAGGCAATAAAAATTTCAAGATATATTAAATTTTATGTGTTTGATATTTGTCATAAAATTACTTATCTAAAAGTCAAGAGATTATGGTTAAAATGTATTTTTTTAGAGGAAAATTACTCTTGTCGACAATAACCAAATTATTGAAATTTATTATATAAATATTTTTTACCATGCTATACTTATATCTTATCGACATAAAGAATTTGTGACAATTGCATCATCATCACGTTAATATATTTATTTACTAAAATCATTAATTATTGAAAAAATTAAATAGTAAATTTAGTAAGAAGTAATAGAGTTTTTTATATTGCACAAAAATTTAGATCATAATGATACATTCAAATTATTTAATGTTCATTGAGAAGATGAAAGCTTCACTAATTTAATGATAGTTTATGCTGACAAGAAAATTATTAAAAATTTCATCATAGATATGATAATTAATTATTCTTATACCACAAAAAATTAACGAGAAAAACTTAAAAAATAAAGTTATATATTTATTTTTGTTTTGTGTGTGTGTGAAATTGAATATAAATATATACATTAAAATATTTATATTATATTAGTGATATATATAAATTTTATTTTATTTTGATTATCATGTATATTTTATTATCTCGACCCCCTCAGTAAAATTTTTTGGCTTCGGCCCTAGTGGTGGAGGATCCCAAACAATTTTAAAGTAGATGCAAGTGTCCACTGTTATTTTGGCCAGTCCATAGTCAAGCACTTTAATTACTGTCTAGTTGATTTTCATGGCTATCATCTTGATTGGCATTTGGACACATTATGAAAGTAAATAAATGAGAATTTCTTTTATTAAAATTATCAACAAGATAACATATTTCAAGCTAATAATGGTGCTAATTCAAATACAAAAGATTCACATTTTTTAATACAACCACTAAATAGTTGAGGGCATAATAAGCAAAAATAAATAATGACATTGAGCGAAAAGTGTTAAAAACTAATAATTGTTGCATGATGGGAAAACACATTTTCATATTAACTATATATGTAATTATATTTTTCCATAAGAAACCATGCAAGGACATCCCTTACGGTGAACTCACAAGATGGTTTCCTTCCCTAGATCTTCTTTCCAAATAAAAATTTTATTAAATTTATTATGAATCTTCTTCTATAAAAGAATTCTTATATAAAAGGAATTTTCTTGAGAAAATTACATGTGATTATATCACAGTAATAATTTTATTCATACTAGTAATAATAATATCAAGAATAAATATTGCCACGGTATTTAAACATGTATTACTAAAACTAAACATTATATAATAATGAATATATGTAACTAATACTGATAAGAGAGAATAAATATTAATTGAGTAACTAAAGTAAATTTAAGGAGCTGATGCATGATTTAAACAAATATTGCTAATATTAAAACATGAATAATAATGAGCTAACAACTATAGAAAAAAATAAATACTAATTATTTATCTAAAGGAGCAAATGATAGGAATAAATTTAAGCAGATAATGGATGATATGTGGAATAGTAAACAAGAAATTATTAATAACAATGTAACAATTATAAAAATGACTAAATGAATTATTACGCTAAATGAGTAAATAATTATTACTTAAAATTAAAACAATAGGTATATGTAATGAACACTTATAGAAAGAAATAAATATGAATTGTTAATCTAAATGAGTTTTTTTTTTTTTGCCAAACAATTTAAATGAGTAACTATGAAGTAAATAAATAATTATCCATTTCAATTATAAAAAGAATACAAACTCACTATATGATTAAAAAATATAATATAGAAAACATAAATTACAACTAAAATCACTAACATGTGCGTAAAGTGTGTGCAATTTGTCTTTTTTCTTTTTGTCTCTTTCATCCAACATGTGAAAAGGAATATATATATATATATATATATATATTTATTATAGCACAGGGTGTGAAGTTGTATGAAGATAACACATACGAGAGTATCAAAATAATTAACAATAAATATTTAAAAGAATTTTAATAAAGACAAAACAATACACCAGACAAAACAATACACTAATATTATTTACAAAATGTAAACACAATATCTCAGTATAATTAAAAAATAGTGAAAAGATTTTTAAAAAGATCTTATTATGTTATCTCTCTTTTCTTTTTAACCCCCTTTCCCTCGATCTCCCACTTCCTCTCGTTTCATCTCTTCTCATATACCAATTGCTATTTATAGGCACAGTTTGAGTAGGTTTTTGCACAAATGAATGATTAGGGTTTAACTTGATCATCGTTTACTGTTGCAATTTTTTGGGTTGACCATAGTCATTGTATCCCTGCAAGTGAAATCTTATCATTCATGTTACATTTGTCTTTTCATTTTTTATTCCTAACATCTAATTGCTTGTCACATCAGATACTTTTTCTCCCTTTCCTTCCATGCAGCAAACCCCTTTTCCACTCTCACCCCCTCTCGTTTTCTCTCGTGATATTAGACAAAAATGAGAAAAATTTCAAAAGATCAATAGCTATCACATGGAAATTAAATACCTGGCATTTAGATATCAAGCTATTTATTCTAATATTATTATCACTATCTTTTATCATGCATTCTACCATATATATTTATTCATAAATCCTATTTTTTTATGTTCATATATATTATTTGTATAGCATCAGAATGTGATTATTTCTAAAATATATTTATATTTTATTATGATTATTATTTTTGGAGGGCATTACACTAAAGAAGATGAATTCTTTTATATATATATATATATATATAAAGTTTAGATGAGTTAAATTATGAGAAGTAGATAAATTAATGCTTTGCCAGAGAATGAGAGAAACAAAGATATGTTTCTTACACTCCATTACTGCATTTGTTTTTCAATTAATTTTAAGAAAAATGACAATAAAATTTCTCTAAAATATATAAATAATAATTTAGTCTTTTGAAATGTTATAATTCTCATGAAGTCCCTGAAAACCTTTTTGTCATTAATAAATTTATATAAATTATCAAATTATCCTTATTGAAAATAAATAATTTACAAATTTTATTTAAATATTCACAACTTTTCTTCTTATATTCATCACAATGCAACAGTGAATAAAAAATTAACAGCAAATTGTAATTTGTTATTACATTATTGTGAATATAAAAAGAAAAGTTATGAATATTTAAACAAAGCTTATGAATAATTTATTTTTAACAAGAGCAATTTAATAATTTATATAAATTCATTAATGACAGAAAAGTTTTTAAAAACTTTAGGAGAATTATGACATTTTGAGGAATCAAATTGTCATATATACATTTTAGAGAGATTTTATTATCATTTTTTCTTAATTTTATTTGCTTCAAGTAGCCTCAGAAGCATTCATTCGATTTCAATATTTTGTTTGATAATTTATTACTCTTCTGTTTCCTAATCTTCCTGTAATTTATAGCTTCTTATGATCAAATTAAACTAGTTTTATAGTTTCGCATGTCAAAATATGGTTATGCAAGGGTTATATTCTACTCTATCAGTATTTGCTGTTGTAGACTGAACTTTTCCAATTTTGATTAAGCTTCTTACATGTGGTTTTGGTGGAAACAGATGCAACAAGTTGAGATGGAACCACAAAAATATTGGGTAGAGCTAGTAATTTGGACAAGAGCTAGTTTATTCAAATCAGGCTTAATTTGAGTCAGATTTATTTGAATTGAATTTAGAATAATTGAACATATAAAAAATTGATATAGCCAATTCTAGTTCTATCACTTTTGGGATTCAGGCTTATTTGGGTCGACCCGAATCCCCAAATTGCCAATTTTCTTTCCATTTTTAAAAAATGAATTTCAATTTTTCCTTTAAATTAATTATTTTTATTAATATAAAATATACACAATATACATTTTAGAATTATTAAAAATGTAGAAGGCTTAATTATTTAAAAAAATTGTGGGTCTTAAAGTTTGAAAAATAGTATGAAAATACGTTGTAAAAATTATTTAAAATATTCTATAGATTAAAAATAACAAAAATATAAAAATATTAATTTTTCTATCTTTTTAAGGAAATATCAATAATAATATACTCAGATATATGATTTCTTAGTATTAAAAAATCTAGGACTTAAAGGATTAATTAACATTTAATCTATTTTATACATTTTTTTAAAAAAATTGGAAATGTTATTTGGATATTCAAGTCGGACTTGGCCTAAATTTTTCATGTTTGTTCAAGCCAACACGAATAGTCTAGAACATAAAAAATATGCAATTTTTTAAGCCCTTCCCTAAACCCTAAATATTTTTGGGGAGTGATTGTCCTTAGGGGAGTTGAATATTTCATGTAATAATCAAACTTTTTAAATGGCTCACAAGTTTATTTGTAAATATTATTACTATTTACAGACCTTCACACACAATTTTCAAGTCATTTATAACTTTTTATAAAATTAATTTGAGCTATTAATATTTATAAAAGTAATTTTTAAATTATTAAAATATTAAATATTTTAATAAAATTTATTACATTTTATTTTAGGCTAAAGAATATTTTTAGTCTTCTGACTTTATATAAGATTTTAATTTGATCCTTTAATTTTATAAAGTATCTTTTTAATTATTTAACCCTAACATTGTTAGTTTCAAATGATTATTTTTTTTGTATCAAATGCTTTTATTTTGAAAAATAAAATTTAATATATCAATATTTTAAAATATTTTATCAATATTTGAAAATTTAATGTAAAATTTTATTGGGATAAAATTAACAGTGTTAGGACTAAAAGACTAAAAAGGCATTTTATAAAATGAAGGAACTAAAATAAAATATTATATCAAGTTAAATAACTAAATATATACTTTAACCTTTTATTTTAATAAAATTTTAGGGTGCCTAGCAATTCTGCAAAAATAGTTAAAGGGTAAGTTATTACCATGAATGTGATCGGAATCTTATCTGTCACCATACGTGGATTCATACACATGTTACATCAATAAAAAAATAACAAAGTTAATGAATGATTAATAAAAAAAGTTTTATGCTCCTTGAAAAAATGGTTTGGAGAGAAATTATCCTACTTATTAGTTCAATGCCCTAGACTCTTTAAAAAAAATTGAGAGTAAAAATAAGCCTTAATCCTAAATTTTATCCTAATCTTTAATTTTATTGATGAGCGAAATTACAAATTCAAACCTTTTTAACAAATTTAAGGATATTAATTATCAATCTTAAAAAATGGTGTAGTTGATTAACCTTTGCATGCAATTAGGCTTGGTAGGAATACACGCAATTGGTTCGCAGTTAATGGTGAGAAAAAAAATACTTCGATCACTAATTCGCGGCCTGATAATTGTTTTAATTTATTCTCAGTTGAGTGTTATAAAAAAAAAATATTGGGAGAGGCATGTGAGTTGATTCTAATTCCGCAAACTTGACAAAGACTGGATTCAGCCGTAGAAGGCTAGAAGCTTCTTCGCGTTTCATAAATAGCCGCACAGTGTGAATGAATCAAGGAATATTGAATATCAACACTTCGATTCGCCGTGCACTCTCCCATTCAATGTTATTGTTAACGCAGTGCTTGGTTGCAAAGCAATAATGTTAATTGTAATTCCTACCAAAATAATGTTAATTGTAATTATAAATTTCAGAAGTTATTTCAACCAATGTTTTAAAATAAAAGTCCCCTTCGATGTCAAATAGGAAAAGTTAACACATATTAACTTTTGTTTTGTGGAATAGGTGATGAATAATTAAATAATTTTTTTATTTCCTTTATTTATATTCATATAATGAAGAGAGAATATTTTTTTTGATCTTATTCATAAACCATATCATTAAATTTTTATTATAATTTTTTTAATATCCTTCATTGAATTGAAAAGATAAAATATGTTGTTAAAGTACACATGCTTAATAAGAATAAAGTTAATTACTCATTCTCGTTTGCGAAAAAAAAAGTTAATAACTTATTAAATGTGAATGAGTTTTAACATTTTTTCTAATTTTGATAAAATATGTTGAAAGTATCTAATAAACAAGATTAGAAAAATATTAATATATGTATAATATATATATATATATATATATATCAACAGCATGTCTAGTTATTGATAAAATGATACAACATTATTATAAATTAACAATATTATAAATTATATTTTTATAATTTATCAAATACAGGTAAATCCTGGTTAAATATAGTACAAGTATACTAAAAAATATATGTATTTATACTTATTGTTGTCACCATCTTTCTTTTTTTTTTTAAGGTCACAAATCATATTATATATACATGTATGTAGTCTAAAAATGAAATTATCTTCTAGTAGGGTATTTTTTCGAATTTTTCGAATTTTTAAAATTTTCTTAAGCTTTTTTAGTATTTAGAGCCATCTAGTTTTCTAAAACCCTTTTTGTTTCAACTATTGTTTCAAGCTTAGTGGCAACCCAATTTTGGTCCTATTGGAGATTAAAAAGTTAAAGAAATTTTATATCTAAAAATTAAAAAATAAGTTATGAATATATAAAATTTAAAATCTGTCTAATCAAATGACTTAACTTATTTTAATGAAATAGATTATTTTTAAGTATACTAATAAAAATAATTTAACATGATACAAGAGCTATTGGATTAAAAAGAAAAGAGAGAAAGATCGAAAGATGGGGGGGGAAGATATTTAAAAAAAAAAAAGATGAGGAGGAAAGGAGGAAAAGTAGAAGAAAAAATATTAGAGATAAATAAGTCAAAAAAGTTTTGCTTCTAGAGACTAAAAAATATATTAAAAATATATGAAATTTAGGACATGTTTAATAAAATAATTTAAATTATTTTGATAAAGGAGAACATCTTCAAACATAGTTAATTAAGATAATTAACAAATTCAACCCAACTCAATTATGACGGCTCTGATCAACAGTTCAACCTTGACTTGGGACCGGATTTTAAAACAATTATCATACATATACTACCGCCCCCTGGCTTGTAAATTATGTATATTTTTATTTCTTTTGAAAATACTATCAATATAAAATATGAAATTAATAAAAAAAATCGAACCATGTAATTAGCGAACGATAGAGTTCTTTTTAATATTCACTTGTTTTTTCATTTTTTAAATATTATTTAAGATACATCTGAATATATTTTAAATTAAATGCTGTAAAGGTGACTGCGATTCTGCACATTTCGTCCCCCTCCCTTGAGCCGCATGGGGAAATATACATATACTCTCTCTCTCTTTAAAAATATAAAATATTTTTAATTAAATTTTTTTAATAAAATAATTATTTATTCTTAAATTAATTTTATTTTTTCATATTTATTCTTATTTAATAAAATATTTTATCTTAAAAATATATAATGATCTATTTAATAGGATATTTGAAAAAATAATGATTACACCTGAAAGAATAAAAATATCTTATATTTTTAATATTTATTTTTTAAAAAAATTAATCTTTTAGTCCTTCAATTTTTAAGTCACTTGTAACTCAGTCTCTCAATTATGACTCGCTGTGACTCAGTCCCTTAACTATAACTTACCTATGACTCAGTCCTTCAACTTTTGAATCGCTTACAAATTAGTTCCTTAATTTGTTAATTTTTTTCATGTTAACTTATATCTCACATTAATGAATAAAAAGAGGATATTTCAAAATAATATATGTGCATTTTTTATCCCTCTTATTTGATAAAAAATTTAAAAATAAGGACCGAGTTATAAATAAATTAAAAATTAAGGGATTGAGTTGTAGTAAGTTATAATTAAAGGATTAAGTTGTAGTGAATTATAGTTGAGAGACTTAGTTATAAGTGAGTTAAAAATTAAAAAATTAATTTTTTTTATTTTTTTATAAAAATATTTTATATTTTTTAACGAGGGAATGTATACCATCATGGCAAAAACACGTAATATTAATTGTACAGTATTCATTAAGGTTGTTGCTCAAAACTTTCTTCTTTCTTTTGGCAGACTATTCTATTCCGTTTTATTTGAGGATACTGTTTATTAACAGTCACGAGTGTCAAGATGTATATAATTTAGTACATTAATATCAGTTTACAAATAACTAAGGACCCAAAATTATTAAAATAACTTCACATAATAACGGGAGACTCTTCACAGTTCTTCACAACGATTCTCTATTTTTTTCACTATCTCAAATCGTTTCTGATAAATCACTAAATAGAAAATTTATTTAGTTCATATATACACTACAATATCTCATCTGGTCCGCTTTATTAGAAATAAACGATGCTATAGGCTTTTTCTGAGTCTGAACTCTGAATAAGTGAACATAAGAAAGAGGTACTTTCCCTTGTATTCATGGAAAATTTCTCTTCTGCCCTGATGAAGTTAACATAATTAAGTTAGCACCATGAAATGTTCAATACAAACCACAATACAAAACATTTTTTAAAAATTTTACTTAGTTTAAAAATATAAGATATTGGGTAATTTTTATAATTATTTTTCAACTTAACTCCTACTTTATTTATTACATCTTTCTTTAAATGATGTATGAGAATTTTAATTATCATTATCGAGGTATTTCTATTAGATATTTAATGAGAGTTTAATTGAAAAGATGTAAATTTTTTTAAAAAAATTAAGATTTTAATTAATATTTTTTAAAATTGTGGATTAATTATCAATATTCTATATTTTAGTTCAGAGGCAATACACAATTGCCGCATCAAAAAACTAATAAAGGTATCTTGAGAGGAAAAAAAATCTCACACATATTCATTAATTTTAATTTTATTTCTTTTTTATAAAAAAAGAAAAGAAAAAAATTAATGAATATTTCTTGATTCATGTGAAACGGTTATTCATTTTTTATAAGAACATTTTGAGGGAAGTGTACTATTTTTTTTATTAGATTAAACCTCATAGTCTCTATTTTTTGCTGAATTATTGACATGGACGCGCTAATAAAATTCATAGCAAAGCTTAACTAAATTACCAAATCAACGCAGTCACCGAGCCACGCTTTTCCATGATCTTCATTATCTAGATTTAATATAGAGTAGCGAGTCAAAGGATACCTTGGTGCTAGATTTCATTCTAATGTTGGTCACTTATTCTTGAGAATCACCGAAGTTATTGGTATAATTCAAGGCTTAAAAAAATGTACCAAGACCTTTTATTTTCACAAATTGTGCTAAGGCCATCCACTTGCTCACAAAAAATGATGTTAGTCAACACCTATTCAGAGACATTATTGAATTTTCATCTAATACTTTACTCCCTCTATTTTTAAATATAAAAAAAATATTATGTGTTTCTTTGTCTTTATTTATAAGTAAAATTAAAAATTTCAAGAAATATTTATCATATTTTTCTCAGATCATTCCTCATAAAGTCAATATTTATTTTTATTAAATAAATTTACTTCGTTAATTATTAAAATAATCTAATCTAAATATTTTAATTTCATATATAATTATTATACCCAACCATTTTTTAAAATTGTATGAATTGATTTTTTCTTTCTTTTTTAATATTTGAAACGGAACGAGTGCTTAGGTTTTTGTTTTTCTTCTGAGAGGATTGAACAAACGAGTCAATTCAAGTCTACGACTGGAGGGGACACGATCCACTTGACAACCAAGCCAACCTCAATATCAACATTTTTTTAATTATATTTTATCGTTTTCTCTCCTATTCTATTTATGTATGGCTTCCGAATTGTTTAAATGAAACTAATAAAAAATTTAAATATCATCAATTCTTTCAAAAAATTCCTTAAATTTTTAATTTTATTCTTATTAAATATACAAATTATTTTTCACAAGTTAAATGTTGTGTTTGAATCACAAAATCAAGTGTGCCAAAAATGTGGAGTTTTAAATATAACTATAGAGTCCTTGAGTTTTTTTTTTTTTTCCTTAATTCACTCAAATGCAAAGTTACAAAAAAATTGGTTGTAAATTATTTTTGATTAATGCTAAATAAGGTATAAAGTTATAGTGATTATAATTTATGAACTAAAGATAAATCTAAGTCTAGGTATGGAATACAAGGTACAAAATTGGAAAAATACGTGGTTTCGAGTGTAAAACACCCCCCCAACATTTAGATGTAATTTAAGTTTTGGCCCCCCAAATTATGATTTTTGGATTCATCCTTGCCAGTGGCTTTGAGTCTTAAAGGTTATGCTGAAGGCATGAGTGGCGTGACTCCTGTTGGTAATGAATTGAGTTTTATCTTTATTTGAGTTTGTTATTTTAGTTTTTCTTTATCTTAACTCTTTTGGGCTAACGTTTCGTTTCATGCCAAAACATATATTTTAAAAATAAGATATTACAATGTTTAATAACTTTATCCACACTTAATAGGATAAAAAGATAAAAATAGATTAAAAAAAAATCTTAAAGATGTTCTCACCACCACAAAAAATACCCATACTTGACGCTTATTTTTCCCAATACTTGACGGTTTTTAACTGTCAAGTAAGGGTGCGACATATATTAAAGAAATAATACTTGACGGTTAAAAACCGTCAAGTATAAATCTTATACTTGACGGTTATTTGAAAAAAATCGTCAAGTATATGAAGTAAATATGCACTTCTCAAAATAAATACTTGACGAAACAAGCGTCAAGTATTTATGGCCAAAACCTGCCAGTTCTTTTGGCCATAAATACTTGACGCTTGTTTCCTTATAACCGTCAAGTATTTATAAATACTTGACGCTTGTTTTGAAACAAGTATCAATTATATTGATACTTGACGATTATTTTGAAATAACTATCAAGTATTAATGACATAATTTTTTTAAATATGGTGGCTACTTTTAAAGCAGCCCCCTGCATAAAGATACAGATGAAGATAAAAAACAGCCAGCCAGCAATGAAAATAATGCAATATAATGAATGTTTGTAATAGTATCTCCTATCTAATTAACATAAAAATTCCTATACATTTAACCTTAAAATCTAAACTTATTTGCAAACTAATGTTTCAAAATTAAGTGACCTATCCCATAAAAATTGGCCCAAAAATGTGTATATAAATGTAACTAACTATTGTACTGGCCTAACTACTGTTGCTACCCACATATTGAAAACACATTAGGCCACCTCTTCAAGGACCTCTTCTACATGTGCAGTCGTATAACGAACGCAATAGACGTCCTCGAAGTACTGTAAGCAAATAGTTGCAACAATTTCAAGTTAATAGGTAGCTAATTAAAATTGTTTAAAATTTATAATTGAAGTGTAATTAAATTTTATATATATACCTTGTTAGATAATGTGGCAGGGGCATGAGTGATAATGTCCTTCATGAACTTCATCAAACAATAACCACAGTCATTGCTCTGATCTGACTGGAATGGACACTATAAAAAAACACATATCAATGAAATTGTAAAATATAATGAGACAATTTCTTGATTAAAAACTTGACCAATTAAACGAATACCTTAACAGTGACCCATTTCTCTGAAGATTCGAATGCCCTCATCTTAGGGGACATAGTCATGTCGGTCGCAGTGCGATACAACACCACAGCTCTAAGAAGGAATTATAGAATGAATGTGAGAAATATATATAAATGAAAACTAAAATTAAAAAGAAATAACAAGTAAAAAATTCTAACTTACTCATTAAAAAGTATCACCATATCTTCCTTGTTGTTTGGCTCTCTATTAAGGGGATCGAGATACCATATTTTTGGAGCAACAGGATTAACCACAATAAGCATCCAATGTCCCCTAACAAGAAACAGCACATGTTACCAAACAAATAAATATAAAAAAAAATATTTACTCGCAACAAATATTAACAACTCACTCTTGGCAGTAAGGAGCGAGAAATAAAGTATCCTTCGCTGCTCCCCTTTCTCGAAATTGATCCGAAAGTATTCTTGCTTGATTTTCAAGGGCTTCCTTTGTAATATTATTGTGGGGAGAGACATCATGAGGATTAACCAGCTTGATCTTTGACTCGAGGCCACCAGGAACCACGAATGAGGTATAAAGGTGACTTGGGTGAAAAAATATACAAGTTAATATGCTTGCATACTCACACACATAAATAATTCAAGAAATTAACTAATAAATGTTAAAGAATTACCTCATGTAGAAAGTCATCAAACTAGTGCTCGCCATATCGTGCTTGAGGATTTCATTCAAAATTTCATCCCGAACGACTTCAAATGATGCTCTACCAAATAGCCCATTGTCAAAATTAATGATATCCCCTATCGGCTCTTGACGAATCATCCTCATAGCCGAAGCATAGGTCTCAAGAGAGTCACGGAATTTGTTTTCTACAATAGGCATAGGCACTGCATGTTGCGAAACCGTGACTGACTCTTTAGTATGGCCCAACACCTTACCCTTCAATTTGCTTTTCCCCCTTGGCTATACAATGAAAAAGTTAGACATATATATATATATATTAAAGATTTTAAATAATTATATAAATCATATATACCTTTTTCTTTGGTGGCAAGGGGTCCTTTGGCGGCTTTAGGTCCTTTGTCGGCTTTAGTGTACCAACCATAACAAGGTGGCTGGGCCATGCAACGAAGCTCCCTAACGCATCTCCTACCGTTTGCATCTCATCGGTAAGATAAGGTAATGGATACTTGGGGTCAATTGCAAGCAAGGAAACCCTAATGCAATCGGGCGGGAGGGGAAGGTTATGGATTGTGTCTCTGACAATGTTATACACGCATCCCGTTGCAACTACTTTGCGTGACGGATCATCTGCTAAACAGTTGCAGTCATTCTCGCCCTAAATAAATAAAGAACGTTAGTTGTTTAGATAAAAAATTAGTTGAGCAAATTTAAAAGAGAAAATGCATTACCTTGGGTATTTTATCTGAAGGGACTGTGCAGCTATCTTTTCTGCTAGGGCTAACGTCACCCAAAAGTCTCCCAGGGATCTGGCCCTTCAATAGCATGTCAATTAACTTTGCTTGGGCTTCTAGCTGTTGCTTCATAACAGCTTGCTCTTCTCTCAACTCTTGGACCTCAGATGAAGTAGCCGATGTTCGCTTCTTAATCTTGCCAAAGTATTGCTTCTTTGTGACACCGAAGCCAACACCCCTAACACGACCAGGGTGGTCAGGGGTCCCCAATGCTCTAGCTAAGATATTCTCATGCTCAGGAAGCTTGCCCTGTGATACTTCTTGAGAGAGGGAATCCTGTGAAAAGTAGAGCTAATTAGCATGCCTTTTAATAATCATTTATTAATTGATAGATAAAAATAACACTTACAATTTTTTCAGCAACCTCTTTCACACGAGGGTTGTCAATCACTCCATCTTTATTTATTCATGCCAATGCCTAGAGTCTTTGGCGGGATATCGTAACATCCGATCCCTCAGCCTCAACTTCTTTCTGCTCCACGCCTGCATACCTTAACCTCCCTGCTTTGTAAGGGTATTCATTCTTGGCCACTCTCTTCTTATTTTAGGCGCTCAGTTCCTTTAATCAATAACAAAAATATCCTGTTAGTACATATAGATATATTCAATAAAAGGCACTAAAATTTAAATTTTAGAAACATAAATACCTTAAATTCCTTCTCGCGTCGAGAGACAACAAAAGCATCTCAATCTTCTTGCTTTACTAAAGGCTGTAATAGGCGAGGAACTTGGGTTACAAATTCAGCACAGGGTCTTTCAAATATTTTTGTGTAATAAAATGTCTGAAAGACCGTAATGCTCTCCCAGCCTTTTGAAGGACAAAATCCTTCTTACTCTCGTCTATTTCAAATCCTGACTGTAAAATAAAATAAATATGTTAGGTGTATCAATTTAAAATATTATAATAGAATATAACTTAGTCAAATATAACTTACAGATACAGTCTCCCAAACAATGTCCTTTATGGCTTGATTAACTTTGCGCCAAGATTTTTTACGTGATAGGTACAGTTGTCTTTGCCACAACCCCAATATAACTTATAAACTTTACAGATTTGATGGCTTGGCCTTTCTTGCTCCACTGCACTGATATTTTTTTCCTTGCTGCTCTTGTTTTTGTGACTTCTTCCATTATTGTTAGGCCTCGCTGGATATTGTAATATTCCTCTTCCAATTTTTTTTTGTGACGACGGAGTATCAGTAGAAGTTGTAGCTGGATTTGATGGAGGGATTTCAGTGGACTCAGAATCTGAAGCCATTTACCTGTAATACAATAAAATTCCAAAATTAATCAACCATGATTAATTCAAATATAATCGACTATATTAATTCAAACATGAAACAAAAATGGCATAATTAATTCAAAGGTTACATGTTCAAGTTGCTCTTTTTCGTTTCCTTGACTTGGGTTTTTTACTTCCCCCTCCTTGAAATATTTTCTTCTTATGCTGAAATAATTTACCCCTCTTTGAAATCCAAATGCCTTCATTGTGATCATTTCTCATGTATAGAGCTTCATCAACAGTGTCGTTACTTTGATTTGATGTCCCTTCGAATGGGTCATCTTCAATTGCTACATTTTCATTTATTTTTTCATGTAACATAAGAATAGATCACCCCTTATTAGTAGGGTCAGGGACATAAAACACTTGTTTGGCTTGTTGCGCTAAAATAAAAGGCTCATCCTTATACCCTTCCTTGTTTAAATTGACTTGTACAAAGCCAAATTGGTAATCAAATTTCAAGCCATTTTTTCGATCAATCCACTTTTACCCAAAGACTGGAACTCAAAAGGATATGTAATCTAAATCCTAAATATGCTCAATTACACCAAAATATAACATGTTTGCATAGATAGGATTTTTATCCTTAGTGCTAGAAATATGCATGGAATGAGCTACAAGAGTTACACCACTATTTTGCATTGTGCTCCTATCATCTTGCTCCCTTGTATAAAATATGTATCCATTGACAAGGTAAGCAGTGTAAGAAATAGCTTGTCTGCTTGGACCGTTAGCTAACCATCTTAATTTGTTAGAAATTGAATTGGAATTAACATTTAACTTTTGAAGAATGTGCTCCTTAAACCATCTTGTAAAAGTTTTGTTGTGTTCCCTAGCATACCAAATTTCTGATTTATTGAGATTGTCCCTCCTAAGTTCAGCCATATGCTTGTCTACATTCTCTTCAATCTCTTCAGTGTTGTGCAACACATATAAGTGGGCTTGCTCCCACTGTACACTTGACATAGTAATGACTTTGCTTCCCATGATCCCCTCTCCACTTATTCTACCCATATGTCGAGACTTTGGAAGCCCAACATAGCTAATATGACTCAGATATTCAATACAAAAGTCAACAGCCTCTTCATAAATATACAGTTCAATAATACAACCCTCCGATCGACTTTAATTTTTCACATAGCCTTTCAAAATCTTCATATAGCGCTCAATAGGATACATTCATCTTAAATAAGCAGGCCCGCACATTTGAACCTCCCTAACCAAGTGAACAGTTAGGTGGATCATAATATCAAAGAATGCCGGTGGAAAATACATCTCAAGCTCACACAGTGTTAATATAATTCGAGCTTGCAACCTTGGCAACTTATGTGGGTTAATCACTTTACTGCAAATGGACTTGAAAAACAAACATAACTTAGTGATCGTCCCTCGTACTTTAGAGGGTAAAATTGCACGTATAGCAACTGGAATGAAATCCTCCATTAAAACATGGCAATCGTGAGACTTTAATCCCTTCAACTTCAAATCTTTCATTGATACAATATTTTTTATGTTTGAAGAGTAACCCTCAGGAACTTTAACTACATTAAGGAACTCAAAAAATGCACTTTTTTCTTTCTTAGATAGCGTATAAGCTGCCGGAGGGAGAAAGGTATGGTTCCCCTTATCTTGGGGTGCTAATTCTTCTCTTATTCCTAAAGAGACCATGTCCAACCTTACTTTTATGCCATCTTTTGTTTTTTCCTAACACTTAGAGTAAAGTCCCAATAAGACTCTCACAGACATTTTTTTTAATATGCATGACATCAAGAAAATGCCGAACATCCAAGGTGGTCTAATAAGAGAGTTTAAAGAAAATAGATCTCTTCTTCCATTCGGTTGTCCCAAGGTGCCTTGTAAATGGTTTGCCAAATTTAATATCCAAATTCTTAATCTTCTCGAACAACTCATCACCAGTTAATGGCAAAGGTGTCTTACCTTCTTTTAGATTTCCATTGAACGCTTTTCTCAACCGTCGATAATGATGTTCTTGGTGTAAAAACCTGCAGTGGCCCAGGTAAACATTCTTCATCCCATGCTAAAGCCTCATAGAATGTGTTCCCTCTTCACAAATAAGGCATCCAAGTTGGCCTTTAATGCTATACCCTAACAGATTGCCATAAGCAGGAAAGTCATTGATTGTACCGAAGAGCATAGCTTTTAAATTAAATCTTTCTTCTTTATACCTATTATATACCTCTATACTTGACTCCCACATAATCTTCAAGTCATCAATTAGAGGAGCCAAATATATGTCTATGTCATTCCCAGGTTGCTAGGGTCCCGCAATTAGCATGGACAACATCATATACTTGCGCTTCATGCAAAGCCATGGAGGAAGGTTATAAATCACCAAAATGACTGGCCAAGTACTGTGGCTACTACTTTGAATCCCATGAGGATTCATCTTGTCGGTAGATAATGCAAGGCATAGATTCCTACTCTCTTCCCCAAATTCAAGATACTCATAATCAATCTTTCTCCATTGTGGAGAATCAGGAGGATGACGAAGCATGCCATCTTTTATCCTTTCATCCGCATGCCATATTAAGTTTTTCGCAATTTCTGTACTACTATACATGCGTCTAAATTTAGGCACGATTGGAAAATACCATAGTGCCTTCACGAGACTTGATCTGTTCTGCTTGTAACGTGAGGCATTACACTTCAGACACTCGGTTAACAATGCATATTCATTCTGAAATAAAAGGCAATCATTATGGCACGAGTGTATCTTTTCATAACTCATGCCAATTGATCGCAATACTTGTTTTGTGTCATATGTTCCACAAGAAAGCTCATTTTCCTTAGGAAGTAATTCTACTTTCAAATACTCAAGCAACTCAGTAAAGCTTGCATCACTCCATCCATGTTTTGCCTTTATGTTGTACAATTTTAACACTGCTGACAACTTTGATGCACTACAACCAGCATACAACGGTGTCTCTGCATCACTTTTCAACTTCTCAAACATTTCTGGATAATCCTCGAGGTCTTCTTCAACTGCTTTGGCCATCTGTTCAAGACAATCTTCCTCAAGTGTGCATGTGTCAAAATCATCAGGAGATGATGCACATCTTTCACTATGCTTCTGGCTGCAACCAATATCATCTCTTGTCTCTCCATGCATTGTCCAACACTTGTAACTTTGATCCATCCCATTAATCACTAGGTGTTCTTCACAAGTATCTGGACTAACCCGCTTCACAAGACCACACTTTAAATATGGGCAAACAATCCTAGTAGGATCCTCCGCATGCTTAATTGCAAGCTTAACAAAATTTGCCACCCCATCCCAATATTCTTTGGATAGACGATTGACAAACATCCATTCCTTATCCATAATTCCTAGAAAGATTAAGAGGAAAATATGATTAGTGACTTTGACTACTCCTAAATAGTGGGAGAATTAAATACAAAGATCAATTAATCAATAAGTCACTAACCACATGTTTGCACATTCCCTCTTTAATCTTGTTTAAAACTAATAATTATATTTTAATGCTAGCCATTGAAATAATTTCGGCAGCATAACAACTTAAAAAAGAGAGTTTCTCAAGCCTTATCCCCTCTTCCTATTAATCTAAATGACAACAACAACAGTATCCACAACAACAAACACATAAAGTTATATTCAAGAATAATTTAAAAAAAATTAATAGTATATATAACAGCTTAAAATGAGTATTACCAGATCTTTATGCCTTTAAAAAAATCAAGTTATCCATAATGAGACTATATATAATCCAACAACATTAATAAGAAACTCAATTTTAATTAAAATCATATTAAATCACATCAAACACTATATAAATATCAATTTAAAATATCAAAAATATTAAAAACAAGGTAATTAGATGGTATACTATTTTCATATCCTTAATGAATCTCCTCATATCAACAAAATAATTGGATGATTCCTTAATTCAATAATTAAGTACCCAAAAACTCAAAACTTCAAACACTCACTGGGAAGAACAACAATGCAGATCAAAATAAATAACACAAAAATTATTTATTACGTATGAAAATCAAAATCAACAACCCATACATTCAAAATGAAGATTAATGATTGGAAAAGCAAGAACCTACCTCAACAAGAAGAGAGAACACCGACTATGCAGAAAAACAGAGATGAGAGTCTGTTGCAGAATGATAGAGACCGAGAATCCAAACGAATGAGTGCCCACGAGACTTATGGAGGCCGAAAATCAAAAACCCCTCAAGAATTGAGATCGAAAATGTATTTTTTGGCAGTTAGAGTGATGAAAAATGGGTTTCGGTGGCTCTGGGTTTGTTTCTGAAGATGAAAGATTTGCAGAAATGGAGAGCGAAAAAGAAATCTGAAGGAAATTTAAATGACAATACTTGATAGTTATTTCATAATAACCATCAAGTATTACATATATGACGCTTGTTTTAAAACAACCGTCAAGTATATGGCAGGCAAACTTGACGGTTATTTCAAAACAAGCGTCAAGTATGTGAAAAAATTTAATTTTTTTCTACTATTAATTTGACATTTGTTTATTGAAGACCGACGTGTAAATTTTAGCTTTATATGACGGTTATTTATAAAAAACGTCAAATATATATACTTGACGGTTATCTTTAAATAACCGTCAAATATTTACTTAAATATTTGACGGTTGTTTCATAAAAACCGTCAAGTATTCTCCGCCTTTTTTATTTGTCATTTTTTTTAAATAAATGTCAATTATAGGGCCCAATTATATACCTTTCTATAGTAGTGTCTATACATAAAACAATAGGATTGATACGAAAGTATTTGCCATTCAATATTAACGTCAATAAGAGATAAAAATGAAATGAGATTCAATTTTAAATAATGCATTGTTTCAACTAATGTATTTATTGAATTAGCTAGAAGCGAATTATATTAAAAATATAAATCTAAATTATAATATTATAATATTTTTAAAAAATGTGATTTATCTATAATTTTTTACAAATAATAGATGATAGAAGCCATTTCTAATTGCTTCTTGTTATATGTTTTTATTATGGGTTCTTGATATTTGTTGAATATAATAATCAACGAAAAAAATAACATGTTTGCTTTATTTTGAAATATAATTAAAATAGAAAAATTGGCTAAATGGACATAATAAATGTTAGAAAATATCTTTAATAAATAATAACTACGGGATGGTAAACATGAGATAAGATATATGAGTAGATAGTGTTTGAATCTTCTTGATATCAAAAGTGAAAAAAATCCTAAATAAACAAGTCTTACACGCTTAAATTTAATTACATTATTTAATTAAACGATGGGTCATAATAATCATTAGCTGCATTATTCATCAATTATGAATACCGCAAATTTTGTGAATTTTGTTTAGTATATACTCTATATTTTTATTAGTTTCATCATTTAAGATAATAAAGTTAAAAACTAAAAAAAAAAAATCAAATTCAATAGACGAATGGAAGTATCTCAGCGACGTCCTGGTAATTGAGGAGTTGGAAAGCTTGTCATGGAAGAAAACAAAACAGAAATGCCTTAACAACCAAGACTGTCTGTGACGTCAGCCTCCTCACATGAGGTCACCTCTTAGCTCACCCCCTGGTCCCTGGGATTTGACATTTTCATCTTATATCTTTAACTCGGCTTAATCCATGAAATCAACTCAAATAAACTTGGACGTAACCCTGACATATTTATTTATTTAAAAGAAAAAGTCAAGCAGAGATTTTCTCCCCTTCCTTGGAGATAAAGTTTTACAATATATTATTATATAATACTCCTTTCCTTGATACAAAGTGAAATTAACTAATTTCATACTTATTAAAAAAATACTCTCTTCATTTAAAAATATAAATATTTTCTAAAAAGTTAAATGTTAAAAAATATAAAATATTTTTAATCTTTTAAGGTGTAATCATTATTTTTTTCAAAAATACCCCTATTAATAGTGACTTTATATTTATTATAGGATATTTAATAAGGATAAATATAAAAAGATAGGGTTAATTTGAAAGTAAGTAATTACTTTATTAGGGTGTGAAATTCAGTTAAAAATACCTTATATTTTTTAATAAGGGGAGTATTAATTATGTCAATAACAAGTTGAGCCAATTATAAGTCATAAACATACTCCTTCCATTTAATATTATAATGTATTTTTAAAATATCATGTTAACAAGAATAAGATATTTTGCATCTTTTGAGATGTAATTAACAAATTTTTTAAAATTAATCTTAATTAAAGGGTGTGTTTAACAATATTTTTTTAATAAAATACCATATTAAATAATGAAAAAAATTAAAAATAATGTTTTTGACAAAAAAACATGAAAATAATGTATAATTTTAAAGATAATTGATTAATTTATTAAGAGTGTAATTCAATTAAAAATGTATGTTAAAAGATGTATCATTATGAAATAAATGTCATACCCGAGAAGATTATGTATAAGGAAGCATTTTTGTTATAGTAATTTATACATAGCATAAGCGTTTGTTTTTGTATTATATTTACTTTTTCAAAAAATATTATAATTTCCATAGAAAATTAAAGAGGTCTAAATCCATGTAAGTGAATGCCAGAAGAGGGAAATCGTAGTTGTCCATGAGGCTCAGCATTCTAGAATCAACCAAAGAAGGTAACACGCAATTGCCTGAAGAAAGGTGCGTGTGAAAAGTTAGAGCACGTGGAGCGTGTGAACAATCCGAAGAAAAGCCACAGTAATAATTTAATTAAGAAAATCAATTTTTGCAACTTCCATCCGAGTGGACGAGTACGGTTGGCTTGGGCTAGTGGCTCACCCGCCACCAACACCAGCATTCACATAAACTGCGTATAAAAGCCTACACACGCGCTTAATCCCCCACCTTCATCATCTCCAATAGATCCCTCCATCTCTGACCCCAAACTCTCTACATCAATTCTACAAATTCTCACTGTTCGATAGATTTGAGTACAGAAAAGAATGATGCAATCGGTTTCGGTTTTACCTTCTTCTAGCACGTTCACGGATTCAAGTTCTTCCACGATTCACGATGAAATTTCCGAGGATTTTGCTGAAAATATGAGGTCCAAGTTGAAGATTGATGATGTGATCCATGAGGGAGAGCAAGAACAAGAGGACGAAGAGGAGGAATTCAGCTTTGCTTGTATGATCCCCGATGGATCGCCGATTTCGGCAGACGATGTATTTGAAAACGGCCAGATCCGACCTATGTATCCTATTTTTGACACAAGTCTTCTCTTGAGCGAGGAGTATGAGGGCTCCTCCACGCCCCGGCCGCCGTTGAAGAAAGTCTTCGTGGAACAGCGCGGTCAAGTTTCGTGTTCGTCGTCGTCTGAATCGGACGAACCTGATGGCCCGCCGGAGGGGTCGTATTGTGTGTGGTCTGGGAAAATGGCGGTGGAGGCCTCGAGTGCCAAATGCAATAAGAGCAATTCCACGGGCTTCTCCAAGCTGTGGAGGTTCCGAGAAACGAAGCTCCGGAGCAACAGCGACGGCAAGGACGCTTTCGTCTTTTTGAACCCGTTGGACAATAAAAGCACCGCTAACCCAAGAAGCTCCGGTATTCAGTCCGAAAAGGAAGCGACAATGAAGACGAGCTCCGGCGAAGCCAGGAACGTCGTGGTAAAGAAAGTCAAGGGAGGGAATAGTAAAACGACGTCGTCGGCACATGAGAAGCATTATGTGATGAACAGAGCGAAGAAGGAAAGCGATAAAAGGAAATCGTATTTACCATACAGACAAGGTCTGGTTGGGATCTTTGCCAATGTGAATGGATTGAGCAGGAACGTTCATCCCTTCTGAGTATTTTCGTCCCTGTATTAAAGGGCTAATTTTAGTCATTAAGATTATTATTTATTGAGTATCTTGTAAATGCTGGTTAGACGGTGGAAGAGGCCATTTTTGTGCTGGGTCTTCAACCTACCTTTCTTTCTTTCTTTTTTTATTTCTCAGGGGGTTTTCCTTCTTTGTGAGACTATGGTTCCTGATTCCCTAGTGATTTTGTACAATATTGATGTTGTGTAATTAATTATGAAGCCAATGGAAGAAAAAAAAATATTTTCTGCAATTTGTGCTGCGTGATTGATCTTGGATAATTTTGGTGGGGGGCAAGGTGCAAAACATGGTTTTAGTTTCGATGATTGATCTAAAGCTATTCAGCTAACAAAGGTCTCAATCAAATATTACCTATAAGTTTTATTTATACTAAAAAAAAAGTTCACTTAATCCTCATAAAAATTTTACTTGTCCCCTGAAAATTTTCATTTTGCCCCAACCCAAAAAAAAAAAAAATATGTTTCAACCCTTTTTTTTTTATCATAAAACTATACTAGTTCTTTAATAATTAATTATAGTAAATTTTATTTTTTTATACTCATTTAATAAATAGTTATAATTATATTTTTACAAAATTTTAATATTTACATTTGGTTAAAAGTTATCTCCACTAACTAAATTTTTTGGGTAGTCATTAGTTTCAATTATAATAATTGAATTTCATGAACATTTGAAAATTATTGAGATAGAATTTTTAAAAAATTTAAAATAACACTCACAATTAAAACATTCCGCATGCACACAACTTTCTCTAAAACTTTGATATTTTTTATTTTTTTAATATCATATGACAAAATTATTGATAATCATTTAATTAAATTAAACAGTTATTATTATGTCAAATGAAATGTTTTACTTGAGAGAGTGAATTTGTGCCATCCACTTAATTCAAATCCTACATACCAGAGATAGTAAGAGGAAGAAAAGTTTAATTTTTTACATTTAATTTAATTTTTAAGAATAAAGATAACTTTGGAAAAAAAAAAAAAAAAGAGTTCTTGGGGTGGACACTCTGAATTTCATTATGAAAAGAAAAAAAAAAAAACCAACAAGTTAAAACCTCGCTAATTAGGCAATCACTTTCAAATACAGTCAACTTGTGAAAATTATATATGGGCCTAACCTACTTAGTATATGTTTAGAGGTGCATGGGCCCTGTCAAGCACACAATTAGCAAGGATTTTTTTGGTATTTTTTTTACCACTTGTTTTTGTTATATTAAAGATAAAGATTTAGGAAAAGCAAAACAGATACTAAATTTAATTACATGGGAGTGGATTTAAATCCCACACGTAATCTTTAAGAACAAGGGCCCTGAAATGATAAGCAACCATATGTAGGTCATGCTAGGGCCCTTGTTCAGAGAAAGGCCTGTCATCACTTGTTAAAAGTCAGGCCTTGGTTGTGGGCTTTCGCCAGAGCAGGGTCAGGTTGGGCTTTTCGCTATGGAATTTGAACTTGACCGTTTTTATTTCGGCCTACTGTATAATATGAAATTACATTATTAGATTGCAAATTATTTTCTCCGACTATTATGTAAGGAATCTTCAAAAAGTCTTGTTTGTTCTAGAATATAGAGTATAAGATAATTTTTATAATTAATTTTATAATTACACCCTTATGTTATTTATTACTCATTTTGAAAAAATTATATTAAAATTTCAATTATCATAATTAATGCACTTGTATAATATATTTAATGAGAATATAATTGAAAAGATGTAAAATTTTGTAAGAAATTAAGACTTCACCTGATTTTTTTGAGAACAATGAAATAGTTGTCAATATTATATACTGTGGTCCAAACTCCAAGGAAGCATGTCACTCCCTTCGAACCAAAATATAGAGTATTAATAACTAATTACGGTTCTAAAAAAATATTAATTAAACCCTTAATTTCTTAAATTTTTTGCATATTTTCAATTATACCCTCATTGAAAAATAATTATAAAAGTTACTCAAAGCCTTATACTTTAGACAAAGTAAAGCTTTTAAAATATGTATTATATTATAGTTTAAGGGGAGTCTATTATATGCCAATATATAATGTGTGTAAAAAAGAAGAAGAACCAATAGCAAAAAAACAAAAACAAAAACAAAGAGAGACTTCTCCTAATTAATTAAACAACCTCTTCTAATTAATAGACTTATTGAGGGATCTTAACTCAACTTCCTAAGCTATATACAGGTATTATTATATATATGGCTATGATATTAATAAAAAGGGCCGATAATTAAGAAATTATGATGAACAATGTCGCAGAGATGTGGGCCAAGAATGTCTCGCATCATTGGAAATAACTGATGAAGAGCAGCCCACGTAAACAGAACAGGCCCATTAAAGATGAAGGTAAAACCAAATTCACAGAATGTTGGAGCAGGAACCAAAAACATTCGGATAAGACAATTTGTCTTTATCTGAGCTCAAGGACATAACATTATGCCAGATGTTCCCTCTTGGCTCTTGCCATCATCACTGGCTTCAAAATGTAGATAAGGAAGAAGTAGCTGAGATGCCTCTATCACCAGCTAACTAACTCTTCATTTTCTCTCTCTCGCATTTAGTTCTTGGCCGTAGGTTAAAACAAGTTCAATTGGGTGTGGCTGTCGTCAAAGAAGCTGCTTTTTGGTACTTTCTTCCTCTTCGTCTTCCTTAATTTTTTCCAGAGACTCTCAGGGAATAGTGTCACTGTATTGATTATTCACGGGCGCGTCTTTGTTAAAAGTTTGTGCGGTTCAATCTACCTAACCTTTTCCCCACCCTCATTTTATAATGGGATCAGTTACCAGGGTGATTCAATTTCAAACGTTGCTCAAATTTCAGGGTTGAAAGTTGACAAGACATGTTTTTTTAACTCGTAATAAATAATTTTATTTTTTTATTCAATCAAAGATGACAGTCATTTGGGTATATTCATGACTTCCTTGATTATTTGATTTTAATAACCCTTATTATTCAGTAGTCTATGATTTCATTATTGATTTTTTTTTTCACTTGTATAATTCATTCATCAAGTTTTTATACAATGCCCACAGTTAAACTAAAGTTTAGTATTTCTTTTTATTTTAGGAAAAATACATATTTTAAAAAAATACATAGATAAGATAACTTTTAGTTTATCAACATTCTCTCTATTACCAGTTTAGTTTTTGAATTTAACACTTATTTAATTAAAAAATTAAAGATATTGAGTTGTAGTAAGTTAAGAAACTACAAATGTTTTGTTGTGAGTTAAAATTTAACAACTGATTGGTGGTTGAAAAAAAAAATAGAGAACAAAAGTTACATTTTCAATTTTTCACACCAAAAAAATGTGGAATCTTATCAAAATTCAACCCATAATATATACTCTCCTTCGTTAAAAAATATAAAATATTTTTAATTAAATTTTATCATCTAATAAAATAATTACTTGTTTTTCAATTAATTCTATCTTCCTGTATTTATCCCTATTTAATGTAGTATTTTAGCTTAAAATAAATAAAAAGTGATTTATTTAATATAGGTACTTTAAAAAAAGTAATAATTATACCTTAAAAAATTAAAAATATTTTATATTTTTAAATATTTAATCTCTCAAAAAATATATTTTAATAGAGGGAGCATGTGTGTATGTTGGTGGCTACTTTCAATCTTATGGTTGTTTAAATCGAAATTCATTTTCTGTGGATGAACTGTATGGTTTAGTCCAAAGCAATATAAAAAGAGCAAAATAATGTAAACTTGTTGACATATTTGAATTATTAGCTAAAATAATTGTGAGCATATGATATTAAATTAAATTGATTGATTAGGCGTGGTTAGCAGCGGGAGTCAAGGGGATTAATTGCCAGACAGACATGGCTGCAACAATTAAAAAGTGCATGATGCTGTGCTGTATCAGCAAGACTGTGTCGGTACGCACCCTTTCTTTATTCCTTTTGAATCCAAACGTTGACGTTTTGAGCCAATTCATGCTGAAAAAAAGGCATTTAAAAAATAGAGGAAGTGTGAAATATATTGCATTTTTTACCTGTTGTGGTTATTTATAAGCTAAGTTAGGTCACCGGGATTTCAATCACCGAAGTTAACAAGGGTTATGTAACTCGGGTAAAGCAAATACTTCCTTCGGTTCATATAAGGCACTTTCAATTATTTTATCAAAATTAAAAATGTATAATTTTTTTTTACCAACAATCAAAAAGTATAGTTAAGTTATTAATTTTATCTAAAAATATAATAAATTTTTAATTTTATTCGTATTTAAATAAAAAATTTTAAATTTACATTATATTTTTTCTCATATTTAATAAATTTAAATAAAAATAATATTAAAAAATAATAAATACCTAATAGTCCGCCTTTTGTTAAGTATAAAAGAAAAATATTTTTAAAGGTTCTTTATAACCAGGATTAGAGGGGATAAAAGTATTAATTACAGTGAAAGAAGATATAACTACCAAAGCAGAAAATCTCATATTTAAATTCTGAATACAAAAAGCTATTTTCAATTGAATTCAGCAATGCTCGATGACCTATTCAAATAATAGGACAAAAATAGTTAGCATATATGATTTAATAATTCATTAATAATAACACCATATTTTAACTTAATTAGCCAGTTTTTTTTGTTTTCTTGGGCTTTGTGCTCGTTGGACCAAGTGATGAAATTTTGATGAACATTGTATTATTATTATGAGCATTCTAGAAAAAAGCCATGACTTATATGAGTCATTTTTTATTATTTCGTGCAATACTTAATGAATTATTGCAAACATGTCCTCCTACTATATGTCATTCCAATATAAAAAGCATTTAATGATAAAGTTTGTGGGGAATAAAAATATATAATATGAAGAGAAATTTTTAAGTAGACTAAGTACATCATGTAGTTTGCAATTTGCTTAATAAAAATATGACATTCAAATTATATTAAATATAAATTAATTTTAACACTAATAATAATAAAAATATGTAAAAAATTAAATATGTATTTTGTTATAAGAAAAAAGTAAATTAAAATAATATCACAATATTTTATTTTAATGATTTAAGATATTCTAACTGGATAGATAAAAAATGATGTGATACACCTGATCTACTTACAAATTTGTTATGATAAGGGATTTAGTTTGAAGGAATATTTTATTCATGAATAAAAGTGTCTTTTTATAAAAAAGGAATAAAAAATATATAATGATTTAATTAATTTGAAGATAATTTTATTACTTCCACGGTCCTTAGTTATAATGATTTAATTAATTAGAATTAACTATCAAGTAGAATGGACTTTTATAATCTCTACACTCTAAATTATAAGATACTTTTGGAAGAAATTTGACATTTCAAAATATAAAGTACTTTAAAAAAATTTAAATTTTATTAAATATGCTAATTCTAATACTACTCTTTTTCTTTTGTTTAATTGTTGTCCCTCTCTCTTTTCAATGTACGAGATGAAGGATGTTTTTTAGAAGTTTATATTTGTATTTAAAAAAATAAAATTGTTAAGTATATTTAATACAGCTTATTGATATGTAAGCAGTGAGATCTTGTTCAAAAGTATTTCATAATTTGAAATAGATGTAGTAGTATTATAGGAGCTGAGGGGCTAATTTGTCAAATAATATCCTTATTTGCTACCACAAGACATCATTCAAAAAATTGCTCCATATGTCTACATGTATTAGATATTTTTAATTAAATCGTGCAAATTAATAAGAGTTGTTTATTTAATTAAAAGCACAATAATATTTTAATTTTATCCTTAATTATTGTAAATAAAAAATAAATATCTTTTTTTAAGTACTTATCTAATGAGAGCACTTATCTTTTTTTAATTCAATAAGAATATCATGATCCATTCATTAAAAAATATGCTAACTTTTTATATTTAGACATAAAAAAAATTTATAAAACTTCTTATGTATAGGGGCAGAGGGACATACTCTTATAGTTAGAGATCAAAAAATAATTTTATAAGATTTTTATCTTATAGTTAGAGATTTTAAAAAAAGATTTTATAAGACTTTTTATGTACAGGGATGCATGTTTTTCATCTCAATTGTCAACTTTCTCCATAAATTTTCTTCCACTCTTGTTCATTCGTGACCGAAGACAACAAATAGAAATAAAATTAAAATTAAATTGAGAGAAAATTATATCCCACAAGTCAACGTCCTATTCTACTCTGCTTTACCTTTCGTAATTTCAATAATGGAGGCAGTCCCACTACCCGACCCAGTCCATTTCTTGGCACGCCAAGTCGCGCCATCCTTGTCACCTTTCATTTCCGCTACTTTTTAATTCACTTTTAATTTAATTTAACCAATTAATCAATACACCTATTAGTGTTCTCCCCCATATACCAACCCTCCATAACAATCCATTTTAAGATTAGATAATTGAAAAAATATTAATTTTTTGAGTCTGAATAAAGAAATTCTCTCATGTTTGAAGCTAATGCAGTGTTGTGTGTCTAATATAAATGCACACCCGCTTTCAGTGGCACACATTGCGTGACGACCTTATTTCCTCTTCTGCTGTCTCCTAAAACGGCACCGTTTCTCCCATTCACCCTCGCTCCTCTCTCCCTCCCTCCCTCCCTCCTCCTTTTTGCAGAATAACAGAACAGGACAGGATCTTCTTGCCCGCTCTACATTCAGACCAATTATTCGCCACCACTTCCGCTTTTTGCTTTGAATATTCTGAATGATTCAATTTCTTCTTATTCATGAATCTCGCTGCTATTCAATTCTGCTGTTATTGTCTATATGAGATCATGATCGTTGTCGTCTGAGACGAGATTGACTTTAATTTGCGATCGTGGAGATTTAATCTCATAGCTCCCTCTGGCTTATCTGATATATGCGAACCAATCTAGTTTAGATTCCGTGAAGATTTTCTCTCGTATTAATTGATTTCTGTTTGGAGTAAACAGAAGGAAGACATGGCAGGACAGTCTTACGAAGAAGCCATTGCAGAGCTGAAGAAGCTTCTCAGGTACAGTATATAATAATTATTTGATCATCTTTCGTTCTTCAATTCTCATACCTGTCTTAACTCAACACAAATCAGCTCTTGTTCTTCGGGTCGTTTCACCTTCATCCACTACCACAACAAACGTGCTAATTTTGCGTTCGTGGTGGTGCTAATTTTGCGTTCAGCAAGTGGGCCCCGTTGCCCCAAACTTGCAGTGCTGGTGGGGCCGACGCTTGCCTCACGCGTTTTTCCGGTTGTGTGTAATGGCTTTTTTGAACCTTGAACTTTTCTCCTGCAGTGAGAAAGCTGACCTCGGGGGCGTCGCCGCCGCAAAGATCAAGCAGCTGACAACCGAGTTGAGCGCCGCCGGTTCAAAGCAGTTTAACCCGGACGAGAGGATGCGAGCCGGCTTCACTCAATTTAAGAAAGAGAAATTCGAGTAAGTACGTCGTTTCGCGTCGTTTAATTTGATTTTTGTCTGTAGAGTAAAATATTGAAGCCGGACTAGAACCTTCCTGTGGTCCTGTCCTGGCTGGAACCTGGAACATGCGATGCTATTTTGGTGTGAAATACCGTAACTGTCCTTGTTCGGATTTTTGACGGTGTTGGATTATCATTGGATTATGTTTATATGTCTGCGTGCTTATTTATCAGCCGAAATGGCTATCATATTTACTGAGTGGGACCCGATAGAAAGTGACACGTCATAGTGGCACCAATCAGAGGATCGAAGCAAAAGCCAAATTGGCGACAGCATGAGAAAAAATTTTGAGTGTTTAACCACGAACTTATGGGCATGATCGTGATTTTTTGATCATTTAGATAAAGTAGGGACCTCACGTTGCGTTTCGATCCACCGTACACGCGTTTTGAAGTTTTTTTTTTTTAATTTAACTGGATAACTGATGGAGAAATGTATTTTCACTTTCGAATTGATTTACTTTCCAAAGTTCGTCACATGTAATATATGTTGCACATTACAGTGTTTGTTTTGTCTTCTCTCAGGAAGAATCCAGATTTGTTTCGGGAACTTGCCAAAGGCCAGAGCCCAAAGGTTAGCGCCTCAGCGACGTTACGGTCAATCACCAGTAAATTTGTTTTTAAAATTAATGCAAATAAATGAATTAAAAGGCATTTCAAATCCGTTGGTATTGTGGTTTAAATATGCAATTTATCGAGACAATCACTGTCCAGATGTTCAAGATGATCATATATTTTAATTTTTTTTATGCTACTGGTACATGACTTATGACACTCAGCAGCAGCAGCAGATAATAATAATAATAATAATAATAATAATAATAATAATAATATTTTACTTCATGTTTAAGCAACGTAGTTGTGGACTTGTTGTGGCCAGAAGATGAGCATTATTGCTGCTGTTGCTGCTTCTTCTTGTTGAAATTTTATATTACATGACTCATTATATAGTCCACTAAACTTTGACCAAGTCAAAGTTATTCTCCATAAAGAATTAAAGCAACATCTGGGCCCATAAATTATGCCAGATTGTTAATATTAACCTTTTCTGTTTGGAATTTGTAGTTACTAATTAACAAAACTTCCTCTGAACTGATGAAAATAATATTATTTTGGTGCAGTTTTTGGTATTTGCATGCTCAGATTCCAGAGTTTGTCCGTCGCATGTACTGAATTTCCAACCGGGTGAGGCTTTTGTGGTGCGAAACATCGCCAACATGATCCCACCTTACGATAAGGTTTGATTTCTAATTAAAACGTTTGGATATGCGTGTGAGAGAGAGAGAGGGACACACACGCACACACACAACACAAGCTCTCCGCAATTATGCGTGTTTAATTAATATTTGAGTAAATATTACAAATAATAAGAAAGAAGATATAAGCTACTCTATTTTAAGATTTTAAAGATTTTTTAAAATTAAATTACATGGATCCCTCTTCTATTCTTTAAACGAACAAATTTCTCTTAAAATTATATATAAGATGCGTTTGTAAAGATTTTGGAATAAAAAAAATGTTTTTTCCCCCTTAAAACTCAACAAAATTCATGTAATTTGTTATGATATTGGGGTTGCCTATGATATCTCAGGAAAAATGAATTCCTTAAGGTTGTGTTTGAATGGATAGATTTGAGTTGAAAATTTAAACTTGAAATCTCACAGTTAAAATTCATAAATTTTAAATTATTTGTTTGAATGATATAAAAAATTTTAAATTATAATATTAAAATCTTTTGTTTGGATCTCAAATACAATTTTAAAATTTAAATCTTATATTTGAATTTAAATACAACTTAAAAGACATCTAGGTCCACTCCTAACCAAAGTCAGTGGTCCAGTCCAAATCAAGAGTAACGGCCCAGTCTTGATTAACTTTGGTTGTCCAAACCCAGATGTCTTCAGTGGTCTAGTCTCAATCGATAGCAGTTTCTCGAACTTAGTCAACATCAGGATCTTGATCCTAAATAATGTTTACAAATTAGTACAAGATGATTACAATAATACAAGGGCTACAAATTGGACATGACTGATGACAAAGATCATTTCTTGTTAATGATGGTGATCATAAATCGATCCCAAACTACGATGATGGTTAGGTCTTAGCTAGCGTTGTTGGTTTGATCCTATCCCAGTAGGTGCTGGCTATGCCATCTTGGTCGGCTCCAGCCGTGTAGTCTCGATCATCATTGATGATTTAGTTTTAGTCAAAGCTGGTCGTTTGGTCTCAATCATTACCAATGGTTTAGTCTAGGTTGGTGTCGGTGATCCAATCCCAATCACAGCTAGTGATCCGTTTAGTCTATGCTAAAGCTAGTATTTGGTCCCTGTCAAAATCAATCATCAAGTCCTGGACATCACTAGTGATCTACTCTTAGTCAATGTTAGCAATTCGATTCTGATTGGCTCCAACCCTCCAATCTCAATTAGTGCAAATTTAGCCTCAGTCACAATTGTCGGTCCAATGCTTATCACAGCCAACTGTCGGGTCCTAGTCATAGTTGTCAATCTAGTGTCAATCATAGTTGGGCCATCTAGTCCTGGTCGACTCTAACCCTTTGGTCTTGGTCATTCAGTCCTAGTTGGTGCTGATGATCAGGTCCTTGTTAATATCAGTAGTTCGATCTTGGTCAAAGACAGTAGTCCGATCCCACTTTGTGCCATCCGCATGATCCTAGTTAAAGTCAGTTGTGCAATCCTAATTGGTGCTAGCGGTTTATTCCTTGTCAGCGTCGGCAATTAGGTCCTAGTTGGTACTAGTTTTCTGGTCCCAATTGACGCTGGTAGTCTAATGCCTATGAATGTTAATAGGAGGTGGCGATGTCAAAGTCGAGAAGATACTGAAATTGATGAACGAACATAAAAGAAGAGAGAAGCTTTAATTGAAATTTGAAATAATAAAGGTTTAGAAAGAATTTAAAATTATAAAAGTATTGAGGTAGGATTTGGATTTGGATTTGAATCAAATCTAAATGTACACATTTTTAACTACCCAAAGTCTCAAACAATATATTTGGCTGAAATTTAAATTTACATGTATCTAAACATAATATAAATTTACTTCAGTTATCTATTTAACATGTTAAGCTTAATTTTTATTGACAAGGTATAATTTTAAAAAAATTTATAGGATCAAATCAATAAAAATTAAATTTAAAATATTAAATTAATAATTGAGTTAAACTTGAGGATTAAAAGTTTTACTATCTCAAAATTATACATAAGATACGTTTATATAGGTCTTGAAATAAAAATAAAGTTTTTCTTTAAAATTAACTCAACAAATTTCAAGCAAATTGTTATTACTCTAATTCTATGAGTATCTTCCCATTGGACTTTATTATGGCATTTTAAGAAACTCATGTTTGTTATTATTGCAGACTAAATATTCAGGAACAGGAGCAGCCATTGAATATGCAGTGTTGCATTTAAAGGTAAAAATTATTCGTTTTTATTAATTCTGATATATTCTCCTCCTCCTTCTCTCTTTTAATGGTGCGGTAGGTCATGTCAAATAAAGTACGAACGAGTTTCGTGAGATTGACAATTTGTGGTGCAGCCTCTATTATTTGCTGGAGTCCTCACGCGTTTCATGAAATATTCTTTATGTTTTAATAAAAAATATATATTTATAAGTTTTTATAATTTCACTCAATTTTAAATTAAATTTTTATAAATTTTATTTTAATTAAACTCTTATAATTTAATTGATTAATTTTTTTAATTATTAAAAATTAAAATTCTTAAATTTTTTCATTAAAAAATTGAGAACTTCTATATTTTTATTAAATAATTATATGACATTAAAATCAATTATATAATTTTTATAATTTAAAATTTATGTAATAAGGTTGTCTTCTAAAGATTTTTATATATTTAGAATTTTCATTAAAAAATTATAATAAAAATATAAACAGTGGATTAAATCAAATTTTCTTTTTTAATTTAGGCTAAAAGTATTAAATTAAGTTTTCTGCAAACTCTAAAAGTATTTTTTTTTGTAAATTTAATAATTTATTATTAATTTTAACCTTCAGAGATTAATACATATAATAGATAAAATTATGAGGGTTTTATTAAAATAAAATAAATTGTAAGATCTAATTTAAAATTGAGTGAAATTGGAGAGACCTGTAAATATATTTTCTCTTTAATAAATCCTTATATATTTTGTAAAATGCATGTGAATGATTTATCATAAGATCATTTGGAAAAAAAAAAAAAAAGCAGCCACGTCACATTTTTTATATGGTGAACTTTAAGTTAGGTTGAGGGAATTCACGATTCATCACCGACCAAAGCCACCCACCTCCACCTTCCCTTCAGAATCGATCTCCAACAAAAAAGAAAAAGTGAAAAGATGTGGGGTGCTAGCGCGCACACACACAGGCACACACACATTTGGATATATAAATTTTAAAAAAAATTATTTGTTTCCTTAAATAGTATACCTTCAAAAAATAATTTTTTATTTAAAATATAAGAGACTTTGTAGTCATTAAACTATTTCATTTTAATTTTTTTTCTTAATTAATATAAAAATATTTAATATAATTATATCATTATTTAAAATTAAAGATAAAAAGGAGAGTACACATCATTTTTTTATAATATCAAGATAAAAACTAATTTTTTTTAATATGAGTGAAATAGTTTAAAGTATCTTACAATAAAGACTGGAAGAAGTATGTGGTTATGAGCTTGTTGTTGGCTAACTAGTTACAACATTTTTTTAGTTCCAAAATAATTTAGTTATATTATTAAAAAATACCATATTTTGTTAAGAATCAGATAACAATTCAAATGAATCCTAAATTATAAAAGGAAAAAAAACTAAATTAATTTGCTATTATTTTTTCTCAATTGTTGGTATTATTTCCTGCAGTTCTTGGCGCTGTGTGGGTGTGTGTGTGTGTTTTGAATTGTAATAGAAGAAAAATGTGAATGTATAGGTGGAGAATATAGTGGTGATTGGACATAGCTGTTGCGGAGGTATAAAGGGGTTAATGTCGATCCCAGATGATGGGACCACTTCAAGGTAAGTGATCCCAATTATCATTGGCCTCTTTCTTCTTATCTTTTTAAGAATCTTGTAATCACAAACTATAAATTAATACCGTGCCTTTTATCACTTCCAAGTAAATGGCTGCTTCCTTTATTTTCAGAGACTTGAACATTAAGCAGGGCACATATATCTTTCCTTCACGTGTTTGAGATATAAGAACTCAATAAAGCGGATATCAAGTTATCAAACTCTGAACCTCCCCCCCCCCCTTTTTTTTCTTTTGAATTCGGTGGCGGTGATCATGCTGTGTGAAAATTTTGCAGTGAATTTATCGAGCACTGGGTTCAAATCTGCAATCCGGCAAAGTCCAAGATTAAAGCAGACACAAAAAGCTTGAGTTTCTCGGAGCAGTGTACTAACTGCGAGAAGGTAATTTAATTAATTAACTGAATTATAGACCGTAACTCGATTAGTAATTATAATTAGTAATTAGATTAATCTGTAAAGGTATGAATTTCTAATAATCCCTCAAAATTTTTTTTTTTCAAAATTTTATTCTTAACCTAACTTTTGTCACATGAAAGGGAAACACACGCACCCACACATGCATACAAGTGTATCAATATTAGGTTCAAATTCAGGACTTCTTTTAAAGGAGGGAGATGATGTTATTATTAAGATAACTGATCGTTGGCACTAATAATCCCTCAATTACTCGTATATGAATGCAGGAAGCAGTGAATGTGTCGCTTGGAAATCTGCTGAGTTATCCGTTTGTGAGAGATGGGGTCGTGAAGAAAACACTTTCACTAAAAGGTGCTCATTACGATTTTGTTAATGGCAACTTTGAGCTCTGGGATCTCGACCTCAATATTTCACCTCTTTCTCTTTAGACTTTGTAGTTTTCAAACCCAGTTAATTATTACTGATGTATATTATATAGTACTCTTTCTAATTTCAAAGCTATTTCACGAATTGCTTGCATGGCTCCCGAAGATCCCATGTGAGTTGAAAAATAATAATTATCTAGGAGCTTGTGAACTGTAAAGCCACAAGATTCCGCAAGTTTTTTTTTTGTGTCCTTGTATCCACAAGAACCATTCTGATTTCTTGTTATATATTATTGTTGCTTCTTCTGCCATAAATCTGAGCAATTTGATTGATTGATTGATTGACCTGAATGTCTGACATCCTTTTCAAACAAAACCACTATGATGAGAAATTAGCTACATCGATATTTTTTAAAAAAGAATTAATAAGTGCTACATCGATCTTGTGACTCATTGATAGTGCTATTTGCCAAAGTATCTATAGATATTTGCTTGTAAGGAGGTGTTTTATCTCCCACCTTTTGGCATAGAGAAAACAAAACGGTAAATGTATATTTATGATCCTCAAACTTTATATAGAATTTTGATTTAACTCCGTAATTTAATAAAATACTTTTTTAATTTTTTTAATCATTTAATTTTTTAACAAAAAATGTTAGCGCTGCAATTTTAAATGATAATAAATAATTCTCAAATGATGATATTTTAATCAAATTTTTTATTTTTAAAATTAAATTTAATATATCAGTATTTAAAATATATTTTACTATTTAAAATTTTAATGTCAACTTTTTTTGTCAATCTAAACCGGCATTGCTAGAGTTGAGAGATTAAAAAAATATTTTATAAAATTAATGAGTTGAACTAAAACATTGAATAAAGTTAAAAAATTAAATATATTGTTTAACCAAAACAAAGCCAATCAAGTCAATTAAGCATTTTTGTTATTGACAATCAAGTAAGTATTTTTTATTTTACCTCTTTCCAATTCAAGAAAGTTCTAGCAGGTACAATATACACAAGAAACAATAAATTAAGCTATTTTTCTAAATGCAAACGTATTTTGAGTAGGCTTTTTCTACTTTCCTTGAGGCAACTTTTGTTTTCTTTCGTTAAATCCTCAAAGACCATTTTCATCTCTTCTTGCATATGTTGTTTCTTCCTCCGCATTTTTCGACTTATGTGTCATTGAGATTCAAGCGAATTGATGGACTCTAAAATTCCTAATATCCACGAATGGCATTAAGAGAACAAAATCAATCAAAAGGCTCTATTTTCGCCTAAACAACCTAAACCAAACAAATATTCAATTAGGTAACGTTTAAATTGGTATATTTGGATTTGGATTCTAAATTTTAAATCTTGCAATTCTAAGTTTCATATTTACACTATACTATGCATACTTGTTGATTACATTATACTATATATACTTACTTATATAATCCTTTTTTTTATATTTATATATATTATTAGTATAAAACCAAAACTTCGTTATATTTAGAGTGTATATATATATATATTTTTTTTTCTATGAATTTTTTAGAGGACACCTTAAGGCCCAATAACTATTTTTAATCCCCCGAGAAACTCAACCGGAATTTCATGAGCATTAGTCCTGTAAAAAAAGGCAGGTGGATTGAGCTGCGAATTTTGCCATCTATAGTATTTTCCTCGTGTTTCATGTGTAGACCGGGCAGTTTAATCATGAGCCTGGGAATTTGAGCATTTAGCCAAACCGAAAAAAAAAAAAAATCTTAAACAAGTATAAGGGTTAGACCACCCTTAATCTTGACTACGCTAACTTCTACCTCCTGGCCTTGGGAGGAATTCATTTGGTGAAAAAGCTCTATCAGAGGCCCTACTATTATATGAACTTCCATTGCCAAAACAAGAAGAATCACTCACAAAGAGAAGGCTCCTAACAATATGCAAGACAAATTAGATTGAAAAAAAAAAGGTAGGTTGACTGAATTTTCAAAATTCTACTTCATAGTGATTTTATAGTTGCATTAAAATAATAAATATGTTTCTATTAAAAACAACTAGCTCATAATTAAATTTCTTTTAAAGTGATTGTTGCCATCAATAACTCCGCTTATATTTAAAACTGGTCCTAAGCTTCGGTAAAGGAGCAGTATTGTGTTAGACCCTCAACAATATAAAACTTTGTTGAATCTCATATAAATATGGATAATAGACACTTTTGTGTTAATGTCAAGTCATTGCCCATAAGTAATGCATTACATGACTCAAGTAGAGTGACAAGTAAGTTTGAGCCGTTACATCAACACTCATATGTATTATTAAATAAGTAAGGGCTATCATGTTATTCTGGACGAGTGTGGCTAAAGAAGTTAAACCATATGATCAAGATCAGATTTGGTACATGAAATGTTGAGATCTTGAATTATAAATATATGGAGATGGTAGGAGTTTATGATCCATAAAAAATTAATATCTTGTGCTTGTCGGAAATTAAATGGCCCCATGAACAAGTTAAGGATATTCAAGATTTCAAACTTTAATATGCAAGGAAAGTAAGCATAAGTGATAGGCTAGGTATCATTGTCGATAAAGAGTGAAAGAAAACATTATAAGAGTTAACGGAATTGGGGATAGAATTGTTTTCTTAAAAAATATTATTAGATGTGAGATTATTAATAATATTAGCGCTTACACACCTTGAATTAAGACAAAAGCCAGTCTTAAGGAATTGTATTGGGAAGACTTAGATGGGTTGATTCAATGCATGCTAGAAAGTGAAAAAAATTCTTTATTAGAAGAGACTTTAATAGTCATGTCTGGAGGGAGGCAAGTCATTGTGTGGGAGTACATGGTGGTTTTGGTTTGGGGATCTAAGCTATAAAGGACAATCTATTCTTAATTTTTCTTTGACGTATGATTTCAAAATTACCAATACTTATTTCAAGAAGAGAGATGAACATTCTATCACCGACAAAAGTGGAGCCTTGAGGTCGCAGATTGATTTCCTTTTGGTAAGAAACACATATAAAAGACTGTGTAAAAATTATAAGGTGATTTTTTAAGGATGTCATAATAACACAACATAAAGTCTTTATCCTTGATATACGTATTACAAAGTTTTTGAGAGCCTAAGGATTAAGTAGTGACAATTAAAAAGTGAGAAGCGGAATCTTTTGGCCGAAGAAATTTGAAAGTCCCAAGAAAGTGCAAATATCCTATAGGAATATATGACTAAGAAGATAAGGAAGGGGTTTAAAGAAGTTTTGACAGAATCAAAAGGTTTTGATCCAAAAAATAAAAGGCCTCTTTGGTTTTTATTCTCATTTTTTGTTTTTTTTAAAATGATTTGTAATACAATTTTTAAAATTGTTTTAAAACAAAATGAAATAAAAATTGTTTGGTTATGTCAATTAAAAAACCATTTTAGAATTTAAAAAAAAAGACTGAAAGTGATGCTTATATATAGTTAATGGTAGTGATTAATAATAGAAATTGATTAAAATAACTATAATTTTTAATTAATCAAATTTAATGTATTTTCAAAACAAAACAACTTAAAGTTGTTTTTTTAAATGAAAACAATTTGAAAAACAATTAAATAAAAAACACTAATCCTAGAAACTTTTAAAATTTTTCTGTTTTTAAAAACATAAAACAAATAGGCCCAAAGAGTTTTTGTGGTGGAATGCTAGTGTGCAAGAAAAAGTCAAATACAGGAGTGTTTTAAAACTATCTATCTGTACAATAATGATGAAAATTGAAAAAGGTGTCGTATGGCTAAAAAAAATTAAGAAAGGTGTGAGTGAAACTCATTCTAAAGCATTTAAAAAGTTTTACAATGGTCTTGAGATAAATAATAGAAAACAAAAAATTTATAAGAGTATGGGAAAAAAAAGAAATTTAGAACATGAAAGGTATATAAGGATGAAGAGTGAAGAGTTTTTGGTCACAGATGATGATATTAAAGACAAATAGGAGACATACTTTTCTAAACTTTTAATTGATGGAAGAGGTTCGTCTAATAATTTGAAGGTTTTAGTAACTCATGAAGGATAACAAAATTTGTCATTTTATTAAAGGATATGTGATAGTTAGGTAAATGAAGCTTTTAAGAAAATTGCAAATGGTAAAGTCAAAAAAACTTATTATATCCCTATTAATGTGTACAAATGCTTAGGTGAAGGAGGATTGTGGTGGTTAATTAAATTATTTAACAAGATCTTACTGTTGGTGAAGCACCTTAGTTTTATTTTGGACCAACAACACCTTAATTCTTATTGTAATATCCTCCTCCTTCTAATCCATGATTAACTCCAAATCTCAATTAATAAGAAGATTGGATTAAGATAATTAATATAAACCAAGTTGCCATTGGTGAAAAAATTGGGACCCTAAGTTTACAAAACCAAAATCATTTTTAATCTTGAAAATAGACAAATTAAAGTTTACAAATATACGAAAGTATGAGATCATTACATATATGAGTATGTTTGCTTAAGAATTAAAAAACAAGAAAATTTTAAAAAATTTTAGGGCATGGGTTGCAACTCGTCAAACTTATGCCATGGCGTGTTCACCTTTATGCTATATGCTGCGACTCGTGGCACCATGCGCCGTAGCATAATTGCACAATTTTTGACAGTAACTTCTGCTAATAATTTGATAGCTTTTGAGGCAACTTCTAACGCACCCCAATCCTTCATCTAATGTTTGATTGATATGAACTAGGTATCTACGAAAAGCTCTTTCCGAGCTCTAACTAATGGATTTGGTCTCATAATCAAATTATTACTTAATAAAAATTTGGACATTCTTTTTAAAACTTACACTTTTTCAATAATTTTTGCAAAACTAAGTGCCTAACCCATTTATCAAACACCAATAGCCATTGATACTAATTTGACCACATGTAAATATTAAAACTAACTCATACAATGCACCATATCATAGTAAACATTTATAAATCATAATTTCACTACTCAACCCCTTAATTTCAAAAATATACAAGGGAGAGTTTAAGCACAGTTTCATCAAATAATCCATAATCAACACATAATATGCTCTACTCTTACTTGTATTAGTATTTTGGCCCTATTACATAATAGCTCATATCATCAACTCACTTTTTAGGGCCCAAAATACACTTACAACTCATAAACACATAATGTAAGTAAGAAAAAAATGGATGAAACCTAGTTGACAATTTAAATTGTCAAATACACGTAAATTGTCAAATAGACATAATGATTCAAATAAGGAGGCATAAAATAAGGAGGCATACTAAATAAAATCGCAGTCTTAAGTCTTCAGGAGCTTTCATCTATCTGATCTTCTTGAGCTATTCCCTGTAATATTAAATATAATAGGGTGAGTACAACCACTCAATAACTAAGGTCCGACTAACTCATACTAATGCATGTCAATTAGTTTAAATACAAGTGACATATATATACAATTCAATAAACCATGTAAAACATTTAAGAATATACATCCACATTTCCAAGCATAATAGTACATACTTAGAAAATAAAGCTTTTTTACCAATTTTCATATCAAAGAAGGTTGTCACACGATTAAATGTCATATAATCGGAAGTGATTAAGACTCAATTCATGAGTATTTTCATTAGGTTTACCATGTGGACAACTAGGTGTCCTTACTTACTATATACTTGATCACATCTCCCTTACATCCTCCTTATTCCTCTGACATAAAACTGTGGGCTATAACATAATGAGATAATTTATAATCTATGACTTCCTTAACTTAAACACTCGTGAGGGGATTACTCAGCTAAGGCACATGTAACTCACTTATAGAACATGATTTTTCTTATTTTTCACACTATGAGGTGTCATACATCCTAAACTAGCTTGCCAGCCCCAGTCGCTCGTTGAACAAGTAGATAGCTAGCATGTTCAAGTCCTTCATTGGACTAGTAGGACAGTCTCTCGTTGAACAAGTGAGATAATATAAAATCAATCTTAGTAAGCCATCACTCAAATAGGAGTCCTACTACATGAATTTAATTCTCTACTCTTTTTTCTGGGTGAACTCTCACCTCTCAAGATTATGCAATGCATATTAATGCAAAATTCACATTTAATTTAATTCACAGCACTCTACATAACCAATTTCATTAAACTTTATCATTTTACAAATTATTTTGAACTTCTCAAACACATTTTTACTGAACTTTAAATTACACAAGTCATTAAACTCCATACATTTCAAAATCATTGTACTTCAATCACTCAAATCATTGAACTCCTATTTTCATAATTATGGTATCCCACACGTTGATAATCATGGAACTTCACAATTTTAAAATCATTGAACTATATTAAATCTCTACTTCATAGTGGACTTTTTCAAGCAAAGCAAGCCACATTTACATTTCAATTAATTTCACAGAATTCAATCATCATTTATTAATCAATAACTAATAAACATATAACAGTTTAAGTTAGAATTTTTCTGATTATCTCAAACCTTTGAGAGGTCAAAGATTTCATCCCTCAAACCTTCCAAAAAGCTTGAATGGTGCCAAAGGTAGTTACTTTACAAGCATTTACAATGCAAGTCATCAATATCCATATTTGGGCCAACTTTCACTAATATTTCAACACTTCTTAATATTTAAAATTCATTATTGACTCATGTAAAAGTACCTATAGTGTTTCTTAGCTTCTTTTAACCCTTATTAATATCATTGAGCTCTTTAATGGTTATTAATAAAATCACATTGTTCCCAACAATCATATTTATGAGAATTTTCAGACATTAAATGTCTTTCAATCACCAACCAACATATAATCATAAATACTAAGTTTACTTAGTTCAATCTACTCTTATTAACTCTATTTAGATTAATGGGTTTAAATCCACAACCTCTATGAATCGAAAATTATTATTATCAATCAAAACCTAACTTCTACCATCAAGAAATGGAAGAAGCGAAAAATATTTAAGTTAGGAAGCTTACCTTTAATATTTAGGAGCTCCAAAATACTCTAAATATTCAAATTTCTCTAAGCCCTGGCACTGCTCTTTCGCCTCTCTCTCGATTACCTTTGTTTTTCCTTTATTTTCTACTTCATTTCACGACTTATGACAATATAAATGTGACCATGCGCCACGGCACATAGTGCAGAGAGCCTTTCCCTAAGCGTGTTGCCATGTAATTTCTTCTTCTTTCATTTTCGGGTGATCCGATTCTCTTTTAAACCCACGTTTAGGACTAAAATTGAAACCAAACATGCCCAATAGGCCTCTCTGGCAACATATCTCACTAATATACTTAATTAATCTAATTGAACTTATTTAATTTGATTTAAAATCGAGGATGTTATACTTATTTATAAAAATAAAGGGAATATATAGAATTGTACTAATTACAGAGGGATTAAATTTATGAGTCATACAATAAAATTGTGAGAAAGAGTTATTAAGTATAGGTTTAAATTGGATATTAATATTTCTAAAAATTAGTTTGGCTTCATGTGAGGTAGAACAACTACAAAAGTGATTTACTTAGAAAATTATTGAAAAAGTATTGATGTAAATATAAAGATTTATATGTGATTTTTATTGATTTAAAAAAAATTTATAACCATATATAAAAGAAGTACTTCAAAAAATTAAAAAAAAAATGTTTTGATCGCTTATATTAATGGCATATAAGATATGTATAAGAGAATAATTAGTGTAAAAACTTTTGGTAGTGAAACAAACAACTTTTCTATAAAAATTAAACTACATCATCTTTGAATCTTTGTGTGTTTAAATGAATCTTATATATTTTAACGGAGCATGTTCGGTAGAAAATTCTCAAATGCAACTGTTAAACCCGATCCCTCGACCTGATTCAGCAATTCGTGTCGTTTGCCCAGTAAACGACGGTGGTAACAGAATATTGTAGAAGAAAACAAGGGCTCCCAGGAGGCAAAGGACAGAAGACCAAAGTGATAAAATCATCGGTGATGGAAGATTTCGATGAGAAGGTTTCGACCAAAGATTCGATGGAAGTCGAAGAAATGGTGTCCGAATCAACTAGCATCATTCCTTTACTTCGCAAGTTTCTCGAAATTCAGCAACGCAGAGCGGAAGCATATTCCGAACTGAAAAGGTATATTAAATAGTCGGACAGCTCCAGGAATGCGAAGAACAATTTGTTAGCACTGTTAGGGGAAATGTTGTTTTATTCAATTGAAAATGTAGAATCTATGTACAAAAATGTGCAGTCTTAGCCGTGATGTTGATGCTAAATTCCCAGAATTTAACCGTCGGGTGGCACTATCTGAGAAGAATGTTTTCAAGTTTAGATTTAGATAAAGATAGGCATGCAATTCATGTAACATTATGCGTCAGCGTTGTTATTAAGAATTTAGTGCTCAAGTATTTTCTTCTCCAAGTGAAATTGGAATATCATTGACACCTTATCCAATATCTAATATTGCAGGGGTTTTTCTGAGTACGTCACTTCTGGACGAGAACAAACTTACCGACAACTTTGCAGTGAAATCATAGTAGAGTTCAACGATTGTTCAAAAAAAAGTGACAAATGATCCCAATTTTGCTTTATTTTTCAAACCATTTGTCTTTTTTTGTAAGCATTTTTTCCTGCTTTAGTATAGGTCCTTGAGTTGGAGTCAGAATTCCGGAGTTCTGACTATTGTCGACTTGATCTAGCACAGCTGCTTAGAGCTGTTCAAGATCAAGAAAAGCAAAAACTACATCTGGTATGTCTCTATTATTCTCAGATGATTGCTTGCAACCTAGAAGTGCCAGATTTCCAACATCGGTGCATGGAATTAAGGCTCTGATGCTAGACATGCTCTCTGTGTCATGTTGATGATCAAACTAACGTGTGCTCCCTGCGTTAGATAAGCGAGATATAAAGATAATTGTAGGTGACAGATACTAGATTGTACCTAAGTTTTGATGACCATACCTCACTGTCAGTTCTGTGTACTATATCTGAACAATTTTCTGTCTATGTGACACCCATATGTTTATTCTAGTATCATGACGTTATACTGTTTCAACATGTTTTTCACAGAGACGAAAAGGCTCTATACTCCTCTTTAAATGATTGGTTACTTCTTCTGCTGACCCTCTTAGTATCCAACAGGTTATTCGTGTTTCATGGTCTTATGTGTCTGGCCGCATTGAATATAGTGATTCAATATTAGGGTCATTATCTTAAAGGTTCTTCTTAACCTGTTATCCACACAAATTCAGGCTTCAAAACGGGCCTGTTGAGAATAGTTATGTTATGCCCCTGGTAACAGTCTTGGGTTTTGCCTTTTTCTTTGGCTTCAATTTGTCCTAGTTCAATTCAAAAAACAAAACATTCATTTTACGTCGGTGTGGCAACCAGTAACATGCTTTGACACCTATGCTTGCCCAGAAAAAAAAAAAAAAGCCATGACTAGACTAGACATCTTTTGTTTTTCTGATATAAAGGAATAACATTTCTCAAAATGCTCATACTCCATCCAGTTCTATCTAGTAAGCATATCTATGCAGGATAGAACATGCATCAACCTTTTATTGTCATGCCTTTTTGCATTTGGTAAAAATTGATCCCTTCATCATTGTATTTCTTTGTTTTGAATTCTGGATAATTTTTGGCTTTTCTTGAGTGATTTTGAGATATGCATTCTAATTGAACTGTGTTGTCCCAAAGGTCTATTTGCGTTTTTTTTTCCTTCTCTTGTTTAAATTATTTCTTTTTGTTATGCTCGGAGTATTTTGGTTACACCTGGAATTTTTCTCTTCTTTTTTTTTCTCAGGTTATACTCACAACTCAAATGTACATGTGGTGCCTATCTGACTCGCCCTTAGAGTTGGAAATATGGGCAGGCCCAACTTTTAAAAGCCTGAGTCCTAAAGCCCGATTTTTCATTTTTAACCTCGTTTTTCAAGTCCGGTCTTTATGTAAAGGGTTCAGGGTCAGACCTGTAAGTCCTTTTTAAATTAAATTAAATATTATAAACTAATTAAAATATTTTAAAATTAAAAAAAATAAAATGCTCATAATTTTTTAGAAATTAAACAACACATATTTAAAAATCTAGTAATAAAATTCAAATCTTGGTTAAAAAATAATTTATTTTTTGTAAATAAACAAACATAATAATTATAAAAAAAATAAAAAATATCAAAAATTTTATACCATTTACTGATATTTATTAAATTATATTAAATTAATTTTAAAATAAATTAAAATTAATAATAATATAATACAGCTCAATTACTTAAAAAAAATCATTTTAAAAGTCCGAACCCTTATTTAAATAGGGTCATAAAGCTCAACTCTTATTCCCAACTTTACTCGCCTTTGCTGACTAGTGCTTTCCTTTAAAGACAGCTACTATTCAGTTGCTGAAGAAAGCTGGTCGCTCATCTGAACTTTTGGCTAGTCACGAGAATTGCAAATTCACAAAGCCCCAAGAGCATGAATGTGTTCGTGTTCATGAGATCACAGAAACTGCCGGGACCGAGGAGGCTGAGGCAGATGCTGAGTATGATAATGCTCTCAAGAAAGCAATCAGAGGCGTCCAGGATGCTATCACCGCCACTAATGAACATCTAGAAGAAGTCAGATATGAAATTGCCGCCCTTGAAGCTAAGTGATCCCTCGTTTTGAATTTTGTTTACGGAGGTTGGTTTCTTGCCAATACACACTTTGAAGCATATAATTATTTGCAGAGCGTGAGATAGTCTGAATTAGAGTCGAGGGTAAGAGTCAGGTCTGGAAGGATAAGTTTGAAGGCTCTGTTTAAATAAGAGTTTGGGCTTTAAAAATAATTTTTTAAAATAATCAGACTTAACGGCCTGGCTCTGATAAACCCTGTAAAAAAAAAGCTCGAGTTCGAGTGGCCTTTCAAGTCCTATTATATTATTATTAATTTTTTCTTTAGTAGAACACATGTTTAAAGCTAAAGACCTGCTCGCCTGAAACCTGATCCTACACATATTATATTATTATTAATTTTAATTTATTCTAAAATTAATTTAATAAATATTAATGTACAGTATAAATTTTTTTATTTTTCTATAATTATTATGTTTGTATATTTATAAACAATGAATTATTTTTAACTAAAATTTGAATTTTATTACTAGACTCCTAAATGTATATTTGTTAATTTTTAAAAGATTATGAGGATTTTAATTTTTTTTAATTTTAAAATATTTTAATTAGCTTGTAGTGCTTAATTTTATTTTAATTTTTTAAAACAGGGCTTGCGGCTCTAACTCTAAACCTTTTAAATAAAAACCGAACCTTAAAAAAAAGTTGAAAAATGAAAAACTTGACTTAAAAACTCGAGTCCCTATAGGCTAGGTCAAAAGGGCGAAGGGCCAAATTTATCAGTTTCCCAGCTATAGTCTGAACGGGTTGATATAGAGAATTGGGCAGTTTTGCGCCCAATAGCTTTACGTTTGTGCAGCAGTGTAGCCATGAAAATGTAAATAGAGTGACAGGCACTATAATTGGATTAATAGCTCATAGATGTTGTTTAAACACCATTAGTTTATCTGTTGGTTAAAAAAAACAAAACACCATTAGTTTATATTAAAATAGCAATATATCCATGCAATGCTTGGAATCTATGCTTCTTGCTCCATTAACTGAAGGCTTGTGAATAGTTTCTATACAAAGCAGTGTAGATACATGACACAGAATGAAGCTCTTGTGCTTAGCAAGGACACGTTTGGTAACGTAACATTTGGCACCCGAAAGCTCAAAATGAATACTTTCTAATGTTTGGACATAGCTTTTTGCCCAAAAGGACTTTTTTAGAATCACACTGAAATGGGCCTGAATCGGATTTTGTCAACAAATATTTTTAACTTTTGGGATGTACATTTGGGCGATGCAAGGCAAAGACTTTTGACTACCCTATTATTTTTATCACATATATTTTTTAAACATTATTAATATATTATATTTATATAATAAAAATTATAAATAATAAAAATTGATGTTCTTTTTGATAACTTTAAATTCAAAAATACTTTTCATTATATATAATCAAAATAATTTTTAATTTATCAAATTAATTTTTGAAAAATATTTAAACAGAAATTTTATTATAGTAACTAATTTTTATCTAATGAACTTTTAACAAATTAATTTTCCTCCAAATGTGTAATACATCCCCTACAGCCTCCACATGTAACTGTGCAAAATGATGATAGTTTTAATATATATTTTTCTTGGGTGGAAAATTGATTAGGTTTTGTGTATTTTTCACGTTTTGAGGTTTTTATATTCCATATTATATTATATTCATTTGTTCATACTGAATTCATCAGAAAAATAATTCTTATAAAATTGTTTAAAAAATAATTTTACTTCCGATTATACTTTTCCTTGTTCTTTGGTTAAAAGTTTGCTTTTCTTTGCCCCCACTCTCCCGTCCTCCAATAAAAGTTTGCTTTTCTCTGGGGTGGGTTTTTTGGCCCAAAAATTTGGCTTTTCAATTCTTTCGGATTGTCATAATTTGGGCTGTGAAATTTTCACCGCTTCGACAATCTCCCTGGGCCACTCAACCACCATTTTCATAAGACTTCTTTCAAATAACTTAATATTTTGTTTGTTTTATCTCACATTTATTCAAATGAAAAATATTTCACATTTAAAACTATGGTTCTTTTTTATTAGAATAAGACCAACTAAACTAATGAGATTAAGTCTAGCAAATGAAATTAGTTTTTTATAATGTGATGAATTAAGATTTGAAGTCTCATAAAAAGAGGAGCACATATTTAGTATTTGACTATATCTCAAATAGAATTACTTTTAATTCAAAAAAAAACAGTGAGATTACAAAAAGGTACTTTAACTATCATTGTCACATTAATTTCTGTGAAGTGTGTTACTTTTAGACCAACATTAGCTAAAAAATTATATTTTAGTGATGAGGGATTAACTCTTTACTACTCTTTATGCCCCATTTGGTAAAGGATTTTTTTTGTGTGAAAGTACAAGTAAAAATGGAAATAGAAGTGAGTTTGAAAGTGTGTTTGGTATATCCGTGGAAGTGTTGAATTTTTTTTATTCAATAATTATATTTGTGATGTGAAATTATAAATATGTCCTCACCTCCTAAAACCACAACCCTAACTTGTTGCTTACCACCAATGATTGTTGTTGCTGGAGGTCACACCCACTTTTGCTGGAAAATGCAAACATTGCTTGAAAATACAGTGAAAGTTAGAGCTTGGAGCCATTATTATCACACACAGTAAAACAAATATGAACACCAAAATTGAAGGACCAAAAATTGGACACTTGAAATTGAATCCAAAATTGAATCTTGCTTGAATGCTGTCACTCAAATGAAGAAGCAAAGGTCCCAAACTCTCACAATACATCAGAGCTTGAATCGTGCCTAAATTGTTAGGGATTTTGTTGAAGCCTAAATCAAGAATTTGTTGCAAAATCAAATTTGACCCCCACGTTAGGGATATTGTCGAATACTGCTTTCTTGATATGGGCAACTTAAACCTACTCGCTATTTGCCCCAAGAAGATTAATTATAAAGGTCTATTTAGTTCGAAGGAAGGAAAAAAAAAGAAAAGGGAGGTGAGGGGAAAGGAAGAAAGGGAGGGGGAGGGGAGGGAAGCTCCCCCCCCAATTTGGAGGGGAGGCTTAGGAGGGGAGGGCTCTGCCCTCCCCCCAATCAAACAAAGCCTAAATCGAACTTTGTGTAAGAAAAAGAAATTAAAGATTATAATCGAAGATAGAAGTTGGAGTGGGAATCGAATCAAAAATCAAACAAAATGGCCCATTTGCCATCCTTGTCTGTCAATCAAGAGTCTCTGCCATTTGTTGTTGTCCTCGCCAAAGTCACTGCCATCGCTACCAATCGTCCTTTGTGAGGGGCAAAATTATCAAGCTCGAGGGTATGATGAAAGTGGAACTGGGTTCTATGGAATTGGGTAAAGAAATGTGTTCCATTGTTTTTTATGGAAGTAACTTCAACATGAAAACTACATGCTAGATTTGGATTTCACTTTACTCTCACTTTTGTTGCTTCATTTCACTGATACCAAACAGCGCATTAAATCTTTATAAGTTTATAAATCAATATTTTCTTAATAAATCCAGAAATCATGAAAAGGCAGACCGAAATTAGGTCAACAAAACGTCAAACGTGGGTATGGTATTTAAGAAGGTTGTCGGGCGAGGCAGTGCGAAGATGGAAATCACGTGAAAGCGGCAAACACACACACACACCCCAAAGCTATGCACGGACTCGTCAAACAAGCGGCTCCAAGCCATGCCTTTCCCTGCTGTATGTGCCTTTCTCACTTCAATTATGCAGCATTTCAAACTTGTAACTTAACCACAACCCACCACATGTTTTTATCTTTTGTCTCTCTCTTTACTTTGTTTCTATACCAAGATCAATATTTATTTATATTTATTTAAAATGCCACGATAGTATATTAATTAAAACATGCATATTAGTATAATCAATAATAATTTATTTGGTAAGGATTAGTCTTGTAACCTGCGAAAATATAAATTTAAATTGCATCAGAACTCTTCCCTTCATCTTTTTATAAGATATTTTTAATAGTGGTTTGATATTTTGTACTATAAGTTTTGAAAAAAAGTTGATTCATTAATGAAATCTCTTTAAAAGTTTCCTTTCATTATTTCATTCATCAAAATGATAAAGGATTTTTTTGAAAAATTCATATTTCTTTTTTTTAAAAAAAACTTAAATTGCAATCTACATTAAATTTATTTTAGTTATATTTTCAATTTTTCTTAAAAAGGTGTCTTGTAAAATGGAGCAAAAGGAACATACTAATGTTTTTGCTCTGAATTATAAAACATTTTAAAAAAATTTAGCATCTTAAAATATAATATGCTTTAAAAAAAATTAAAGATTTCATTAAATAAGTTTGTTTTAATATTATTCTTTATCTCTCTATTTAATTTTCATCTTTATCTCTTTTTGATATATTAAATGAAAGATATCTTTAAAAGCTTATATTTTTATTTTGTAAAAAAAAAAGACTGTTAAGTGTAGTTAATAAAATTTATTGATATATAAAATTTTATCTAAAAATATCTTATAATTTAATAATAAGGGGTGAGTTTCTCTTTTTTTTTCCCCATTAAATACCAAATAAATAAATGGAAGCAAACAAAATAAAAAATTCTGCCACCTCCTATCCTAAAACTCCAACTAAACACTATCTAAAATTTTTTAAGCATTTTTCAATCATGAAATTTAGTCTAACTCTGATGAAGCTATTGAATACGTCCAACTTATGTACGTTCGCATAAACATACAAAGAAATAATGTACTTGTGTTTATCATGATCAAATTTATGTGTTCGTTGGCCAAAAATATATATATATATATATATCAAATTCATGTGTTGACTGTTGAGTACTGAGTATTCACGTGATTTCATGTTCGTGAATTTGTTTCTTTGTCTGCCTTTAATTAGCGGTAAAACTGATTTCACGTGATAGAATTTTTTAGAAAAAGTGATAGAATTTTTTGTTTTTGAAATATACAAATGAGGATGAGTTTTCGTATGATGTCATAGTTATCCTTGAGTTCCTAACAATCTTTTTAACGTTAATTATTTTTGGGCAAAATGACTAAAATATCACAAGTTTAAAATAAAAAACTAACAGCTTTGGTCCTAAAAAGAGTAATTATTAATGGCTATTTTAGTTTGAATAATAGTTACTTTTTTTATAATAACTATAATGAAACAAGTAATTACAATTTTTTTTAAAGTTAAATGATTAATAAGTTTTTTTATTAGCTGTCTTTTGTTTTTCTTTTGTAAAAAGATATTTCAATCTTTTCAACAAACAACTTTATTTCAATTTAGTCCAAAAAATCTATAACAAATTTTTATATTTTTTAGGACCACTAATAAATATTTTTATTTTGTGATCTTCAATCGAAATTCTCCCTAACAAAAAGCTGGAAAAACAAGGGAGAATTATATTATAGGATTTCAACCAAAATATAATTGATAGACCATTTTGAAATGATTACATTAAGTTCGTCTGCATTTTGTCTTCGTTTTTCTTTTCTCCCTTTTCAAACCTGCGGTGAATTTTGAATTCTGGTAGTTGGTCCTTTTTAATAATTAAAATTTTTAAAGTCCTCTAGAATAAATATTATTCATACCTGGTTCTTCTTGTAATTTTCCCAAGTACCAATTGGCTACAATATTTGGACAAAGACCGGAGTATGGATTAAACATTTTAGGAGACCATGTTCCTTTGGAGGATCTCTGTTTAAATATGAAAAGGGAAAATTACCCTTTTCATAAAACATAAAAAGATCGTGAAATCAAGATTGTGCTAAACTTTAGAAATAATTTTTTAATTATGAGATATTGATTCGAATATTTGTCTCAAGTGACGTGATGTTTTAGAGTAGGACATCAAATTTTCAGAGACATTTTATTGCAATATTTGATATTTGCTAAATTATTCTTTTAAGAGCTAAAATATTCGAATATTTAAAGAAAGCAAGTGAAGAAATTTGAAGATCTGTTTCAGTCTTGTAGACTGGGAGAAATAGTTCTACGATATATTTTCAATGGTCTTCAATTATTTTTCAGAAATCTGCAGCGTATTTTTAATTTATTCACTTATTTTTCTCAACTCTTCAAATATTTTACCTATTATTTAAATAATTTATTAAATATTCAAACATTTTCTAAATTATTATCTTTTGGATGAAAAATTTCTAAATTATTTGAATGCGAGGTAAAATATTCCTTTAAAACGTAATGCCTATTCTGAAAAATTATATAATCTGAGAAAAATATCTTAACAAATATCTCGCATTTATTTATAATTTTCCCCCAGAACCTAGACACAACTTCGAGCTCACTTTCTTTTCATATCTGGATGATTCAATATTCTCACATTTAAATATAATTCTAAGAACTATGGTCCCCCAAAATGTTTAATTCATGCACGGTTCCTTTTAATACCCAGATAATAGTCATGTGGCCCTTATCAGTTATCGACAATTTTCTTAAATTATATTCCAGTGAATGCGCTGTCTTGGTCCCAACTTGCTAGCTATTTGCCTATATCTGTGGCCTCTCCACAGTCCATCTGCGTCGTTTCTTTTGGAACTACACATATAATTATCCCATGTCTCCTTGATCAATCTAATCATTACAATGTGTGTGTGCGCGTGCGTGCGTGCGTGTGTGTGTGAGAGTGTGAGAGAGGGAGAGAGAGGGATTTGAGAAATATAACAACAACAAATCCTTTTTTTTTTCCAACGGAACAGCACCAAATCTTAAATTGATCTCTTTGAACTTTCCTCCAAAATTATATATTTTTATGTGAAATTTATTGAATTAAAGTCATTGAAAGTTTGATCTAACGATGGTAAAGAAAAAAAAAAGAGAAAAATGAAGGGTAAGGAAAAAGGATATGCCCCCAGTCCATGTGTATAATACCTAGAATTTTTGGGGAAAGAAAACAAAATTGATATGTTTTATTAATTATTTATCAAATCCAGCCATCCAACTTAAATCATATCAAATCCATCAAAGAATTCCATTAACCTGGGAGGACTGTGTAGAACAAAGGTATGATCATCATTAAACATAAAAGCTTGGTCAAAGTGATCTTTTTCCGTAGATGGCCAACAATGTTGTGCTTCTTCAACATTTGTCATAGAATTATTGTTGCTCATGCGGCTTCCTTGACCTTGTATCTCAGCTTCTTTGCCTTTATGGTTGAGAGCAAGAGGAATCACAGGCATAGAATCTAGAGATGTGTGAACATTTCGAGCCTCTTCTAATTGTGAAGCACTAGATTTTAAAGATTCTTTATGTTTCATGGGTCTTTTGGTTTGCTTAGTAATTCCAAGTTTCTTGCACAAATGAGTGTTCCAATGATTCTTTACTTGATTGTCTGTTCTTCCAGGCACCCTTCCAGCTATTAGAGACCACCTGTATGGTTAACAAAAATGATAATGATTATATATAACATTTGCATTCTCCCTTTCTAATAATCATATTTTTAAATCACCTGCATTCCTTCTTCTTTTTTTCGCCTTGAAACTGCATATGATATATTGTCATCCTTTATCTTGCTATTTTTGTTTTTACAGCTAAATTATATAATTGCAATTACAACATATCTACATTCACCTGCCTATCTAATCTTGGTTGCTTTCCTTTAGGAAAATCAATGCGTAGTACTCATTTGAATGGATTGAAACTTAAGCATGATGTTTTTAAAAAAAGAAATCAATGATTTGATACATGAAATTTACTTGAAGTCTCAAACCTTCCAAGTATACTTTAACTTTTGAAGTGTATACTTAGTTGAAGTTGTGGCAGAGAAGTCCAATTATTGGTAGCTTTTTGTCTGCTTAGATACATCAGAATAGTAAAACTACTACGACAAGCGCTTTTTGACATACGTTTAAATAATTTTCCTGTTGGAGAAATATTGTATAAACACACACACACACACACACACACACACACACAAAGCAAGAAAGTCAAGTTTGAGAGCTTCATTCAGTCAGAACATAATCTAACTTTTTATATTTCTGAGGCTCTTGGTAGTACGGAGAATACAAGATCCAAGATGCTTCAAACGTATCCTTGCTGCAGATTTATTTTTTGTTCGCCTTAGTAGTTAGGGGAAAAAACAGAGAGAAAGGAAAAAAAATGTAGAGGATGGAATTGAACCTCTTTTTTCTCTTAAAAAAAGAATGATTAAAAAGGCATAGACGCGAGGTGTTTGTGGTTCATCATTCAAGTGAGTCTCATCCACTTAAATATACCGTCATCTAAGTAAATATCATATATTTTATGTTTATATTTTTCTTTTTTAAAAAATTGATGGGTTAAAGGGAAATTTGACCTATAAACAAGCCACTAATATTAAAAAATAAATTGTTAAAGGGCTTTGGCTTATAAATTATCAATCCTAGAATATCTAAGATGTTAAACTCATTTTTCGTGTGATGCTAATATTTAACTTTTGAAAATGATACAATATAATTTATGTTAATAAAAATTACATTTGATCATTACTTGACCAAAAAATAATATGAAAAATAAAAAAATTATAGAAAAAAACACAAATTATGGAGAATAACTCAAAAATTATGAACAATAATTTAAAAAAATCACAGAAAAATATAAAGAAAATAATTTTTGAGATCTTTTTCTGTCATTTGGTCAACTATTGGTCATGGACTTATAGCTTAGTTGTCAAATGGCTATTTAATCCAAAAATAAAAGAAATTACTAGTAATTCCTAGAAAGATAAGGACGGAAAGTTCAGTATTTATAAAATTGACATCAAATTAAACACTTTAATTTGAAATTTAATATCTGCATCCCAAAGCATTATAAGTATAACTGTTTATATAAAAAAACGGTAGTTAAAACCTTAAAAATATTAATGATAATTAATTAAAAATATTGATGATAATTAATTCATAAACAAAACAACGCTGCTCTTTACTAAAATTAAAGTACATTCAATATCAGTTTTACGCTAAATTTTAAGTGAGGAGTCGTTTTACGTTCATTTCCCCAGCTGCGGTCCATTTACACTAATTTGCCCATTTGCTTCTTGTTTTGATCTGAACAGAAAACCTTTTCAGAACATCTTGGACCATTTTAGGCTGTCTTTTATTGACGCACCGTTAATTTCACTGCCTCTGAAAAAATATGCTTTTAAATCCAAAACATGTGTTCAAGCTTCGAACGTATCTGTTCTTTATCAGATTAATGAATATATTAAAGAGAGCTAGCGCTAAAGCCTAAAAGTCAACTTGCTTTCTCACAAGCAACTTAATATGTGAAAAGGAAATATATATATATATATATATATTCCATGCGTTAATTTAATTTGATGTAATTAAACAACCATTAATCTTCTATCATACTGACATGATGCAAAAAAATCAAGTATTCAAGTGTCATGTTACCTTGAAAACACACACAACGGAGATTTTGTTATATATTATATAAAAGTAACTGAAAAATATATAACGTAATGAAGTCTAAAAGAAGAAGTAGTGGCGAAGTGACGTGAACCTGTTTCCAAGAAGATTATGGAGTCGAATGATGAGGTCGTCTTCTTCCTCTGTAAAACTGCCATGTTTGACGTTTGGACTGAGATAGTTGAGCCATCTTAACCTGCAGCTCTTCCCACTCCTCATCAAGCCTATCATCATCATCATCATTATTTAACTCACGTCCTCAATTCACACACATTTATAATTGTGATGCTCAAATATGTATTTCCAGAATCAAATAATATATATAATACCAGTGACTTTGGAAATGCGGTTCCAGTGCTTTCTTCCATGAACTCCGATGTATTCCATCAAAACCCTGTCTTCTTCCTCCGTCCACAGTCCTTTCTTGTACTCGTTCCCTTCTCCTCCTTTCATCGTTTTCATTTCTGAAACTCAGAGATATAGAGAGAGTTAGAGAGTTCCGAATCTGAAACTGAGCTTCTTCCACTGTTTGAGAGAGGGTTTCAGTGTTTGGGTAATTTTGGGATGCTATTGGGTTATATATATCCTGAAGCGGGGTTAATTTGTGTAGTAAAATATCTTTTTTTTTCCGTCGTAAATTTTTGAAAAAATTTAACGCGCTGATTACTATAATTACTGCTCTATCTCCCTTTTTCACTGCTGGAACATGACATGCAAGAGCCCCGCTGGCTTTTCAGCCTAATAAATATAAAAACGTGTACTTTTCAGCCTTATATATTCATTGATGTTTACACATCATGCGCACCAAAATATTTTTATTTGCATTTATTATTAATAACCTAATTTCTCAAAGGAAGATCTCTTTAGTCACAAGGAAGAAACTTATCAATATATTTCATCTGTCTTTATTATAAGGCATGTTGATAGAAGAAATGAGTCATTCTTATTTATAAGCTTGATGATGTATTAGTTAAATTTTTTTAATATCACTTCTATTTAAAAATATTAATTATAGGGAAGAATAGAATGCAAATTTAAAATTTTTTTATTTAACTACAAGTAAAATCTTAAATTTATTTCATTTTTAAATAAAATTAATGATTTAATTATATTTTCTCAGTTTTAATGAGGTGGTCAGAAGTGACTTGCAATAAGAATGGGAGGGGATAAAATAAAATTATATTATGTATTAATGTCATATAAATTTATTTATATATTATTCTTTCTAGAATAATTTGAATACTCACTAAATTCTTGAATAAGGGGCGGATAGCCTTAAAACTTAACAAAGAGAAAATTACATATAGATTTCATATATATAAGAAAGCTAATTATTTAAAATTTTTGTTTACTTATAAATACTAAAGTTTAACATGTAAATATAGAAACTTGCCTTATAAACAGACTAAATAAGTAATTAATTTTTTTATTTAGGATCTGACCGCAAGTCTCCCTTCAATAAATACAAAAGGCCAAATCTAGCCAATATCTCTCATATATAGAATAAAACGCAAGACAAATGAACATGGCTTAAAAGTACCACATCATTCATATTCTATTCAATAAAATTATACCAATTCAATTAAATAAAATTTCATGTGTTAATATTTTTAATGAATCTTTTTAAATAAAGTGTTTCCTAAAGGTTTTGCCTTCTCTCTTTTTACATTAATAATCAGTGATATGATCAATTTATATTTATAATCTTCCAGCATGTCATGTTTTACTTGAATAGTACAAAAATGATGTAGTATATTGAGTCTATGTAAAAATTTCTTATAACTTATGTTTCAAATTTAGATAAAGTATGGTAAGAAATGTGTATAGTAAATATTTGTGAGTCGAGAATGGGGAAAGTTGGCCCGAAATTGGAGAATCTGAAAGCGGGGTGGGGAAAAAGTAAAAGAGGGAGGGGTATAAAAGGAAAGAAGCCAGAATTGAGGGGGGCATAAATGCGGGAGATGTGCCCTTCCTAACATCCAGGACAGCCTCACACCACCGTTGCTTTCTAATTAAATTTTTGCAGCCTGTCATGCCGGCCCCACGTTTTTATTGGCTTCTTGGTCCCATTATTATTTCAATTTTCAAATTAATTTTTTATACACTGGATTTTTTTTTTTTTTTTTGTTATGACTTTTCCACACTATTTGAAATAAACCGTTCTCACTCCTTTCTAGTTGAGGAAGATGGGACAACCAACAAAAGAGCTGCTGCCTAGTTGTCGACAATGATTAGTTGTTTTCGTTTATTTACGAAGTTATATTATGGATTGTACAATTTAAGGAGTGATTGATATTTTTACGTCCCAAATAAATGTGTGAAATGACCCTCATGAATGTATGGAATGGAATGAATGGAATGACTTGCCCTCATCGTAGTATAAAACATTTATGTGCTGTTTGATTATTAAAAAAATAAAATAAAATAGATTAAAAATATAAAGATAAAGATGAGATGATCGGAAAGAATAATAAACTATATTCATAAATAAGAGAAATAATTTAATTTATGAGATTATGAATTATAATTTATAAAATTTTTAAAAGGTGTGATGATTTTTACATTTATAATATATATTAATAAGTTTTATCATATTTATTATGAGAAGAAATGATAATTTAATTTATTTTTGTGTTTTTTTAATATATTTAATTTCATTTCTTTTAGTAACCAAATGGAACCTAGGTTTGAAAAATACTCTGTTGGTTTCACAATATAAGATGAAATTTAGATGCTTTTCCTGGTCTTAAATATAAAACAATGTGTGATATTTTATAACTTTTCCCCTAAGTATAACCTTTCTTCATCTATTATTACTTTGTGTGATCAGGGAATGATGTTTTAAAGGAATCAGCTAGGTACTTCGAAAGCATTAAAGAAGACCACAAAGGCACAAATTCATTTTAGAACATGATTTATATAAAGAATAATAACTAAATAATTTTATGTGACACTTTCATATAATGAGTCATTAATATATTTTTTATAAAATGTCTCTAATTAATAAATAAAAAGACTTAACCCACATTGAAAAATGATGAATATTAATTTGTAATTTATGCGTGTACATAAATTAATAATTTTATTACACATAGAAGAATGCAAATAGCAGTTAAACTTTAACGTAGACATTAGATAAAAAAATTAAATTCAAATTATGAGAAAGAGATGAATGAAACGTCTTCGCAGGAATCACGTCCGATAAAACCGATAATGATAATATTAAAATCTAACATAATCAGACATAAAAAAGGGCGGCAAACTCTGTTTCGATCCTGAGCCAGATCTTATTTTTGTGGCAAGAGAAAACGTGGTTAAGAAATAAGTTCTTCATAACCAATACCCAACATGGTTATAACAATTTTTTTTTTTGAAAGAGGTTTTGACGAAATATTTAAATGTATGCATTGTACAGAGAGTGAAAAATGAGTCATGGTCACTGGCACAACCTGATGACCGGAATATATTTTATAATTTTTAAATAGAAACTGTATGCTTCAAAGTTCAAACTTCATTAATCAAAAACAAAAACCAGAAGACAAAAACAAAAACAAAAACAGAAACAGAAACAGAAACAGAAACAAAGGAAGAGCAAAGATACATGAGATCATTCCTAGGGGCATAATAGCCTTCATCATCCACCAATTTCTGATAAGAATGTGATATGGACCAAAGAAACAAAAATCAACATTAAGACCGAGTAAACCGATATTAATTAATATCAACAATATTGATTATAACTTCATCAACTTGTGCCTTCTAGTTGGGGAAATGAGTGGTTTCGAAAGCTAACAGTGATACATGAACCTTGAGTGCACACGTGGAGTAATATATCACGCAAAAAAATCGTTTAATATTGGCTCAATTAATTAGAAACACAATGCTTTGATTCTTAATATGTCATGAAAATAATACTTCATAACTTGAAGATTGAGAATTTTATGAGTGAAGTGCTCCATCTGATCCTTAGTATAAAATACTTTTAATTACTCTATAATGATTAAGAAAAATAATAAAAAATAATTTGTATCATTGAAAATAAATGATACTCTCTCTGTTTATCTTTTTAGAGAAAATTTGTTCATATTTCAAGTATTTTCAATATTTTAAAGCAATATTTAACACCTTTCGTTACCGATGGAGTAATTTATTATTCCCCCTTTTAATATTGTAAAAAAGTTTAAATTTTAATTGAATTAGAGTCTTTATTTAATTAATTAATTATCTTTAAAATTATATTTTTATATTTATTTTTATTTAATAGATTGTGTCAAATAAAAAGTCTCACCGAGATATCTCTTAGTCAAGAGTGTTTTTGAAACAATTATTAATTATTAATTACACATTATTAATAAAATAAAAATAATTTCAAATAAGCCCGTATTTACTATTCTAGTTCTTTATATAAAACAAAGTTTGAAAGCGTTTTTAGTCCTAAACACTTGTTTTTAAATTTCACTCCTTATATATTTCTTGTTATTTAAATTCCTAAATAATAATTTATTACAATTATTAATTACAAAAAAGGATAAAATTAACAAGTTACATTTTTTTACAATTTAATATTATAACTAGAATTTTTTAATAAACCTGGAGTTTATTAACCATGTGTCATATCGGGGACAAGGGAGTATTTTTCTTTCAGTCGGATATTTAATCATTTACTTCTCCAATGTATATTAGTCATTTTTTAAAAATATAATCTGATCTATTTTATGGGTCACTGGTTGATAGAATTGTTTTATTTTAAATTGAAATTCTCAAATTATCTTTAAAAAGTAAGAGAAAAAAGATTAAAAAATTATATTATTTTTTTTCTTTTTACTTGCAAATTATATAAAATTTCACTTACTTTTATTTTTTATATTTTATTATATTAATATGGATGAGATTAATAAAAATAACTTATACTTCATAAGACTGGACGGAGTATGTTTTAGTGGTGCACTTAATGATTACAAAATAATTATTATGGCCACATGTTCTATTAATTGTAGAAAACAGGACATGAACGTGGGAGCACCATCTGAATAAACCCAGACTTGTCCTGCAACGTGGAGGAAGTATTCAAAAATTTGTTGAGGAAGGCACATGCTTTGATTTCAGTTTGAATTTTTAATTGCCGATTCTGAGTTTATCATCATTAATTGTTACTACTTTAAATTTAAAGATTCATAAATCTTTCCCTTTGATTGTTCAAGTACTAACTAACTTATATCAACAAAAGTTAATTTAATTAATAAGAAATTAGTTTATAACCTTTAAGATTGTGCGATTAAATTTTATTATTGATGTGAAATAATATTTGTGAACAATATCTAAGTACTTCTGCAAGTACTCTTTGAGCATTGAGATATGCTATAACTTTAATGTTTATATTTAATATTCAATCATATTTTAAATAGAATTATCTTTAATAAAACAATAACTGCAACAAAAAAAATTATTAAACATATGGGCCTTGGTCGCATAGGGGTAACATAAACGTTAATCTAATATTTACCAAATGTTCAATTAAAATAAGATGCAATGCTTACTTACGGCCAAACAAGGGGGAAAAAGGAAAAATGCACACATTCTAGCATTCCTTTTTTTTTTTTTTATTGAACTCCTGATGATATTTGTATGTGTTTCCTTATTCAATATTATTTAATTTAATATTTATGATACAGTATTTTTGTATCGGACTCCATCAGCCCCAAATTATAAAGTATTTTTGAAAAAATTTGAGCATTCCTAAATGATACTTTCACAAAAGTGAAATTTAAAGAATGATTTTTTTTAATGTTATTCTTGTCATGTATTCTGTCTCTTTGACATTCTTTTATAAATAAAATATTGACTATTTTTTTTTAAATTTATATTTTCATCTTTCAAAAAAAATATTTTATTTAATAAATTTTATTAATATGTACTTCTTTCATTTAAAAATATAAAGTATTTTTTGAGAAGTTTAAAGTTAAAAAATGTAATACATTTTTAGTCTTTCAAAATATAATTATTGTCTTTTTTTAAATACCTCTATTAATAAATAATTTTATATTTATTGTATGATATTTAATAAAGATAAATATAAAAAGATAATGTTAATTTAAAAATAAATAAGTATTTTATTAAAAATAAAATTTAATTAAAAATATTTTATATTTTTAAATAAATAGAGTATAATTTTATTTTAAAGTTTTCTATAAGTTATAAGTTAAAATATGGGAAGTACTATTTATTGCAAGGAATATCCTTTTGAGAAAGGAAGACGGTGATTATTAGGTGGGAAACAATTAAATGCCCAACAACCAAACCTACCTCCTTCCATTCCCTTGCTTTCCGGTTTCACGTCCGTTACGGTTCTCTGGTCTCTTAGGCAGTTATATTGATGTATTTAATTATTTAATTTCCAAGTTTGACAGAATAATAACAATGATTGGATATCAATTTTCAATGCAATGCAGATAGAAGTTGAAATGATCCTAAAATTTCTCAAAAGTTTGTTAAAATATGTGCAAAAATATCTAAGAAGAAACGGAATCCAATGAATATGCCAAAAAAAAAAAGAATTATTAATTATTAATTCCGTGCCGTGGCCATCAAATTCTCAGTTTCGGCCTGAATTGTCAAGTGTCACGCGCACGCACTGGCACAAATAAACAAAAGAGCCCACTCGAATGGTTGCATTCAAGTGCTAACTTCTTGACATGTTTGGTTCGATTTATTGGAAAAGGTTCATGGGATATTTAGCAGGAGGGCAGTTCACAACGTGCAATGCATAACTCTTGTTTCAGAATTCACGGGGTTAAAAGAAAAAGGAACGAAAATGGCTGTTCTTGAATACATGATTTGAATGAGCGTACCTACATTTACCAGCATCACTGAGATGAATAATCCATCACAATTACTGTAACCACAGTGAATTCTTGACCCAGTTGCCAGCTCATTCGTCTCCATTCCTTCAAAGTTAGTGTACGCGCATTTATTTCTCATTCACATGCACTCTAATTTTAGCTCCTCAGTTATCATCGGACGGCGGATACCTTACAAATTCACTTATTAATTTAATTAGTCAGTGTGAGTGACAGATATTTTTACCTTTGAATAAAGATGTATTTTTACTACTGAAATATTTTTTAAAAACCCTCAACACTTTGAACTATCATTTAGAGCAATTTTTTTAAAGTAATTAAAATAAAATATTTTTGTTCTTGCTATCAAATTTTAAACATAGATCGTTAGAAATATTAACTGAAATTTTAGTATTGGCCATTAAAAAATTTAATATAAAAGGACAGAAATATTTCATTTTAATTATTTTAAAAATAAAACTATTTCAATTAACAATTTAAGGTACTGGGTGTTTCAAGAGCTTTTATCTTTTGAACAAGTAGTTCAGAATTTGGTTCCAATTTTTTGTGCATTAGAATAAGCCTAATTAGAATGAGTATGCCTTTAAAAAACAAAAACAAAAGAAAAGAGCATTTAGTATTTTGGGTTTGCCTTTGTTTCGTATTGAGTTGAGAGGATTTTGACAGAAATTAGACTAATCCAAATCAGACTTTGAAGTGATGGGACCCTTTTGGAAGAAAGCTTGGTCTGCTGTCAACGCTTTTGCATTGTAAAACTCAGAACCTAATACCTCTAGCTAAGCTATTACAATTCCTGCCAATTGAACAAAGCTTGAATGAAGTTGTCTTTTATCTTCTATCATACCATAATCTAGGTGATAAAGTCATTATGCTTGTCTAAAAAAAATTAATTTCATTTATATTTAAATAATTTTTTTAAAATTTACTTTATATTCTCTCTCATAGTTCATAAGTTTAAATAGTTGTGATATTAAAAAAATATAATTAATATCCTATCTAATGTTTTATATTAAAAATCATCAATTTTTTTTTAATAAAGTTTCTTAAAATGTGCCTTGTGACAAGAATCGGAGGGCGCATCTTAAAATAAATCAGTCCCTACTATTAAGTCAACGTTTAGTACGTAAAACACCATTTTCTAAAATGACCTAAAAATGAAATGAGACAAGTGCATGTCTCTTTTTTTTTTTTTTTTTTAATATATACTATAGAACACGTTTGGTCGGAAGTTAAAACAATCAGCGAAGGCTTGATGAATTAGAGGACAGTGAATAAAGCCAAACAGGGTTCAATAATTGTACGAATATGTCTGCACTCTGAACAGAAAAGCAGGCATTTATCTTTAGTGTACGGCTGCGATTGGTTCCTTTCTTACCCTGTCACAGCATTCACTGCTCTTCATTTTTTATCAGATCATTTTTGATTTTTTAAAAAACATTCCTTTAGATCTTACTCCCCCATTTACAAATATAAAATATTTTTTTAAAAATTAAATATTTAAAAATATAAGATATCTTTAATATTTTAAAATATAATTATTACTTTTTTTAAGTACCCCTATTGATAATAATTTTATATTTATGATAAGGTATTTAATAGAGGTAAGTATGGAAAGATAAAGTTAGTTAAAAAGTAGATAAATATTTTATTGAGAGTAAAATTTAATTAAAAATACTATATATTTCTAAACGGAAGGAATACATTTTATTCATATTTTTAAATTTTTTATATTTTAAATTTATATTTTTAAATATTTTAAATTCTTAAATAAATAAAATATAAATTTTTTAAAAGAATCTAAAATATTAAAAAATAAAAATTTAAAAATTTAAAACATTAAAAAATATAAAATTTATAACACAATACAAGGAAAGTGTAGTATAATGAAGAGGTTAAAAGTTTTTTTTTTTATAATTTTTTTTAATTTACACTTCTTTTTTTCAGCCGATTGACTCTCGCATTGGCGTGATTAAAATGGCGGCACATGGCAAGGACGATCAGCCTCTGGGATTCCTCTCTTTTTCGATGGCGACAATTTTTAGATCAAGATATCTTATAATACGTGGCAGGAAAATTTTCATTCCAATTTTTTCTTTTTGGTGACAGAAAAAGGAATTTTGATACAAATTGAGAGAACCAACTAATTTTATATTAACAGATTTGGATCTCTCTACATTTACTCTCAATATATCTCTCTTTATCCAATATCATTCATCCGTTTAATTATTTATCTGGTTTAACAATGTAAGATTACTAATAATGTCATTAAATCAAATATATTAATCATTTAATTACTACCATAAAATAGTATCAGGATATTATTTTTAAAAATATTTTAGTGATGATAATAAATATATGACTATTAAATCAAAAGGAAAAATAAATGGACTGGTAGGATTAAATATAGAGTTATGTATTGAGAGTGAATATAGAGATGATCCAAATCAATAACATACACACACTACTAATTTCAAAAGTGGGCAGCATAAATTTTGTAGGCAAAGAGGAAGCACGTTAATTTAAACAAGTTTTTAGAAAAAAATCTAATTGTCAATATCGATGCAACAGATTCAATTTATCCAAAGTTTTTGGTGTCATCACTTGAAAACATGTTTGACGATTAAAAATGGAAGAGAACAAAATATTTTCCCTTAAGTTCAAAACTACAAGTTGTGTTGGGCCCATTCAACTTGAATGGCCCATTGACCAAAGTCCATTGTATTGGACTATATGTAATGGTGCTACCCAGCCTTTTGACCCATCATAGTCAAAGATTGTGAATTTGATAGGAACTTTAGATTTTGAAATAATCAATAAATATGACTTCACATACAAGATATCACCATTGTTGTAGTAACCATATAGTGTCGCCTATGCGTTTTCCATAGACTTTAATTTTTCTGGCCCGGCAACTCGGATCCCTTGTTCAGGCCACAATAAAAGTACATTCAGTTTCTAATATTCTGAATTATTATATCAAGTTTCAATATTATCGAGTCTAAGTGTAGGTGTAGTTCTCTGTTAATATAATTTAACCACGGTTGGTCTACTCGTGAAAAGTTTTATAATCTTGCTTTAGTTTGTCACAGCTTTTCAACATTTGAATGGCCATGGCCAGATTAACTCGTATTACTACTTACATTTTTATCATTCACAATTTTCAGGGGCATTTAATTTTAAACTTCCTAGTTTTACTTGCAGTAATTTATCCTCTTATGATGTTTAATTTTTACCCTCTTTTCTGTTTATCTTAAATATTGTCCTTCTAGTAGTTCACATTACATTGATCTCAATCTCATGATCTGACTTCATGCTATCCTTCTCTTTAGTTTGAATCAGGATGGGGGTTCCTGAATCAATAGGAAAATTGGCTGAAAGTTTCTCGTCTGTTGGGAATATACAAATCAGATTGCTAACGTAAAAAAATGTTGAGAAGAGTGTGTGTGTAAATTATTAGTTAATATAATGACTTTAGAATTATTCAACAGTTCATGTATCATATGATATTACATTGGCGTTAGTGTCCATTTGATCGATTGCCTGAAGATGTGCGTAAAACTGAAAAGTTCTCTGGAACCTCCAGGTGATTCAAAAATAATATATAAAATATTCACATACACGAGCGAAATTAATCACCCACAGCCTGACATGTAAATATACTCCTCCGATTAAAAATATAAAAAATTTTAATTAAATTTTAGTATTAATAAAGTATTTATCTATTTCAAATTATTTTTATCCTTTTATATTTATTCACATTAAATACGTTACAATAAATACAAAGTCATTTATTAATATTGGCACTTTTAAAAAAAAATAATAATTATACTTTAAAAAACTAAAAATACGTAACATTTTTTAACATTCAACTCTTCAAAAATATTTTATATTTTTAAACGGAAAGAGTATAAATTAATTCTTTTTTGTGCCTTGGCCCCTTGTGTTACAAGTTTTATATTTTGAATTCTAGAGGTAGAAATAGATTGGTGGCCTATCAGGTACTTACAATATAATCTACTTCAAGTATCAAAACAATTCAAACTTTTGATTGAACCTATTTAAGTAAATAGGTCTGGTCTGCAAGCCTTATAGATTGACTAGAGATAGGGAACGGAGGGGTTCGACCTTTATGGACCTAAACCTTTAAGGCCAATTTTTCATTTTTTATCCATTTTCTAAAACTCAACCCTTATTTAAAAGGCTTAGGAATGAAAAAAATTAAAATAAAATTAAATATTATAAATTAATTAAAATATTTTAAAATTTTAAAAAATTAAAATTCTCATAATTTTTTTAAAATTAAACAACATGCATTTAAAAGTTTAGTGATAAAATTTAAATCTTGGTTAAAAATAATTCATTTTTTATAAATACACAAACATAATAATTATAAAAAATATTAAAAATTTTATACTATACACTGATATGTATTAAATTATATTAAATTAATTTTAGAATAAATTAAAATTAATAATAATATAATGTGTGTAGAATCAAGACTTTAAGCCAACAAGTCCTTGACTTCAAATGCGTGTTGTGCCAAATAAAAAAATTAATAATAATATAATAAGGCTTGAAAAATCACTCAAGCTTGAGCTATTTTTTATAAAGCTTATCAAGGCTAAGCTCTCAAACTCGATTACTTTAAAAAAATTATTTTTAAAATTTAAATTTTTATTTAAATAGGGCCTCTAAGCTCGATCCTTCAAACCCGACCTTTATTTTTGGCTTTAAGACTAGCATGTATGTATTTAATATTTCAAGCCTTTATGTCCATCCCTTTCTTCAACCCCCTCTTTTCTCACTCTTCTTCTAAATCAAAACTCAAAAGCATTATATATGTTATTTCTAGCCCATATATTCGTTTTATTTGCCTTTGCATGATGAATTAATGATATACTGGTTTCATCATTTGATCTTTTTTTTTAGATTTTCTTTTGTTTATGGTTTCTTGGTTATGTTTTTAATCAAATTAAACCTTATATGTATTGATTTTAATATTGGTATTGTACTATATTGTTTTATAATGGATAAGTCATCTAGCTTATGATGTATTATGGTTGGTAAATCACAATGTACATATGTGGATTTTAACAGTTCTAAAGCCTATGTGAGATCTTCAAAACCTATTATATAAGCTTATTTAAAAGCATACTGTTCATCACAAATGATTCACGGTGTTTGAACAATATAATTACTAGGTATGCTATATGCTTGAAGTTTCAAATGTAAACAAAGGGTTCCTCAGCTTCTTACCTCAATTCACTCAAATTCAAAGATGCGATGATAATTGAAAAAAATTAATTTGATTACTGTCCTAAGTTGCAAGTATTGCAACAATTACAATGGAATTGAAAAATAAACTAAATTATAAGTACAAAGTGGTATGAAAAATAACTTGAGTAACAAAATGTTTGAGTGAGTTATTGATTGTTTATTTTGCCTTTTTTTTTCTTTGAAGCTCTGTTTATAATGTTGATATGAGTTTGTTGGTCTTGTAATGTCTAGAGTCCATGTGTTGAAACATTTGCTATATGTGGCATGGTCTTGCAAGGTTTGAGGCATGTCCAAGCAATGGTCTTTTTGGCTCAATTGCTTTGAGTCTCAAGGGTCACATTTCCTTCACGACTCAATGCTTACCTAATCCAAATAGTGGCCTCAACATTTGGGACACACACCGAGATAATGGCCTCGTAGCTAAATAATGGTCTTTCATGCTTAGTTGTTCTGAGTCTTAAATGTTACTTTAGCTAACTCAGCACATGCTTAGCTTAAAAGTTTGCCTGAAAATGTATCGAGTCTTGTTTTAATGAATGGTTTATCAGGCTTGATGTTTCCTCTTTTGTTTCTTTGGACTTCTTTTAATTGACATTTTATGTTAGGCTTAAATACCCACTTTTCAAAGCAACCAACAAAAAAAAAAGGCCAACTTTCTTGCCATGCTATATTTTAGGTAGGCTTAGACCTTACCCTTAGAGGAAAAAAAGCTTTACATAAATTTTAGGTCAAGTTCAAGTCTTTGGCCTATCATACAGGTTTATACTTATTTGACTAAATCCTAAGTTAGCCTTATTCATTTCAACTCAATTGAACTATGGTTGAATGAATTTATAGATACTATCATTATTTTTTCCTGCATTCATTTAAAATTATGAATGAATTATTAGGTGACTTGATATACTCCTATTTGTTATGACCCAAAAATCTCTTGCAACCCATTTGTTAGTAATTAATTAGTAATTTTCCCTGTTTTAAATAATGGCTTGCTTTCTTTTGGGTTATCAATCTTTATTCTACTATTTCCTTACAATTTTTAATATAAGGCAAACTTTAAATATTTTTATCCTTCACACAAGATAAAGTCAAAGTAATTAATATTTTTTAATTTATCTATTATTTATTCATTATTGTTTGAATTTCTATACATTAATTTATTATAATTATTAATTATAAAAAATGTAAAATTGAATAGTTACATAATTTATTATAATCATCATTTTTTAATGGACTTGAAAGAGATTAAGTTTATCCCACATTAGGAAGATGCAAGAATATGTATGGAAGGAAGGACTTTTCGTTTGTTCAGTTCAAAGTCATATGCATCCAATATAATAACTACGTTGTGTGGTGTGTACTGTATGTTAACCACAATTCGCGATCGCTCAATCAGATCTTCCTCCTCTCTGTTGTTACACAAAAAGACTGCAATAAATTATTGAAAGGAGAGAATCCAAATACCTATTCATTAATATACATGTGTGTAACTGTGCATAGAATATTTTATCATAACTGAATTTGTCTAGAAAAATTTATTATTACTATTATTGCAAGACAATAATTATTAATTTTATAAATTTACAAAGTTGTTAATTATTATGAGTTGGATGAATATTATACTATATTGGATATCATTAATTTTTTGTGTCAATAAACAAAAATATCCAGAAACTTTTTTAAGTCAATAATAATATAGATACGTGGAGAAATGTAATTTCACTCTTATCAGCCAAAAATTTGATTTGATTTTTTAAATTTTACCCATAATCTAACTTTTTTCCATAGGGAAGAGGACACACGTGCTCACCCATATACGTACACTAATTAGATTCCAACCCAATGCCATTTCTATGAAAAGAAGGTAACATTGCCATGAAGACAACTAATTTGACATAAACCAAAATTTGATCACAGATTGAGATTTTTGGCTAAATAGTCTGTGAAAGTCAATTTTTTTTTTTAATGATAGACTAAAGTTTTTAAAAAATTTGACTGCAGGTTTCTAGCTAAATAATAAACTATCATTCAGCCTCGGTTGATTAGGATGACTCACTAATTAATGATTAAGAATGATTAAAACGTGTTTAATTATTGTATTAAAAAAAGTTTTGGCGAATCACCCAGTGACACGTTGTGCCAACGCATATTCTGGATCTGCCGTGTGTGTGGAGTTTTATATTATACATCTTGAATGCCTCCGTCTCATTCTTCTTTCCTACTTCTTTTCGGTTCATAGCAATCAGGTTTGAATAAAGATTTAGGAAAAAGCTTATACAATTAACATACTTAAATCCAATTAAATAAAAATATGTGGATTTTTTATGAATTATTTTTTTATAATAAATTTTTATTATTAATTGAATTAATACATTAAAATTCACATATGATGATTGGATTTTGATATAAGTATATTAAGCATATAAAGATTAAGTACATAAGTCCTATCCATAGATTTGTGAGAAAATAGAGTTAGAGGATTTCCTGTTAATTTTTAAAGCTATCATATAATTCTTTATAGTTAAAATATATATGCTTTGAAAATTTATTATATAGAATTAACTCGGATGAAAATACGCAAACAAGACTGCAAGTTAATTATAACACGCAAAAAGGTATTATAATTAGCATCAGAATAGAAGTCCTTTAACCTATTTTTAAGGTTTTATGATGTAATTTTTGCTCAATTATGATCTTGGATGCATGCAATTTACTCTTGGTTTTACAGCACCAGAAATTTCGCAGGAAAAAAAATCAAAAGCATCAGAAATTCAATTTTACTTAGATTTCATAACAAGGAATATCTTCTCTTACTTTTTTTTTTTTAGTAGTATGAATCATATCTCACGTAGGATATATATATATATATATATATAAAAGACGTTATTTATAAAAGCTGCACTATTTATAAGTTATAAATATTACAATTCAGAACTTACCCAACCAAAATTCATGCAAAGCACTTCCCCACAATCTAGTGATTATTCATAATGAATAGCCTTTCCTTTCCTTTTCGTTTTTGTTTTTTGACCAAAGAGGGAAGAAAATCCCATTAATCACCCTTTCTTTTACTGCATCAAATTTTAGGACTTCTCTTTCTTTTACTGTACAGACTTTGTCAATTAAACTATTAATTAATATTTAAAACCAAAAGGAACAAGTAAAATAATATATTAATAAATATATATAATAAAAATTAAAGTAAATCATATTTTTTAAACCATAAATGATGTGTAATTAAATTGAAAAACAATGGTCATTTGAATGTCAACCACCAGATTTTTGAAGTATTTCTTTGAAACTCAACTTCAGAATATGCTTCCAGAAATAATTCCATTATTTACATTTGGGAATGGAAGACGATTGTTTTGACACACACACACACACACACACACACTTCTTTACACGGGGATGGGATCACGTATATCTGCACAAGGGTCGAATGCACTAAGTAAAAGCTTCAAAAGTTTTTTGAGGCGCTTAATTGACATATTTATTTTCTTTATTTCTTAAACTTTTGTGCATAATATTTATTTGTATGACTAAACTATACAAAGTGTGCAGAATTAATAAAGCCATTGGCCAAAAAAAAAAGTGAAGCCATTAATTATGCACACACTCTACAATATTACAAAAAGATAAAGAGATAAACAAACGTACAATTCTACCAAAATGAACTTGTAATTCACCGCAGATAATTTAATTAATGAACCTACTTTTATCAAATTCTCTGCTGAAAAGAATCTGAGAAAACTTTCGCGGGCAAATTAAATTCTTTACTAACTAGAAAAAAAGAAGATTATTTAGTGTTCGCATTCGGTGCCCCTCACTGGCCTTCATTTCAGCTCAAATTAATCTCTATCATCCATTTAAATTAATTTTTTAAATATTTTTAGCATTATATTTATTAAAATAAAGAATATAAAAATTTGTACTGAAATGGAGGCCTGACACTTGCAAATCGAGATTATTTAGATCATAGTTGCCGTGGCAGTGACGCATCCTCTTAGGGGTGAGCAAAACCGAACCGAAATCGAAAATCGAACCGAATCGAATCGAATTTTGTCTTTTGTCTATTTGATTTTTCGGTTCGATTCGATTTTTTTATTTTAAATATTTGGTTGATCGGTTCGATTCGGTTAGTAAAATTTAAAATCGAATAGACCGAACCGACCGAATTATATATAATTTATTAATTTATAAATTATATTTAATTTATAAATTATTTTATTTTTATTTTTTTTTTTATTTTAATAAAGAAAAAAAAATAATAACATCACTTGAAACCCCATTTCAATCAGTCACTCTCGTCAGTAGGTATTGTGACTGGATTATGAAGCTATTATTTGATCATCGGTATTTATTTATGGTTGTTTATTTGATTATCCATACCTTTATAATATTTGGGCTTTATGTCATATGGGTATAATTAGAATGGGCTCATATTAAAAAAATGAATAGAAAAAAGGCCCAATTTTATAGTGTTGTTTGTTTTAATATTTAAAAAATAGGCCCAAACCGAAAAACCGAATTAACCGACCGAATCGAATTATCAAATTTTGGTTCGGTCCTTGTTCGGTTCGATTGGCTTGTTCGGTTGGATTCGGTTTTCATTTTCAGTGTTATTCGATCGATCAGTTCTGTATATTTTGAGACCGAACCGAAACAAACCGACCGATGCTCACCCCAACATCCTCCCACTATCCAGCGTGTCAATTGTTATATTTCTGGGGACACTTTTTAGAATAAAATACTAAGTTGGAGCACAGCAAAACGAATCCCAATATAACCTTTTTCTTATTTGTATATATTGCTATTGCATATAGTGCATTATTTGCTGCACTTGATTACTCCATAGTCAACAATGGGAGGCTTTCATGGCCTATAAATTCGATTTCTCTCCGCATCTTCTTCTTTATGCAATCAGCTCAGCGCCTCCAAAAAGGTGTTTCTGGCTTCACAGTTCACTCTTTCTCTTCTTTTCATTCTTATGTTTTCCTTTCATCACCTCTATGTTCCAATATAATTCATGCATTAAGTCTAAAACTATTTAAGTGTTTTTTTAACGTAATATGCCAATTCATGCAGGATTGAATTTGAAGACCCATCTTTCTAAGTCAAGACTCAAGTCGGAGACAGTGATTAGATTACATGCAATCTGGTTCTACACCGATATCAATTTACACTTAGAATTCAAAACGAGAACTACCTTCCTCCTCTTACTCCTCTATTCATCTTTCACTGTAAGCTCTGTTTCTCAATTCCCTCTCATTGTCTTGTTCGTGTGGCCTGAGCTTGACATTCTGAGCAATGTCTGACATTTATAAATGCAGGTTGGTTTCGCCGCCGTTGGGGGCTCGGGTGATGCGGTGGCAGAAGAGAAAAATCCGTTCACTCCAAAGGCTTTTCTGATTCGTTATTGGGATAAAAAGATCACCAATAATACACCAAAACCATCGCTTTTGCTATCAAAGGCTTCTCCGTTGAGTGCTGTTGAAACGGCAACTTTTGCAACGCTTGCAGCCACCAATGCGCTCTCCACGCGCCTCCATGAGTTCTGCTCCTCCGCCCACCTCCTCTGTTCGCTAGAGCTGGCACGCAGCTCGGGAAAGCACGATAAAGCCGGCAACTTCGCTGTGTATCACGATACCAGGAACTTCACAAATTATGGATCGGGTAAGCTCGGCGGAGTTGACTCATTCAAGAACTACTCCATCGATCAGTTCCTCCCGCCAAGTCAGAACGATTTCCGGCGTTACAGCCGTGGCTCCACTAGACGGAAAGACAACTTCAGCAGCTACGCGTCGAAAAGCGGCCAGGTAGAACAGGACTTCCACACCTACGGAACCGGAAGCATCGCCGGTGCCGGCGAGTTTAATCAGTACACTGATTCAGTCAATGATCCACATCTCCGATTTACCTCCTACTCCGACGACGCCAATGGGAGGACGCAATCATTCTCAAGTTACACCGACGGGTCGAACACAGGGGACCAGTCCTTCACTAGCTATGGCAAGAATGGGAACGGCGCTCTCAATGACTTCATAAGCTACGGCACGGATTCCAACGGCATTGAGAGTAACTTCACAAATTACGGCGAGACTGGGAATGGTGCGACTGATTGGTTCAAGAGTTACGGAAACAATATGAACATCCCTGTAAATAATTTCAAAAACTATGGCGATGGCGGCAACGGAGCCACTGATAGCTTCAATGATTACAGAAACGGTTCCAATGTCGGCGCAGATGGCTTCGTATCCTATGCGAAGAACTCTAACGCGGGAAAAGTTGATTTCACAGGTTATGGGAAAGACAACAACTTTGGAGCAGACACGTTCATTCGGTACGGTAAAGGAGCAAAAGATCCTAAGGTTGGATTCAAAGACTATAATAGTAATAGAGATACAAACAACTTCAAGGAATACACGAAAAAGGGTATTTCATTCGCAGAATATAACAATGAGAGCTCCACGAACAGTGCTTTCATGACGTCCAAAGCTGCTAATAGCAGGATGGTAAATAAGTGGGTCGAGCCGGGCAAATTCTTTCGGTAGTCGATGCTTAGGGAAGGGAATATAATGCCGATGCCGGATATAAGAGATAAAATGCCGAAAGGTCATTTTTGCCCCGATCGATTCTGTCGAAATTACCGTTTTCATCTTCGAAGGTCTCTGAACTGAAGCAAATATTCTGGGTAGCTGATGGCTCTTCCATGGAGAAGACTCTAGTGAGTTCACTGAGAGAGTATGAGAGGGCACCAAGCCAGGGTGAGACCAAGCGGTGCGTGGGCGCGATCGAGGACGTGATCGACTTCGCCACTTCAGTCCTGGGCCGCGATATAACGGTTCAGTCCACTGCGAATGCGAACGGTTCAAAAATGAACGTAATGGTGGGTTCAATCAAACGGATCGACGGTGGGAGAGTCACCCAATCGGTGTCGTGTCACCGGAGCTTGTTTCCTGATTTGCTCTATTACTGCCACTCTGTACCGAATGTTCGGGTGTACGAAGCGGATCTCCTAGATGCGACTACTAAGGCCAAGATAAACCACGGTGTTGCCATTTGCCACTTGGACACGTCAGCATGGAGCCCCACTCATGGCGCCTTCTTGGCTCTGGGACCGGGTCCGGGTCGGATTGAAGTTTGCCACTGGATTTTCCAGAATGACATGACCTGGACTATTGCTGATTAAAAGGATTCGGCGTCTGAGTTCGTGTAACGGCCTAAGAAAGCTTCCAATAAAAGATTTCTTAAAATTAAGAATAAAAACTTAAGGCCAATGAATAACTCGAGTAATTGAGCTTGGCTTCTGTAATTGCAGTGAAGCAACGTTTTTTTTTTTTTAATTTTCAAGAAATACCATCCACATTCGTGTGTGCGTGTGTGTTGTGCAATGTAATATGATGAATTTTGGAAGTGTGGTGGAGAGGGTGGTTAAACACTCACTGAATTCCGGTACTGTTGGAACCAAGTGAAAGTTTTACTATGAGTTTTCTTCATGGGACATTGTTTTAGAGGTATTTCTAAATCGTCCCCCGTAATTCTGGAGAATATGGATCTTGTGAGGTTGTCATATATAAATAATATAATGTTTATATTTAGGTTTTCCTAACAATTCCTTATGACTATGTTAAGTTTAACAACATAAACTTTGTGTGTTACCAATTAATATCGTTTTAGAAAAAATATTTATCTTCAACAACAAACTTTATCATTGATATCTATTTATTGCAAGAAATAGAAGTTTACATATAAGTTTTTATTCTCAATCTACTTCACTACTACAAAATAATATTTTTAAGTTGTATTTTTAAGCTTTTTCACATCATAATTGAAAAGGACATCATATTAATAACTTAATATAAACTTGTTCATGTCACTTAAATTTATGATGTGAAAAATATAAACCACATCTCACCTCAATAAAAGGTGATGTGGTTTCTAGACATACCACATCCCTTTTTTATAAAGAAGGGACATAGTTTGTAGATAGACTACATCACCCAACCGTAAATAGTGACATGGTTTTCCATTCATAATTTATATGATTGAGAAATCATGTTGCCTCAACCAAAAGGAGACGTGGTTTTTCATTCATATAACTTATATAAATAGGAACCATGTCCCTTTTTGGATAGTGAGATGTACTGTTAAATGAACCATCTCTATCTTATGATATTAGTGATGTGATTTCTTAAAAAACAAATCTTTTTTTAATGAAATGTGATGTGGTTTTTATTATTTTTTAAACATATAATTTGTATTTATTTTACAATTAAAATAGAACTTGCCAAAATATTTTACATTAATTGCCATTCATATAGTCAAAGTCCAATAAATAGTAATATAAATCATCACAATAAAATATACCAAATATACCATATCAATAGAATAACAAAATCATTATCACATATTCAAGTATCAATATTTACAATCAAATTCCAATAAACTACCTCAACATACTAGATATCCATTAAATATACAAATTCTAAAGCCTCATAAAACTAGTATTATTAAAATAAATAACAACATAATTTATCATGTGTAAATTTTTATTAGTTCCGGATTGAATAATATCGTACATATAACGGATAATATAATATCCACATTCTGTATTCTCTATTTGGCGATGGCACTGGAAATTAAAAATTAAATGATAAATATAAACAAAAACATATATGAAGTGATTGTGGATAAAGAACATTGAATTCAAATTACTTATGTTTGAAAAGATCCAAGTCGATGGAAGATTTTTTTTAGATACATTTTTTGGTAGGCGACACCTTCCCCCTGTCATATAATATATCTTCAGTGCTCTATCATAAAATTTAAATAAAACATAGAGTATTAAAACAATATAAATATATAAATATCTAATATTTATAAAAATAATCTTAACTTATGTGCTAAATGCATCTTTAGTTTCAGCATTGGGTTGCTTGCCCATGAAACAAAACCAATAGATCTTGTGTAAATAAGGACATACAACAGAAAGGGACCAATGATAACTACAACATATAATAATTGTAATCAGTGCATGAAAACATAAAAAATATTACCAAACTGAATATATATATATATATATATATATAAATGAATATAAACAACTTAATCTTCAAGAATTAGGGCTCGATAACATGGCAATTTTATTTTTGAAATAGTATTACCTGAGTATCTCGTCCTATCTCTAATATCATTGTGAGCTGACATTAAAGAAGTCAGACACAAAAATTCAAATTGACCTTTTTAGAATCTAGTGCAGAGATTACGGAGAAATCTATGAGTAGAAGGATATAAAAATTATTGTATATAAATTAAAATAAATAAAAATGAGACATAATAAAAAAATAAAATTACAAGATAGATATCACCTATAAAATGTCCAGCTCCTTTACCAATAAGAATTTCAAAATGTCTTTTTTGTCCATTGCAAAAGGATATGACCTGTTTGTACCTATAATTCCTTTAGGCATTATCAAATTAATAGGCTTTGTCATTGCCTTGAAAAATTCATATAATTGTGGCAGACAAGGGTAGTTCTCAGCGTCATTAGAATCTAAATGAAACACCAAATGAATAAAAGTTATATAAGTAATTAAAATAACAAATCAAAGAATAATAAGGATTTTTCCACTATCGAAATTGTCATCTCCATGCCAACAAGTCTTTTAGGCCATAAAATAAATTGTCATAGTGCTTCATCTAATTTTTCAACCTCATCAGTGGGGAATGGCATTGTCATGTTCGGCTCAAAAATAATTTCAACTGTCATCTTGATTTGATCGTCCTAAATATTCATGTCATGTATTGTTTCTATGAGCATGTATACCCCTGTTGAACCAACAATCTTCTTCTTAGGTTTATCTAAATAATGAAAACAAACTTGTAACAAACTTGTTCCTCCTTTATTGAGGGACTAGTGGCATGCGCTGCCATCTCTGATTGATTACAACTATTTTTTATGCTTACAAGAGAAGTCTAGAGGAATAAGTAAAAAATGAAACAAAATAAAAAAATAGACAAAGTTGAATATTAAATTAATTAAAAGTAACTGAAAACGTAGGGTTCTTGCTGCATAATTTCTTGTGTAGTTCCTATATTGATGACTATGGATCTGACCTCTCGAAGAAGTTGCTTATGGAGTGACAGATGATCCTGCTCGTACTTTTGAGCAACTTCTTCCCTAACTTTTGGCAGAAGCTCATCAAGCTCGACTCTAGATACAACTTTTAACGGCCCACGTGGAATCGGTTCGAAGTACTCCTTGAAACCAACTCCTTTTCCTACCTCCTAACATGACTAGGATAATCTGGTTTTCCAATTGCTATTACCAAGATGTCTATTCTTCTATTAGATTGAAATAAACCTTAGGAAGCTCGTTCCTCAAGTAAATCCTACAATATAAAGTTATTGAATTTATCTTAAAAGACACAAAATCTAAAACTCAATATAATTCATGATATCATCTCAACATCATGAATCATATCCTCTATTCTATCATCTTAGTCATTCACAATTTGCTCATTTTAAAACAGACAAGTTGTTCTTGCTTCCCTATGCCGCATCCATTTTGTATGCCTCAAATTTATCCTATCACAAATTAAATACTCTTTTATTTTATCAATACCTAGTTCAACCTTATTCATGCAGTTGATACAAGGATAACAATACTTCCCATGTTTATTAAGAACATTTTGTCTTGCAAATTCAAGAAACTGATCTACACCATTCTTATATTCCTTAGTCATTCTACTTTTATTCATCCAACTATAGTCTATTATATTTTTACCTACTAAATCATCATAAAGTCCATCAAATTAGCAATTCACTAGCCTACTTTAGTTAAATTAGACTCGTTTCTTAAAAAAATTGGCAAAGTCTTCCTTTAAAAATTAAAAATTCTAAAATAAATAATCAAAAACCAATAGAACCAAGAAGCAATTAAACAAATATTTACCCACTAAAGTTAGAAAATATAAAACTTAAGCATATCTAAATTCAATTTGTAAAAAAAAATTTGCAAATTCTCCTCTTAAAAATTGAATATCCTAAAATTATATACACCAATCAAAAACTAATAGAACTAGCAAGCAATTAAACAAATATTTACCTATTAAAGTTAGAAAATATCAAACTCAAGTATATCAAATTTTGATTTCTTAAAAAAAATTGATAGAAAATATATTTATGGTCCAATAGTTGGGTAACATGTAAACTTAATGGTCCGACATGTAAACTTAATGGTTAACTAAGTAACAGTTGGGTAAATAGAATCTTAAAAATAAAAGTATATTTATGTTTTGCAATAGAAGCCAATACACTAGTAATTAAAATAGAATTTTCCTTCTTGCCTTTCATGTTCAATTCCTTGAAATAATCTCCAACCTGAGAATATCCAGCTATCAAAGCAAACCATATAACTAAATCAGGTCAGAATATGCCTCCAAAGATTTTATAAGCTGATGTATTGCACTTACATCTTAAGTACTTGTTCACTAGCAAACTAACTGCACGAGAATAATTATAATCAGACCTACTTTTTAGACTCAAACCATGTATTCCATGACCAATTCTCAACAAGAATACCCATGACTAGAAATCAATGAATTCCATATAACCAAATCAAGTTTAAGGTTGCCATCAAACACTCTACTGGCTTTATTAACAAGACCCAATTTAGAATAAGATGTAACAAGTGCACCATAACAAATAGGGTCTGATCCTAACCCAAAGACTATATAACCCTCTTGCATAAGCAAGGGTTATGCTAGTAGAATCAAAATTCTCAGAGCATGCACGTACAATATAAATATAAGTGAAATTGTCAAGTCTTGTGTTAGCTATAAGCATTTTGTTATAGAGCAAATGCATTTCCAAAGTCATAAGAAATATAAGAAATTAAGAAAATGAAAATAAAAGAAAATGAAAAAAACAAACTTGGAGAGCTACAAGAAAGAGACAAAGCTAGAGAGAGAGGAGAGACCATTGAGCTATAGGTTTCAACAAAGGAGAGGAGAGGAAAGGGTAACAGAGGAGAGAAGAGAGATCGAAAGGGAAGAGTACTTGTGGGTCTTACCATAGTTATGCTACTCTCATTGTCATTGAAGTTGCTTCATTATAAAGGGTAGGTTTCATCAACAGAGCTAAGAGATAAAGAGGGAACTAGGAGCTTCAGATAGAAATTAGCTGAGAGACAGACATGGTAAGATTTAGACAACTTCACAAAGTTTTAAAAATCAAAATTTTATCCAAAAATCACATCGTTTGATGTGGCTTTCAAGAAATCCACATCATGTGTGTGAAACACAACGTGGATAACATAAAGCCATATCCCTTTCCATGTGGGGGATATGGCTTTGTGACACAATCAATGTCGCCCATGACAACATGGATTCTTAAAATCCATATCCTCTTGATCATGTGGGACATAGATTATTGATGAGCCACGTGGCTTATTCACAGGCCACATCAACCTCTGATAAGGAGATGTGCCTTGTGGCAAAATTTGTAGAATCCATATTGCCTATATTCTTTGCGATGTGGCTTCTCATAAAATCCACGTCTCTCCCTTAACAGGGTGATGTGGATTCTAAAAAATTTACAATCCACGTCCTCTTTTTTGTGGGTGACGTGGCTTGTTCTCTTTTCAAGTTACATTTTTAAAATGTAACGTCAATTAGTGTAGTAAAAATGATTTTTTGTACTAGTGCTTCTTACGTGAATCAATTTTCAAAAATGTAGTTGGACAGAACCAAATATCATTTTAGAACTCTAATTCTTGCATGAATCAATCTAATTTTCACATGAATAAGTAGATAGAATTTGATGTCATTTTGGAAGTTCAACAAATACCTAACACATTCTAAAGCATTTATCATCTGGATCAAGTGTGAATTGGCTAGTTCTTATGAGAATAAACATAAAAATTAGTAAAAAGTTTTCCAAGTTAAAAACAACTTTAACAAGAAAATTTTGGATCAAAAAATCAATTTGAAAATTTTCAATGCATATAACAATAGTTAAAGTTTCTTTTTTTCTTCGTATTTTTGTTTTTTTTTTGTTAAAATTTCTTTTTGATAGTTGAATAATTCCACTTTACATTCAATTGCTCTATATTTCTTCCATTTGAATAATATTATTTGCGCTTAGCTTGGTTTTCTACCAATCACTAAATGAATTCTTAGTGTCCCCACTATGCCAAATGACGTAAAGATAAGAGTAAGGTGATTACCATGTGATGTTGCATGGATGGCGAATGCAGGCTAGTGTGCGCTTGAGGGATTTTTTATTTTTTTGGGCTAGAAGCACTGTGGGAGTTGATGTCCTCGCTTGCATACACTGAAATCATTACGATTTCAAATCATGATAGTTGTAATTATTAAATACTAGATTACTAGTATAAAGTTGTATTTATTAAATAGTTATTTAAAATATTAAAATGCTTAGTGAAATTATAATAAACAAAAATTATATAAAATAGATGGAATCGTCATTCCCATGGTTGAACTTCCAGAAAAGAATCTCTACATGTTGTTTTCAACTATATCCCTAAAAAATGATCAACCTGGTAATAAAAGAGTGTTTGAAATAAGGTAAATCATTACATTCAGTTAAGGATAAAGTTGAAAAGAAGCCAAAACAAATAGATGATTTCACTACTTTCTTGCTATTTATGAATTTTTAAATTGAGTCTTGTAATTAAAGATGAAGTGGGGCACTAAGATTAGGAGGCTTTATTCCATGATATATTAGTAGGGAAAAACTTATATAATTAGCCTTATGTATTTAATGTACTTATTTTCAATTAAATCATAACATGTAGAGCTTTTAAAAATTATTTATTCTATAATAAATTTTATTATTAATTTTATTAATGCATTAAAATTTACTTTTGATGATTTGATTGGATATAAGCATATTAAGTATATATGACTAAGTACATAAGTTTTGCCTTCATTTTTAATAGATAAATTGTAATTTTGTGGTCCTATTTAAAAGGAGAAATTCTTAAATGGACTTAGTGTACCATGTCATTCATGATTCATTCAATAAAAGTATGACATTTAGATGACATTAAATATTGATTGGTTTTAGCATTATTGATAATAAAGGGAGAAAATATAAAAAATTAAATATGCATTCTATTATAAAAGTAAATTCATTAAAAATAGTGACAAATGAGCTTTTATTTGATTAAATTGGTGCAATTTTATAAGATGGACCATGAAAGACGTGATGCATTAGGTCAATTTGATAATTTTTTATTGATAAGTTACTTTTAATATATTTTATTATAATAAAGTAAAATGTTAAAACTTATTAACTTTGTTAAAACATTTAATAAGTTTTCTGTAATATCTCAAATTTTAATTCTTAGTTAATTAGCAAGATAATCAATTTTAATTTTGTTAAATGGAATTAGAAGATAGCCAAATAGTGTTGTTGGCGTGTAGTTGCAACTTGAGGATTAAGTCTGAAATGAAACTGAGGTGACTAGACTTCAAAGGGAGCAGAAATTCAAGGGGTTCTCTTGTTGTAGCATGTGTTGTGTGAGCTACGGAACATCACATAGTGAGAAGAAAAAGTCCCTCTGTATACCATCCGCTGAGTTACATGACTCTAATTTTGTACAAATAAGATGCGAATTAAAAGGGACATAAAATGAGTTGAATGAGAAAACAAAGAGGAAAGCTTGGAGCTTTGTTAGGGTACAATATTGGGGAGTATTTATGAGGATTTGAAGCTTCTAGTCATTAAGATAAGTCTTTCCTATCCTTTCCCTTCCTTTCTACACTAGCTTTAAGTTAGGGTTTGTAAGTAGGAGATGATTTTCAATCCATATAAGTTATCGGTCTGAACCCATTGACTCAAATGAAGTTAATGAGAATTGTTTAAGGTATTTAAACTAATGATTATGGATTGTACACACTTTTGGTTGGCGAGGCACATTTATTCTCAAAATTAGGACATTAATTGTGAATGTTTAAGGTTGTTAGTTGACATTAATGACCTGAAGAGAGTTTAATAAAGTTAATTGGGATTGATAAAAACTAATAAGCCACATGGTTACGTTTGGATACTAAGAAATGAGAATTATGGATAGGAGTAGTCAAGCATTGAAATAAGAATATAAATGGTGTAAATTATGGTAGTGATGAGTTTGGACTTGATTAATTAAAGAATTAATTGTCTGGGCAGCATCTTGGACTTGAAAAGTAAGTTTGGAAGCAAGTTATTGAAGGGAAGTCTGAGGTAATTAGGGAAAACTTATTTTGAATAGTTGTTTGTTAATTGAGTTATAATGCGAAAACAGATTTTTTTGCATGTATAATTGAAACTATGGGTATGAAAGCATAGTATAAATCATATAGTAGTATATTAACCTTGATTTGACCTAAAATGTAAAGTTGAATTTGAAATAATTTTCAAACCATGAATATGTAGTGGAATGAGAAATTGACGACTAATGTGAAAATTGTAATTGATTGAAACTTAATGATTAAGTATAGTGGAGATCATATGTGATAAATGAAAATGATTGTCTTGCTCACAAGCTTAGATTAATCATATGCATGTGTAAATATGTGTGTGTGTGTGTGTGTGTGTGTAAGTATGAGACATTGTATGATGTTTAGTGAGAGTTTGCACAAAGAGAGGAATAGATAAAATTCACATGGTATTTGTGGTTGCCTTTCAATACATGAAGGTTAGCCTTATTTCACTATTTGTCAATAGATTATAACCTTGCTATCTCTATATATTTGTTAAGGAGGTTAGCTTAGGATATACAACATCATAGAAATTCAAGAATAGGGGAACTGTGGTTCAAGAGTGAGTACAGTAATTTTTGGCTGGGTCATTCCTCGCTATTAGTGAGCTTAGGTAGCTCAGTTACATGGATAGAACACTGATTGATATTATAGCCCACGGTTTCAGTTGGAGGAAATAAGAAAGGTTTAAGGAGGAATTGATCATGAATATGTGAATCCGACGTATCATGTGATTGATAAGTTTGTAGCAAGTCATGATAATGAATATGCCATTGTCACATGGTTGTTTGTATCATGACAATGTATATTGAGACTGTGGATTAAGTTATTGTCACATGTTTGTTTGATTGTAACAATGTATCTTATTATTTGACTAGTGAAAAATGAGAGAGTTACATTATGAAATTACAATTATGTTATATGTAATTTCATTTTTTGAGTATTCAACTTCCATTTATGTGTTTTTTGTCAATTGATATGCAACTGTATAGTATAGATATATATTGATTATTGAACGATTGTACTCACCCCTTCCTTTCAAAGGTTTAGGAATTTGTGTATTCCTACTACAAAGCCTGGTAACTTGATTTATTTTTTTGTAATAAATAACATATTACTAATTAGGATGTATTTTGTTTGCACTTGTACTACATTAATGTTTATAATCTTGCGATGTATTTTAGGCCTTGGAATATTGTATGTAAATTGGTTAAGTGTTAATAGGGCCAAAATACTAATGCAAGTGTAGAGAATATTATTATATTGATGAATTTGAAATCTAATGATTTATGCAATACTAATACCTTCCCCTTTCATTTTTTTATGTTAAAGGGGTTGAGGACTAAAAATTGAGAAATGTTAAGCATTAGATGTGTGTGGTGTATTATTCAAATAGTCCTAAGCCTATTTAGTTGTTTTCAGTGTTTGTGGTAATTTTTGGCACATGTGTGGGATTTTGGACACCTATAAGTCATGAAAAGTGTAAAAATTTATGAAAATATGTTTGGATTTCCATCTTTCTTTTTGTGAAATAATTTGGAAGTAAAACATGTGTCATTAGCTAATTTATAAAAAGAGTTTTTTTGTGGATACTTAGATCACCTTATTCAGGCATTGGATGGAGAAATAGGGCGCGTCAGAAGTCATCCTTAGTTGCCATCATTTGACAAGAAAATACTATCCGATAATATGCAACACGTTGTGATGCATGTTACAGAGGAGGAAAGTTACGGCACATATACATATGCCACAGTGCGTCATCGTGTTTTTCATTCCTCAATGTTTTTCAACTGATTTTTCAATCCTTTGAATCTCATAGGATATCCCATACTTTCACATCAATAATTATTCTAACTAGAGGCTTGTAGATTAAGTAATTTTAAAACATGAAAACTTAATACCCTATTTCTACTAATTACAAACTTAGTAATATAATTATATTAATTCAATAATTACCTTGAGTTTTAAAGTTAAACGTGAATTAATAAAGGAAACCTCACTACTTAATATGTGAACAATACATTTTCAATTTTCCCATTATTAAATATAATTATTTAATAATATAGTTTCTCTTCTTTTTTGACGTGGTATAAAAAATGTATTTTATCTCAACAACATTTATCCTTTATTTGGATAGGGACAAAATAGAGAAAAATAAAATTTAGGAGAAAAACTTCTAAAAATAGTAAACAAATTATTTTTTTTGGAAAATTTCTTCCCTTTATCTTCTCTCCTCATTTTCTTCTTATTTTTTTCTTTATCCAAACCAAGCCTTAATGAAGGGTGTCGTACTCGAAAATGTGACACCGATGATGTGAGAGCGGAGGTTACAGCCTTCGGAAGGAAGACCGAAGAAATGAGAGTCGTCACCAAGATTTTGAGAAAAATCTCAGGAAATCATTTAAAGGAGGATAAGGGTGGTCTACGAAAACAGAAAATAGTTCGGGAGTCAATTGAGTGTGGGGAAGATATTAGGGCATCCTATAATACCCGTTTTTCAGAACAGTTACCTAAAGTTTGTTGTGCTATATAAATATGGTTTTAAAATTATTATCCCTTTTATATTCATGTGTTTGAAAAAATGATAAGAATTAAGTGAGAAATATTTATTTATTTATGAGGGAGGACTTGACTCAGAATCCGACTCTGGGGCCTATGTACCCTGTGATGGGGATCAAAGTCCACTTAGTTCGGGCTTGAAAATTATTGGTAAAAATATTTTTTGAAGAGAAATTAATTAAAAAATAATTCACCATTTTGTAAATAAAATAATTTTTAAAATTTTGATATGTGTGTTTTAAATTGAAAAAAGTGATTTAATTTTACCTATTTCCTTAATTTTTTAAATTTTTTGGAATAAAGAAAAGAAAAGGGTTTAAAAAATTATTTTCATTTCTATTTTTTATATTTTATGATGAGAATTCAATCGCAATACCTACAAAACTTTATTGGCTCATACGGTAATACAATTATTTATATATCTGTGGAGATTTTAAAATCTCACACGATAAAAGATTTAGCAACTTAATTTATTTATTTATATTCTTATATATATTTTTAAGTAATAATAATAATTTTTTAAGCATGTATGTACCTATACACTTTTTAAAAACTCTTAATCATCATACCTGCAAAGCCTTATTACTTTTATGATAATATGATTATCCTAAATATCTGTGGAGATTCAAAATTCTCACACAATAAAGGATTAAATAATGTATATATTTTAAATATATTTTAAATGTGTAATTATACAATTTATATTTTTAAACATAGAAATCTTAATCGTTATACCTGCGAAGTCTTATTGACTTTCACGGTAAGATGATTATTTTAGAGGTCTATAGATATTCAAAAATCTCATATGATCAAAAGATTTAATACATTAATTTAATTAATTAATTTTATTAAAAAAATTTATAATTTTATTTACAAAAATTATTTATTTATTTACTGTATACAAAGTGATAATCACATCATTTACGAGGATTTATTATCCCAGACAATGATGTATTTAATTTAAATCTCAATGAAGATTCTTAAAATCTCTCATTAGACTTAAATAAATTATTAATATGGGTTATAAAAAGAGAGTTAAATTTAATGATAACCCATATAGATATGTACGAGATTGATCCTCGTGCCTGTAAAATCTTATTGATTTACACGATATGAAATCATTTTAATCAGTTATGGAGACTCACATGATTTTCACACAACCAATTTTATTTGAGACAATTGAAGCTATGTCTATTAAATACATATGGTCACATTTAGGCAGATTTAAATTTTAATTGTTAAAATGGCCTAACAATCTTTATAATTATGGCTAAAGAAACAACCAAGTGTAATTTAAAAAAAAATGCATTTCCCCATAAGTTACCGACAACATAAGCAACATTAATTGAAGTTAACATTGTTAAACATCACGGAGAATTTTTGAGCCAGAAAACACATTTAACTTGGGTGATCAGTTCGTGTGAATATACAAAGCTACACACGTATGAAACTAATTAGAGACGACAATTGATCTAATGAGGCAGATGACCCAAAGAAATGAAATATAAAAAAAAAATAAAAAATAAATCAGAACTTGGTGACCTAATGTTCAAGTACTTGTCAGCAAAGTGGGCGAGGTTCCTGAACTCGTTATCATCAATGAAGCCGTTGTGATCAAAATCTGCAGATTTGATGCCTCTCTTGTTCTTCCAGGAAGTAGAAAGGCAAATCTCAGGAGCCCCCGTTTGAACTCCTCCAAATTCATCACTCTCTTCTCTCCCCTTTTCTGTTTTTTCGTCCTCTATTTTTCTGCCTTTTTTCTAGCCAGAACCATTCTCTCTCTCGTCCTCTCGGTCCTTTTTTTCCTCTTCTTCTCTCTTCTCCATCTCTATTATGCTTTCTCCCTCGTGCGTGCTCTGTTTTTCAACTCCTTCGGTCTCTCTCCTCTCTGTCCTAGTCTCTTCCTCTTCGGACTTCTCCTTCTTTGTTTTCGTCTCAACTCTCTCTCCTTCTCGTCTCAGCTCTCTGTCCTAGTCTCAGCTCTCTCTCCTTCTCATCTCTGCTCTCTATCCCAGTCTCAGCTCTCTCGCTCATCACTGTCCAGACTTTGTTTTTCTTCTCTTTTCCTCTCGGGTCAGTACTCTTTTCCTCTCAGTTCTTACTTTGTTTCTATATTTTTTTTTTGTGCTTCATCGCTGAAGCTTCCTTAATTTTCTGCTCTCATTCTTGTGCTCTCTTTTCTGGTTTTTCTGCATTTTCATTTCTCTCCCTCTGTGCTCTATTTTTGTTTCATTTTCTCGTCCACCTCGGTCTTCCTTTAATTTTCCTCCTCTCTTCTCTTCCTCGGTTTTCCTCTCAGCTGTCCCCTTCCTTTAGTTCTTCATCCCTTTTAAAGCAGAAACAGGGAAGCTTGCATGTGAAGAGCTTACGTGCTGTGCGTGTGTTTCGTGTGTTCACTGTACACGCTTGCTTCTTCTTTTTTTTGGTGTTCTCTGCTCTTCCCTTTTCTTCTGTTCTATGTTTGCTTATTTTCTACTGTTGGTGCCTTGTCTCTGTTTTCGTGTTTTTCTACATGTGTACTGCTGGTCTTCTTTATCTCTATTTCTGTCATTTTCCATGTGCATGGCATCTAACCGATGGGTTAAGATTTAACCCATCGGTTTATATATATTTTTTTAAAAATTATAATTCTTTTTTTTTTAACTTTTTAATCTTGTTTATTAATTTAAAAGTTAGAAAGAGACAAAAGAAATTTAATTTTGAATTAAGCAAGCATATATTTTTTTAAAAGATAATAAAATTTAAAGAAAGAAATTTAAAAGAAGTTGACTCTCAAAAATTAGTTCCTAATATCTTGAATGGTTGGGATAATTTTGGAGATTTTTTTTTTTAAGATTTAAGATTTAAGTAAGATTTTTAATTTTGTTAGATTATTTGAAAATATAATCCTAAAAAAATTAAATTTTATTTATATATTTTTTATATTTTTTAATTATTTATTATTAAATTTAAAAAATGTCTAAATAAAATATAATGTTCACAAAAGGTAAAAAATATAATGATGATAAAAATTAATGACACATGTTATAAATAGGAAAGAAAAAAAAAATTCTCCTCTCACCGTTTAAATTGGACTTCGGTATCATTCATTTTTTTTTTAATTTTTATAGCTTTTTTCTTTTAACAGAATTCTTTTTTATACAATTTTTTAACAGAATTAACATAGCTGTTACTTATAACGCCATTCCTATGAGGCCCAATTTCAAAGGGATCTGAACGGCCTTAGAGATCTGAAGAATTGGAGCAAGGTCAAATTCAAGCATTTTCATGTTATTGCCGGTGAGCAAAAAAGCCCGTTTTGGACGGAAAGATCCGTTCATAATTCATATAGATCCAGCCCAGAAACAATCCTTCGGCAATTCCCTCCTCGGTCCTCGCACTGGATTGTGAATTGTCTGCGAGAAGGGACAGTCTTTCACGCACAATCTTCGCACAGCACAAGGCATGGCGGCTACCTGTGCTAGAAAATCCCTCCAAATCGCTTCGGCTTCTGCGAGAACCCATCTTTCCCGTCGTTCTTTATCTGCTCTTACTTCGGATGCCTCTAAACTTAGCGGGTTTGGTTCATGCAGACCCGCTTGTGCTTCTCGAGTTGCAGTGCAGAAGCGCTCGCTCTCGTTTTCATGGTGAATTCCTCTGCTCTGTTCGTACGATTGTCATGTCTTGCTCAATTGGTATCCCTCTTTTGGTGTTTCTGGAACATAGCGATTATAGTGTACAGTCTATTAACATCACTGTGTACTATTCCTGAAGAAATCCAATTGACGTTTTCTCGTTGCATCACTCTCAGCATTTCTTATCATTTACGAGGAGAATGATCTGTTTGGTTGTGCAATATGCTGACAGTCTTTGCTTTCCCATATTGTTATTTGAAAGTCCTCCTTAGCATATTGGAATTGTTTTCTCCTTCTAATTCCTAAATTTGTTGTTGTTGTTGTTGTGCTTTAGGCTTCCAAAGCAGTTGGCTGGCGCACAGGTGTCTTTGATACCATTGCATAGTGCTACTTCCTCTGCCTTGTTCACTTCTCTGCTATCTCTGCACAGTAACAAGTGGGGTTGTCTATCTGAAGGTACCCTTCTTGAATTACTTTTTAAATTTGTTGTATCATTTTAATTATCAATCCTGTGGTTCACAATTCTCATTTCTAGTCGGTTTTTTGGGAAAAATGGGCACTGGTACATAATTGATATTTGATTCACCTCAATATAATTGTAATAATGAGGGCGAAATGCTTGGTTAATTTAGGCGTTTTGGGTATGACATGTTATCCTTGCCCTCCAAAGATACGCATTTGTAATTTTCCTTCAAGTCCCATATTTTTTTTTTTTTGGGTACATTTCATTGCCCAACGTTCGCAACACTTCTTGCCTTAGAAAAGTAGCAATAATCTACTATGCAACAAGTGTCAAGTCTGGACAAGGGAAGGATCTACAAGATTCGCTTCAGGGCTTCACATAAGAACAACTTTCAAGTGTCAATTTGATTAAAATGGAAGGCATAGTTAGTTTTAAATTCTAGTTCCTTCACAGCAAGCTTGAAGTTTAAAAATTCAAATTTTAGAGAAGGTATTTGATTTTATTAATAGGTTAGATTTTAAAATGAGGAATGATAGATATGAAATGAAGGCCTCTCATACTAACATGATTTACAGCTAATAAGCAATTGACACCAGAGACTGCCAGGGTCTCAGAACTGCTCCTTCTGCCAAGTGCCAATAGAGTCGACAATGCTCTTAGGCTCCTCCTAGTCTTACCATATGAGTAATTGTCAGCAAATACCCCCCAACTTGATGCATTGTTGCTTATTTGAAAATAAGTTTGGCAGCAGCTAATAAATTTGGACCTTACGTACTGTTTTTTTTTTTTTTTTGGTGCACTGGACCCTCCGTTCCCAACCCTTGAAATTAAAGGGCTGTAACCAGAAGGATTGAATATGGACTATGGCATAGTCTAGCTGGGCTATGGGCTCTCTGGCATTGACTTAGATCAGTCACTAATAGGAAATAAAATGTAGGCTGACTCAAAGAATGCTCATTTATTTTTTAATACATGCGCTACCCTGCATTCTCACCATTATGGTACCATAAAACTTCTTGCAGACATCTCATGAAGACTATCTTCATGGTGGCATCAGTCACATCTATGGAGGAGACTTCTATGAATAGATTGGCTGAATATACTCTTGGGTTGCTGGAAGAAGTGATTCTCTTCTCTTTTGTGCCTCTGTTTTTTCGGGTTCCCTATTCTATGCAACCGAAGCAGAATTTGTCTTTAAGTAGATTGTTAAGGCCTGCGAGCCCAACTAGGTCTTTCAGTTTTTTTCAATGCCAAAGATCTTTCTGTTTTACTGGTGCTATTTTTTCAAAACTTTTGATGCTTTCTACCGTACTTTCTTTTATTATGTGATGCTTTCTTATTTTGACTTTCAGAACTTAAATGATCTTTTTCTTTCATTTTTTATACAACTATGGTGTCCAATACTACTACTTAATCCATATCAGAGCATCATTGGGCCTAAATAAAAGTTAACTCTCCTTGTGTGGTTTTTTTTCAATCCACAAGATATGAAATATCGACCTTGCTTAAAGGGTATCAAGTTCCTTCTACTTGATCCAATTACCTTTGGTAGACTTTTTACCTCTTTTTATAATAACTAAGTCATTACAACTTTCTTGGATAAAACCTTTCAACCTAAAGCTAAACACCCTCAAGCTTCTTGAATCCTTCTTTAGTAGTTGGCTTTGGTTCCATCTCCCTTTAAGCTAAGCTGATGGCTCACTGCTGTGACTCTATCTGAATTCTGATTCATTACCTACTCCTTGGGCTGAATGGATTTCCTTAAGAACTGAAGTTAATTTACATGTGAATGTGTGGTTAGTAAGGGGAGACAGAGTGAGAATGTCGAGATCTTCATGGCTTGACTTTCCAGACATTTCAGCAAACTTGAAATTAGGGGAGTATGACTGACTTGACTGTCTGATACTTTTGGGAGCGGCTAATGTGGGAGAATACTAAAGCAGTGAAAACATGAGTGGTTGATTGAGTGTAAAGGAAATCACATGTCTATTTGTTTCTGCCTGGAGGAAAGATTTCCCTTTAAAAGGTAGCGGTAACATAAGTTGGGGCTTTGTGAACTGTGGTTTCTGTTGATTCATCCCATCGAAGATATTGCCACGTTGAATAATGGATGTCTTCATTCTCATGTTAATTTTCATATCAATTTTGAGTCCCTTCATTATCTTGCTCATCATTGTGCTTTGTTTTATTCAAATTGGACCTCTGTTTAATTGTTTACCGGCAATCCTAATTTTTACTGTTGTTGTGACAGGTTTTGCAACACCTCTATAACACGACATTTATCAATGATATCTTGCTTGTATGCCACCCGGATACCATTAAGTGCAACTTTTGCTTTCAACCCTTGTTTCTACTTCGTACCGCACTCAATAATGTAACTTGATTAGTTCTTCCTTGGAGACTCAGGTTTTCAAATTGTGCTCCGGTCACATTTTGAAGATATTTTTGCTGCTTGAGATTTTTGAAAGATCGGCCTTTTCATTTCAGTTAACACTTAAATGTGGGAGAGAATTTTTTTCCTGTACAACTGTGACGTTTTTCAAGAGTGACATCTTCCACTGGCACAATTAGGGACTCAGATGCACATGCACTGCTTGAATTCAGGATTAGAAAGATTCTAATTAAAATGAAATTAAAGCTCCGCCTTTGCATTCCTGTATTTTTATTGTTTTGGTTCAGTCAGATCACTGTTCCAATTATCTAGGGAGGCCTGTTATGCATCGGTCTCACTCTTAACTTTTCCGGGAATAACGGACAAAAGAATCACTGTTTCAAACTCTTACAAATTTGTCACGACGCTGAAGAAGTCTGGAGGAAAGCATAAAAGCTACAGATGAAAGGGAATTATAGAAAACGATACTGCCGCTATATCAGTGATGTGATGTGGTATGGATCATGATTATCGGCATGTTATCGAGTATTGTATGAACCTTAAGCTAAAAGTCATTGTAAGGACTTGATCAAATGAAGTGGAGACAAACATTAGCTTCTGTATGTCTGTAAGTAATTATGACTATGATCAAAATACTATCTTTGCTACAAAATGTAAAATATTCTTTGAGAGGCTGTATTGTACGTTTAAAAATGTTATTATTTTTAAAGTGTAATTAATATGTTTTTTTCTAAAATTATTCTCAATAAATAAATCATTCTATATTTATTTTCAAGTGAAGCGTCATATTAAATAAGGTATGAGACAATGATGTTGGTTTAAAGATAATTAATTAATTTATTGAGAATGAGATTTAATTTTTTTAATAGAAGGAGTAATAAACACGATAAAGGATAACAAATGTTAATGTAAAAGATAACGGCTCTTGTCCAATCAAGTGGATTAAACATTCAATTACCACTCTTTGTATATATTAAGTTTAGTTTAAAGGAGTATGCATTTTACGTTCCGTGCTTGAGAAAAATTAGTCTCCATTGTCGTGCAAGATAATCTTCATTTATCAATAAAGAAGAAAAACACGAATAGCTTTATGAATTATTCTCCTGGAAAAAAAAAACAAAGAAAGGGAAAAAGAAAAAAGAAACATGCGGGTTTTGTGATGAATAAAGTTGGGCTCTCAAATTCCAAGTGACTAAATTATCACTAACATGGTTGGATGCATGGCTGGAATTATTAAATAGTCAAATTTATAGTCAAATTTAAAAATCATATAAATTATTAAATAGTGGTTTGCGGGGGGTAAAACATGACAAGTGACTAAATTATCACTAACATGGTTGGATGCATGGCTGGAATAAATAAACCAAAAAATAATTCAATGTCCATGCCCAAAAATAAAATAAACCAAAACCTCTCAGGCTCGTCTCTCGGTTACGACTTTTGGACGTTTCTCATGCATAGTTTACAGTTTATAGTTGTTACGAAGATAGATATTAATGATGACAATGATTGTCATATTCCATTATAGGCTTATTTACACAAATTAAATTATGGTTGTGTGAGGTTTCGTGATTGTGGAATGTGGAGGACAATACTTTAAGGTGACGCCTCATCCTCATATGTTTGGCCTAGATAACAAAAGGTGGCGCTCCATATTCTTTGATCTAATATGGTACCATTAATATTGATTAACAAAATAATAACATTGTGTGCTTTACCAAAAAAAAAATATAATAATAATAATAACATTGCGTATCAACCAGTCCAAATTAAAAAAAAAAAAAATCAGACTCTGACTAGTTATTGGATCGTGACTACACGCGCCGACTTCTTGAGTGATGACTGAAAGTTTTGGCGGCACACTTCCATGTTTATTACCACCACCATCACTGCCCAGGTGCTTCTCGCTTATAAATTGCCCTCCCATCTCATTTTTCTTTTTGTAGTGTGATAGTCTCTTAGAGAGTAAATTTCATTAGGTTATTTCAGCTTCCGAGCTACATTGCTATGTCTCTGTCTCCTCCTGCTCCTCGAGGATCACTGGGCAAAAAATGACTACTTCAGCTCGTACGATGGACGAAATTTATCAGGAAAGGAAATTGCTAAAGCATGTTCGTGATAATGTTCATGGCAACATCTTCCTCGAGCCGGTAGTCACTATTCGATGTTTCGCTTTCACTAAGTTTTCTCCCCGTTGTTCTCGAATATAACGCGTTTCTTCCGTCTTTTCTTTTTTTCTTTTTCTTTTTCTTTTTTCCAATTATATTAACTCGTTGATTTTGTAATATCGAATCGTTATGTGAGATTTTTCTCTCTCTCCTGATTAGCTTAGCTGAGACTAAGAATTATGTTGTCCTTGTGTAGATAGAATCGGCGGAACAGATTCAAATCCGTTCTGTTTTGAGTTCGCTGCTTCGTTTTGTTAATATATTCTGGTTAATCGCTGAAAGAAAATCTGGAATTCCTACCCGAGATTTTTATGAATTACACTAATGTCGGTTTATAAGAAAAGAATAAAGGATTTGAGCCGTTCACGTCATTGTATTGATATCGTGTGCCTGAAGGCAGCCAAAGAAAACAGAAAAGTAACGACAAACTTTCGACTCTGATACGAACTACGTGAATCAACTAGATATATAATAATTTGGATGTGTAATCACCATTTTTCCTGTTACGTAATTAAGATTTTAACTGTATATTTTACAGGCATGCTGCAGATGATTTGTTTTCCAAAAGTTAAAAGTTTACTCTTTCTTTTAATGCAAAAAGTGGATTAACTTTTTTACCGCTACTATTTTCATTGCATTTGGAGGATATATTAGTAAGTAGTTGTCAACTTTTACTAACCTCGTCTGCTGCAGATCTTCTTGAAGTTTGTTGACACACAACAATTTCAGAGGCAAGTGTGCCTTACCGAAATTAGTCAAATCGTTGTATTTACATTTCGTATACTCCTCTAACTTTATTATTTTATTCAAATCTTTTGTATTGCAGACTCCGTGATTTGAAGCAACTTGGTGAGTCAGCTTATCGTTAAGTTATTGGCTGCATATGCAAGAAATATAATTTTATAGGAGTACTTCTATCGTGTAAATATTCAATTAGCTCCCGTGGAGTCCTGCCGGTAGAGTCTAAAATGTTAATTATTCAGAAGTAACACTCTTAGCTTTCTTTAAATGTATCTTCCCGAAGCCCTTCATTCTTATCAAATCTAGTGAAATCTATTTCTTTTAGTTGCTTGAATGGCGATAAAGTAAGTGTCGCCAGCATTTTGTATTACTTCCTCGGTGACTATTTGTCAACCAAAAAGGAAATCTATTAAATTGCTGCAACTATTTGCTAAGAATGTGAACTCCGTTGTTAATTACAAGAAAACAATTAGGTTTGTTAAAGTTGTGCTGATTGCAAAAATTTTCAAATATTAAACAAAAAAAGAAAAACCATTTCAAATTTTCAATGGATGCAACTTTATCAGTCATTACTAACTTTAGATTTTACATGCTCCAGGTTTAACTCACATGGTTTACCCCGGGGCTGTACACTCTCGTTTTGAGCATTCACTGGGTGTTTATTGGCTGGCCGGCAAAGCTGTAGATATTATTAAAAGATACCAAGTAATAATGTATCTTAACTGTATCATGTAGATGCTTCTTATGACACTATCCTGCTTATAAACATAACCGTACTTTTAGGGCCCAGAGCTTGGTATTGAGCACTCTGATGTACTGACGGTAAAACTTGCTGGTAATGACATCTCTGCTCGAATCATTTGTTTTGACTTTTGACTGATCGTAGTCAGCTATTTTATTGCTAGTCGTCTTTGTTTCTAGGTCTACTTCATGATATTGGCCATGGGCCATTCAGTCACACGTTTGAGCGCCAGTTTCTTCCCCAGCTCCTTAGTGGCTACCCATGGTAATTCTAACAGCTTTTGGAAAATTGAAATTTTATGACTTCCCCCGTAGGGAATGGTTTCCACAGGTTTATCCTTTCGTTCATTTAATAATTGTATCGTTTTTTTCTCATTCTTTTTCCTTGGAAAGTACCAAGTGCTAGAAAAACAAGATCTGGATCTCCTTAGCTTGGGGGGGGGGGGTGTCAAAGATAGACTTAAACATACCTGTGATGTCAGAAAGTTATATAGTTACAAACGCTCACAGAACTGTAAGCCAGTAATAATTAGTTCAAAAAATAAATTAACAGTAATAATTTTTTTGCCCCATTAGATCAAATGTTTTCCCTTTAAAATGTTCTTTAGAGCTATTCATTGAGTCATTATGATGTTTGTCTGAGTGATGATGTATTTTTTAGTGTACCTCTGTTATGAGTTGCGTGAATATGGAATAGATATACCTCATGAGCATTAAGAAAACCATTGATATATTAATATCAATATGAATTATGAAGAGTAAGTTTTAGTACACTACTCGTTTGAATTCAAAGTTCTTGTTAAACTTAGCAGGATGACAGAATATTAATAATGAGATGTTTTATTTAGTTTGATTCGCAAATTTAGAGCAAAATATTTCATTTAAGCAATATACTATTGAAATCTGTGTTAATAAAATAATATTTGAAAAAAATTAGAAAATAATTGTACCCCTCATACTTTGTGGCTCTGCCACTGCTGACATGTAATCTGCAAGCATAAATCTTTCTGTCTCCTTAATTTATAGCTCTTATATTGGAATATAGGTTCACATTATTTCAACAAGGATACATACATCATGGCTCTTCCAGAGTAATGTATTAGTTCTCTGGTCTTCATTGAGCAAGCAAAAATGTTATGTTTTATGCTTCTGCCACAGTTTATTACAGTTTATTCTGCCACAGAGGATTCATCATATATAGTGTTAAAACTTTTTCAGGTCTCATGAAGATATGTCTGTAAAGATGATTGATTACGTTGTTGACGAGCACAATATTGATATAGATCACGAAATTCTCAAGAAAGCCAAGGTTAGATTATAGGATTTTTTCTGGACACAATGTATTCCATGTGCTCTATAGACTACTCTAACGAATTAGTAGAAGTTAACAATAAATTATTCAACTTAAATTTCATGGAACGTTCTTGAATATTACGAGGAAAACTTGTTTGAGTGTTGTTCCCCAATGACGGGTAGGCTGCCTACCCAAGAATGCTTATGTTCAATGTTTTTCTTCTTATTTTTGTTTTTGTGTATGTTTTTCAAGATAGAAATTCCACAATGTGCGAGAAGTGGACTTCTGTCCATTTGCAGTGCAACGTGAATAGATTGCAAGGCATTGATGTAATAAGTATAAAACACAGAATCCGAAATGTGTGTGGAACGTGTACACAATGCACCTTGATGGAGCGACCGTAGCCCTAATGCTTGTCCTACTGCAGAAATTTTTTATTTTCACACTACGTTTTTTGCCCATCGACATTATTTAACTCCTGAAAGTCTTCACTTTTCCTCATTGTTTTTTACATAGACATATAAAATTTAATATCCCTCTGCTCTTTTGACAGGAAATGATTATAGCTAGTCCTGATCGTCCTTCACAAAGAGTATGCCTACCTTGGATTCTTCCTTTTTTTTTCTTGGTTGGGGGTGGGGGTGGGACGTATTTGTTTTTTCTTTTTTTTTTTTCATGCCAAATTCCTCAACTATCTTTATGCTCAGTTTCACTTTTACAAATTTGTTTTATGTATATTCGGCCCAGGAAAAACAATTCTTGTATGATATTGTTGCAAATGGTCGCAGTGGAATTGATGTCGACAAGTAAGTCATGCTGTTCTCCCTTACTTGATCGTTAATACTCGCGCTCTTGAAATAATTTATGCACGAACAGGTTTGACTACATTGTTCGTGACACCCGTGCTTGTGGCCTAGGATGCAGCTTTCAGCCTGACAGGTGTTCATTCTTGTTCTGTAGTGGGCCTTTTTGTTGGTGTGAATGTTATTTTATTTTTGGGTAGCCAATATTGTGTGAATTTTCTGTTTCACAGCATCTGCACTCCTTTCCGGCTTACACGTGTCGGTTTATTCTCAAAATATGCAGATGTCGCTTTCCATTTCATGACTTATCAATGTCGGGTTGAGAACTGAAGCTTAATTAAATGTTCAACTTGCAGGTTGATGGAGACGATGCAAGTTGTTGGTGACGAAATATGTTATCGTTCTAAAAATTGTTAGTACATAGTGAAAATATTTTGATATCATTGTAACAGCGAAAGCTGTGAAGAGTTGCAAAAATTAACACTTTATTGACGTTTTGGTCAGATCTGACAATTCACAAGCTATTTGCGACCCGTGCTGACTTGCATCGGACAGTCTATGCACATGCGAAAGTGAAGGTGATTTATTTCTCCAAATTGAATTTTTTAAACTTTTATTATATCCAGAGAAAACCACCTGATTTGTGACTGTTTCCCTTGTCAGGCAATAGAATTAATGGTGGTAGATGCATTGGTAAAAGCTAATCCGTATCTCAGTTTGACGTCCTCAATTCATGAACCATCTGAGTTTTGGAAGGTAATTCTCCTCAAATTTTCGTACTCAGGGCTTCCAAGTTCATTTTATGGAGCCAAATTCGCTCTTTAATTTCAGCTAGATGACTCAATCCTTAAAACAATTGAAACTTCTACCGGAAAAGAGCTCAAGGAATCTAGAGACCTCATTCTTCGCATTCGCAGAAGGGATATATACCAGGTTTTATTATTATCGCTTTTCTAAGGGAGGGAAGAGGTCCTCCACTTTTTCCTCTTTAACTAAATTCTTTTTAATTGGTGGATAGATATTGATGTTTGCATAAATTACGCATGCAAGTTTAAACCATATGATCTTTTTCCAATTTTACAGTTCTGCAATGAATTTTCTGTTCCAAAGGAGAGGCTTGAGCACTTCAGAGGCATCACACCTCAAGATATTGTTTGCTCGCAGGTCCAAGACCAAAACCCTATATTAACAATACATGTTCATTTAAACTCAATTTAAACATGTGTTTTTCCTTTTTGGCGAGCTTATACACATGGAATCTCATTCCAATATTTTTCAAACAGGTAACAAATGGCATCACTTTGAAAGAAGATGATGTCGCTGTATGCAATGTTAAAATTGATTTGACATGTGGAAAGGAAAACCCTCTTGAAAGGTACTTGGGAAAAACAATAATTCGCTAATTGATCTTTCTTTCATGGAGTTACTTTGGCATAGCATAACAAATGTTGTTTCTTTTTGTTCATGAATTTGCGGATCCAGAATAAAGTTTTTCAAGGTACTAAGAGCATTCAGCGTGCATACCTTTTTCCTCAATTTCTTGTGCTTTAATTTTTATTGAGTTGAATAATGAACAGTTATTATCAATTACACTTCTTTCCTCGCGGAGAGCTTTAGCAGTTGCTATTGTATCAGGACTACGGCGGGGATCAAGAAAAATTTCCCATCGCGGAAGACCGTATCAGTCACTTGTTGCCAGCATTTTACGAAGACATGATAGTGAGGGTTTATAGCAAGAGGCCTGAACTGGTTAGTGGCAATAAACAAAATTACGTCCCCTTTTGAAATGGGATTTCTTTTTCCAATGTATAGTTTAAGTCGTTTGATTGATTTTCCAACCCTTTTATAGGTGGGAGATGTTTCTGCTGCCTTTGAAAATTATCAGCTCAAGACCTTCGGAAGGAAGGCGCAAGTTCATGAAACCCCCAACAAGAAAAAGCGACGAAAATGATTGTTTGCATATTCATCCATCTTGAAGCTTGTAAATATTGGTTCCCTATTCTCTAACGATTTGTCTCCAACGGCTTCCTTACACAAGTTTGCTAATTGCCACTTGATATAAATAATGCCCTCACCCTCCATTTGTCTATAGACTTTATGGCACATGTGAAATTAAGAATGTGTATTATGCCTGAATGCTTGATCAGCCTGACCCTACCCAAGGCATTTAGATACATTAGGCAGAGCTTCAAGCCAAACACTGAGCAGGAGTCAAACCTTGCCCTACTTGGTTTGAACATGTGCCAAGTTTTTTTTTAATAATATTTTTATTATGGTTTTTTTTAAGTTATCATAAATTATATTATTTTCATGATTTTTTAGACATTTTTTAAATCTCTTTTAAAATTTAAAATTTGTTTTTGACTTATTATCATGTAAAAATAATTGATAGTTGTTTATTTGAACTTTTTAAAAAAAATTACTTTTGATTCTAATATTAATTATAGGAAGAACATATTTTAAATGATAATTATAATTTTTTTTAAAGAATTTTTTTATATTTTTAAAAAAATACTTGTAAAAATATTTTTGGATTAATTGGGCCAAACCCAACATGAAAAATTGAAAATCAGGTAGGGGTGATGCTTGGCCTGACTTTACCCATATGTAGCCTTGTGTAAGTGTAAAAATTCCACAACCATCTTTTATTTATTTTTTCCATTTTGAGGAATATATATACACATACTTTTATTTTAACTGTAGAACTTACAATTATTATTATAAATAAATCAATAATGATAGATGACAACTGTATAATATTATTATAATTGTCTTTTTTGTACATTAATAAAATTTTTACTTTGAACCAAAAAAATTGTTGCCCCCTTAGACTAGAGGAAAATTGACATTAGACATGCAGCCTCCACTCCATAGCTAATTGTTTGTGAGAACGAGTTAAACGAGTTATACTCTTGCTCGCAGCAAGAATGTTCGTTTGCAATTTTTTTTTTTAATTGGGAATACAAGGTCACAAAAAAAAAACTGTGTAAAAAGATACAAAAATCAAATTATGTCAAAGTTCAAGAGGATTCTACATTTTGAAGGTAGATGATTAAAAATAATATCTAAATTGTCTTAAGATACTTGGTGTGCGAGTATATTAACACATTTATTAGATTCTCTGAATATGTGATTAGAAGTGATCATCTAATCTTTCACAGTGAAGCCCTAATTTTCTTAATAGTTTTTGATAGTGGATGACTATCAAAGAATTTACCTTAATTGAGCAAAAGATCTTCCATAGAGTTAGAATGAATATTTATTTTTGTGAATTTAGCATTCTAACAAAAATTATAACCTTTTAAAATGCCTAAAAGTTTAGCAATGATATTGGGGTGATAATTAAGATATTTTGAAAATCTCTTAATTCAATTTCCTTTCTTATCACGAAGAATGCTACCACAAGCTAAAGCCTTGTTAGAACTAGCTAATCCATCTATCTTGAGTCGAACCCATCCTACTTCTAAATAATTTTATTTAGCTTCAAATCTAAGCCTACCTTTATTTAAAAGATTCATTTTGGATTGGAGCCTCATATTATTAATTATTTGTTGGGTATAAGAGAAGGCAATGTCTTTGTCGTGGTTATCCTCTTTTGAAAAAATCATCTTGCATCTCGCTTTCTAGATATTCCAATAGATATATGCAAAAAGCATCTACCATGAAATTCTTCTTATGCTTAAGCTACTAGCCTCATTCTTTACATTTCAAGTTAACCAATACTGCATAAAAAAGGAAAAAAAAGTATTAAGTTTGAAGGATTTGACTAATTTTAGCCAAACCTCTTGAGCTTCCTTACAGTCTCTCAAAATATGAATTGAGAAATCAGGAGAGTTACAACTAAAAGTATAGGGTCTTTGAAAGGGAGCACTTCCTTTGATAGTTACAAAGTTGGTTTGTCGTCTATCCCAAGCAACTTTTTAAAGAAAACACTAAATTTTCTCATAAGTAGGCCACTTTTGAATCTTAGACTAGATATCAAAATTGGTTCGATCTTTTTAGACCTTCATAGTTTTATAGGTATATTTGATAGAAAAGTTGCCATTAGAGGAAGGCCTTTAAAAGAAAAAAAAAACATCTTCATCTCCATGTAAGTTGGGGGGGTTGCATTAGTAGTATCTATCAAATCACATTAGGGTAAAGGTGGTGACTTAAAAGATTGAAATTCCATCTACCTGTAGATGAGCGAAGATCTGAGACTCTTGCATGAAGAATAGGTTTAGCACTTGGAAGGGTGTATCTAGCAAGAGGTTTAGGGATGGGAGACTATTTGTCATACTAGAAGGATTTTTTGTCCGCTTCATTCACTTTTCATCCGATGTGGATCATGAATTTATTCTAGATTTTACATATATTACTCTATGTATAACAAGAAAAGCTTTGGTTTACGAACCTTAGGAATAATGGGCTTGGCGTAATTGTATTTGTCATGGTGGATTCGAACCCAAAGCCACTTGGGTTAAGTGATGAGACCCAGGCAAAGCTTCATGATGTAGGTGATGTTTTGATTCATGATATTTTTAAGGCCAAGGCTTCCATTCATTTTATCCTTAATAACACAATCCCAAGAAAGAAGATGAAATTTTTTTGGATTCATTTGAAGAATCCCAAAGGAATTTTCTCAAGCATTTTTCAAGTTCGATTAGTACATCATCAAGGATGAGCATAGTCTGCATGGCACAACTAGAAAGGGCCAAAAGAACAAAATTAATAAGGGCAAATTTTTTGGCAATGTTATGAAAACAAATCTTCTAAGTATTAAAAGCTTGTCAAGTAAAGGAGTAAAAGTAAGCTTGGTAGCTTACTCATGAATCAAAGGAATTTCAAGATATTTTGCTAAGATTTCTTGTAAGTGGAATGCTTAATTGATCACTGATTTGAGTTGCTCTATTTATATTGACATTTTTGAAATAGAAATGTTTAGATTTGGCAATATTAATTTTTTGTCCCAAGGCATTGCAAAAATTAGAGAGACATTGTTGAATTATTGTAGCTTGCATAAGAGATGCCTTTGCAAACAGTAACAATAACCTTGAGTTGTATTAGCATCAATGATATTGAGTTCAAGTCTTGTAATTACAAAAGTGTTCAATACTTGGTCGGAGAGCTTTGTTACTCTTTGTGGCATTGCTTAGTTTGATTGGAACTAACTTAGACCTTATTAAGTTTTCCTAGTAAAATGACGCAGATCTAAGATATTAGGTTGTGTAAAAAAAATTAAATAGTATTTTTACCCTTCAAGTATTCACTTAAGAGTGTCTAGTGTTTTAAATTTACATATGATGCAACTTTTTCCTTCAAAATTTGAAAATAATGTATCAAGCACTAATGTTTTAAAAACCAAATTAAACGATAAACTGGAGAAGTCAATGGGTTAGGATTCTCATGGTTTAACCAATTGAACCGGTGGTTAAACTGGTGAGATAATAATTAAACAAAAATAATATTTAAATGAAAAAAAAAAACATGTTAAAACAATCAAACCATTCTAAATCTCAAGTTTTTTTTTTTTTTAGTCTTCATGAACTGCTTGAGTCAAAACAAACCAACTCTAGTCAATTGCCAGAACAAGCTAAATGGTTGAACCAAATCACTTTCTTCTCTAGGCAATAGCCTGACCATTCAGGTCGGTCTAGGTCTAAAAATGTTATCAAGCACCTTGCCGTTAAAAAAAAATTAATTTTAATCATTAGTTGAGCCAACAAATTACAAAAAAACCTAAAAATTATATAAAAAGAGTAAAAGACACATAAAATTATAAGTGAGTACCTTATAAAAAAATGAATATCGATAAGTTCATAAAATAATATAATAATGTATAAGCATTCCTACAAATAGTGTTCATGCAAATAGTATTACATGTGAATAAACACATTTTTACCCTAGTTGTAAACTTTTCAAAATTTATAAATTTTAAAAGAAGACTTATAAATTATCACACTATTTCAAAGACTTAATTGAAATTTTTTATAAAATATTTATGTATATTTTTTGGATCATTTTCTATACATTTTAAAGTCTTTTTTTTTTTTTGCAACTTTCAAGTCCACTAACATTTTTTTTTATTTTAATAGCAAAGTGTTCAATGCATCAGTTTTAAATGTTAAAATATAAAATTACATCACATATAAATTTAAAATATTAAATACTCCTGAGCAAATAACTGAGAGAAAGATATTCTTTTACCCTTAAAAAGACAAGCATCCAATTGTAGATCATTAAAGTCATCTGGATTCTATCACCCCGAAAACAAAAGGTCGATCTTCTAGATTCCATCAGAGCAAGTGTTGTTGAGTGAAGCAGCTTTCTAATCTCAATGCAGAAAGTTATGGGGCCGAATGGCCAGGAATCTGTTTAATGTCTACACGTTGATATATGAAGTAACATGTACAGTATTACTGATTTGATGTTTCTACTTTACAAGCTTGCCATTTCTCGTTGTCAACCCTGTGGTTTCCTCTATACATTTGAAGAAAGCTCAGCCCAAAAAACTAGGTCATGAAGGGGACAAGTTAGCATGTCATACTCAGGCATAGCAGACATGACCAATTTTTGCATGCAATGCCGCTAACAGGTCACAGTACACTCTTGATTCCAAAAACAATTTGCAAAATAATTGCTGTGCGGTATCTACACCAGGAGGCTGAAAAAAGCTGCATCAACAATGTGAACTATGGACAAATTGCTCAACTAGTGGAGTGAAGATTGCAATGCAGGTTTCAAGACTAGGTCATGAATCATGGATGGTCACCACAGGGTGCTTGCGTGCTTTATGAAATTCGATCTTAAGCAAAGCACGTATTCTCACTCTCAAAGCAGATGCCTCTTCAGGTTGGAACCACTGCCTCCCAAACTGTAGATTGAAATGAATCAACCAATAAAATTCATTAATCCAAAATGAAAATACACGCAACATTATATATATTGTCAACTACCATGGCCAGATCTTTCTTCTTCAATCTTTTAGGAGCCTCTTCAATGAAACGCTTGATGAAGTACAGCACAAAAAGACCACAATCATAGTCATTCTTCTGTTGAGGGACCTGGTGCAAAACGTGGGTGTATATTTAAGATATATATATCACCTTCCAAGACTTCAATAATTACCATCGTAGATAGTACAAAGGCAAGGAATTTGTACCACCAAAAACCTGACTGGTGATTCGACTTTTTTGGTTAAAAAGGGGAAGGGGGGACTCACCGTGATGATTCTTTCTTCGATCTTAGAGTCAAGTTTCTTCCATATTCCATCTGCAATAGGAATATCTGAACACGAAGATTCTTGGTCCAAATATCTCCATTCTTCTATCAAATATCTACAGCGCATAAGTTCACATCTTCTCAAAGCTTGATATACACATCAAAGGCAAGTGCAAAACACAGCAATCGAGAGACTATAATAAGAGATATAGCAGAGACTAAATAATTGGAAGTTAGCAAAACTTTATAGAACTCATGTCATATTATCAAGTTGCACAACCAGAAAATTTTCATCAGACTTGACAACAATGTAAAAAACTCACCCCAAACTATGCCGGGTTTCTACTTTCTATAACATGTATAACAGGATAAGATGCCAAAAACAGTTATAGTTTCAGAAGTTACTCAGATTAGACAGTGCAGTTCTGTCAAGGTAAAATGATATATGGGCAGGCCAGAAGAATGATCATAGAAAAATCTAATTAAGTGATTTGAACTATGTCATTGAATCATTCATCTCATTCTTGAACATGAGAGATTAACATGATATATTAACTTATCTCACTTAATTTGTGATGGAACCCTCTACTTTATTAAGCTTAAAAACAAGCTAAACAAGAAAATACACTTCAAATGGAACTAAAAATACTATTGCTGAATAACAGGGTCGCATTACGAGCAAAATAAGGACTGAACTACAATCAAATGATGATTACATAGTACAAGGAACAGCACATAATGCACTCCACAGAACAGCAACACAAAATATAAATCACTCAAACACACCAAAACAGAAGGAAAAAATGATAAAGAAAGATGATCTTCCTCCACCCCAAACCTGGCATTCCAGATGCCAGAACTCTCCTCACCACTCTCAAATATTCAAAATACTCCACACCCTCCCTCTGCACGAAAGTACATATTTAAAGAGTCAAAAAATAGTCATTACCCCTACCAACACTACCCATATCACAGGCTACATGTAACTTGACTTTTCTTTTATCATTTTAATTTTACAATCATAAACCTTCGGATAAACCTCTAGACCATTGGTCTTAGTCTTCTCTAAATCACCTCCCTTCCTAGATCGTCTACTGTAGGCCTTAGAAAATGACATCCGAATCTTTCAGGAATCACAAGCTCTATCAATTTGTCGATGGCATAAATTTATTAAAATGATTCCCGGTACTTGCAATGCAAACTGTCAACCCAGGCATAACATGCTTCCAAACTGCAAAGACATAATCATAGTTACCTCCCACAAAAACAGGTATAAATCTTGCCAATGTCCAACAACCAACACTAAGATATTATAACACTATCACAATAGAGCAGAAGATATACTCAGCTGATAAATTGAGTATATAAGAGCTCAATATTTCATATTTTAAATGGATAGAAGTGCTTCATCTCTCTCACCTTCTTACATTATGAAAAACTGATATACTTGAGTGAAGAGCCAAAGAATCCAAATGCAGTATGATTGGCCCCGATTCATCTTCCTTGTCTGGTATACATATAATGACCAGGCTCCAATGAAGACTAAATAAATACAAAATCAAAGACAAGTCATAAATCCGGAAAAAGATTGGAATCGCTGGGGAATATCTTAACAATAATCATACATGAAATGATTAGAAAGAACATATACATGCAGCAAAATTGATCAACAGAACAAAAACTACAATTTCAGATCATGCCATCAAGACTCAAACATAAAATATTTGTAACAAAAATTTTAAATTTTTATATATCAACCTTTTAATTTACTCTTCACTTCAATTGCATGATTAATATGCTTTTTCTATAGGACAATTTCAAAATTAAATACAGGAGAAAAGAAAAGTATTTTTAAAAAAAAAATCAGAAAAGGGCATGACAATCACTTTCACAACCACAAGTTCACCCCAACAATATCATGAGCTAAACACCACAAAGAAGTATAGGAAGTGCATTCAAGGATAAATCTGATTTCAGCACTGAGTCCACTAAATGATAGCATTCTGTAACATTAAATTTCCATCATTCTCATCCTAATTCTTCATTCTCCGTTTATTTATATATTGTATTAAAACAGCATGGGTGGTTATGTTTTTACACTTTATTAAAATGGCATGGTGTGGACAAATGTAAACATCATACACGCCAATTTCTAATCATAATAACTAAACATGTTTTACTAGACTAGTAGAATTTTAACAAAAAGTAGATGTCTGGGACAGAAGACTAACTGACAAGATTTTATAAAAGAACTACAAAATAGAGTGCAGTACATTATCAGTTAAGTAGCAATAGCATTCACATGATAGGATTATTGGCAGCAGATGCTCAAGATCAATAACTTGTTATTGTGTTTATCCATCAGTAACAACTTAAGATTGATACAAAAGAATAATACAGAAAGGAGAGAGAAAGAGAGGAAAGAGAGAAGGAACAAAGAGATAAGAGGAAAAGAGAGAAGAATAGAACAGAGAAGAGAGAAAGAGAGACGAGAGATTCTGGGTAATATGATCAATCCATTGGAATAGCCAAAAGCATAAGGATTACAAAGGTATCTCTAGTATTTAAAGGCTCCTAATCTTGTAACCACCTGAGGGTTACTTCCCTTAACTAACTCTAATTAACTAACAGCATCTAACTTTTCAATGTTACAATTAGACAATACCCCCCTCCCAAAAGAACTTTGCCCTCAAAGGTCATGCACAGCAATTTGAGGGAACTTATGCTGAAATATTGAAAAGAGAGCATTAAACTTCTTAGAAGCTACTGTTAACTGTTCTTTGTCACTGTGCATTGCCATTAGTCACTGTTGATGCTGAATAAATGGAAATAATAAACACCATATTTGAGCCCAAAAGCATTTTTAGTAATCCTCCTCTGTACCATAGAAGAACAAACAAGTGGGTAGGGAGGAGTTAAAGACAAAGAAAAGCCCAATAAGACAGATTTTTCAATGGGCTGATTGTAATGTCTGAGTGACATTGAGCCCACGCAATTACCCCAATTCAGAAGTTGGTTCAGGTTCAGTAAAGATAAAAGGTACAGCTTCTGTGTCTAAAGTTTCCACCTACGTGACAGATTAGGTTTTGACTTTTCAACCTTTATAGGACCTGGCCACATGACTTTCTGAGCAGAAAAAATAGGGAGTTCCTTTTTCTTTATTGAAACTTGAACCCATGTATTGAGTATTGTTGATAGCTGGCATCCACTAAAACTCCACCCACTTGACATAGAGGATAGCTGTCTTTGACACATGCACCCACGTGTGCCGACCCCAATAAAAACCCACTGAAGCTCTAATGCCACTGATACGAAAGAAAAATACGGAAAGGAGAGAGAAAGAGAGGAAGAGAGAAGGAACAGAGAGATAAGATGGAAAGAGAAAAGAATAGAACAGAGAAGAGAGAAAGAGAGACGAGAGATTTTGGGTAATATGATCAATCCATTGGGATAGCCAAAAGCATAAGGATTACAAAGGTATCTAGTATTTATAGGCTCCTAATCCTTGTCACCACCCAAGGGTTATTTCCCTTAACTAACTCTAATTAACTAACAGTAACTAACTTTTCAATATTACAATCACACAACAAAGATGACCACTAATAATTAAATGGATGCTCATTACTGCAAAAAGGAAAATGTTTAGAAATGTGGCATTACAGAAGCTGCCATGCTCTAGGTCTATTCTATATTTACCATTGTAGAAGTATGCTCAAATATTGCTTTGAAATATTGGACAAAGACTCTTTAGTAATCACTTGAAAGTCATGTTGCCAGATTAATGGAGAAACTTACTCCTCATGTATTGGAATTAGAACATATGCCTTCTGAAAAATATTTACACCTTTCCACCACCTTCTGAACTTCACAAAGAATGTCTCTCTATCACTTTGCTACAAAGTAACAATGGCATTTGAGTTAGTAAATATTCTGAATAAAGGACAAAGAGAAAGGTAGCAAGTGGCAGGGGGAGTAATGAACTAGAATGACAATTATATTTATTACCAATGTTTAGAGTGATTGATTTCAATGTATGCTCCAAAATGTCTAAAAGCATTATTATCTATTCGATTGCTTCATAAATAAATTAATAAAAGCAAGACTAAAGAAATATACAAAAATCCCTTCAACTTTTATCCATGTGCCAACAATCCCCTCAACGTTTAAAGCTTGACAAAAAATCACCTAAACTTCCAAAATTTAGCATATAACCCCCCAGCTATTAATTAGCATGTCATATCACTAATGAAGAATGGTGCATAATTTCTATATACAGCTTAAAACTTTTTTCTTTGTGTAAATATCCCCTTACATATAAACCCCTTAAACTTTAAGTCATCTACAGATAAATCCTTCATCATTACATTCAATTAGTGAAATAACAGCTATATTAAGGGAGTTATATACATAAATCTAAGAGTTTGGAATAATTCATTATCAAGATTTAAAGATAAAGAAAATTATATGTACATAAGCCAGAGATCAGGGGGATGATATAAAATTAGGCCTGAAAGAAATGCATACACGGATGTAATCTAAGTCAGTTCATTTTAAATAATAAAACTCTTATTTTTCTCTTCACTCTGCTTTTTTTAAATATCTAATTATTCACTTTCTGTTCTCACTTCTCCTCCTCAAACGCATTCAATGGTAGCCACAATTATATGTGGTAATGAAGAAAGCACTTTGTCCTAAATAACAACAGAACTGGGGAAAAAACACCTGATATAAAACTAAAAGATAACTATGTGTATGATTTACTATCTTTCTGATTCACACAAAAACTGTTACTGGGTTAGCAATTTACATTTTAAGCTAGGCTAGAACTGCCTGGGTCTCAAAATTTACCACAAAACTAGCAATCAGAAAGCATATTTAAAAGGAAAGCATTCAAAGAAATAATCAATGACACCAAAAATTCATCAACCAGTAATCAGACTAGTAAAACAGAATCAGGTTGGCAAGTCTTGAAATGAATCAAAACATTTGATTCCAAGGGCGTAAGTAATGAATAATCTGGCTGCATGCATATAAGTACAGTTATTTATGCAGGGGGGGAAACACCACCTCGTAGGAAACAGCATCCTGGAGCTTCTTGTAGAAATATGTATTAAGAAAAAGATAGTCAGTCACTGATCTGTTTGTCAGAGATGCTTGCTGCTGTAGGTATCTAGCCAACTCAGATTGAGTAATAAGTACAGAGCTTAAATACTATGCATAATAAATCAGAAGGATAATTGCTACATAATAGTTAGATTCAAGTTTCCAACAAGAAAAAACCTGAAAGGTGTAAAAAATAGGTTTCTCACATAATAACCAGCACACTTATAGATGGTGATTTTATTTGCTTCTGTCCCTCTTTAATTGAGCTTTCACTTGTCAATTTATTATTATTTGGGCCTATTTGGATTATATTTTGATAAGTAGACAATTTTCCACTCTAATGTTAATTCTTGCACAAGTCTGGCTTTTAATTTCTTAATTTTGCAACATTTTATAGTGCACTTTTTCCCACATGGTTCTTCCTATTTTGAGCAGATTTTCAAATGGGAATGAATGCTTTTATACAAGCAAAACTTTAGAGGATTTTTCTTGGCCATTGGATGGGGTTTTATAGCTTAAATCTTGAAGATTCGTTCATTTCTATACTTAACAACTTAAACTGAAATTAATTTTTGAGGCAGTATCAAAACCTCTATGACCAATTAATCAACAGTTCAAACCTTGTTACCCCTTTGTCTTAAGTTTTGGTAAGAGGTTTAGCGAGTTGATACTTTATCAATGCTTTAAGCCCCAAAAAGCTTACATGTGAGGAAGCATAATGGAGATTATAATGAGAATCTACACATATTTGTGGGCCTTCATTTAACAGCTTATGCCTTAGAGTTGAAATGGCCCTTGACACAGAGAGCGGTGAGGAAAGACTAAATCACACTTACCGTATGTAAAAGTTCATAATAGTTGATGTTAAATAACCTCCAGGGGCAAGGCAATCCATATCTGTGCAACAAATTTCGACAGATTCTGGATCATCACTGAGACATCACAAAGTATAGTAGCAAAGTCAGGTGAACACATACTTGATTAGAGAATTGAGTTGAAAGGTAATTTTCTAGCATCACTCTTTTATTGTACCTCGATGGATAAAAAATCCTAGCTTCTTTCAGGCTGAAGAAAAGGCAAAGGTTAAGTGAGTTACTATTGCATAGACATATTCAACTATACGTAAATTAGACCAAACAAACGAACATAACAAAACTCCCTTACCATTCAGCAGGTTTTTCGTCTTCATCTATTTCCTCCAAATTATAAAGTTTGTCCTCGTCATCAAGAACAATGAGCTGATCCTGTTTAAATCATCTATATATCAGCTATCACTTAAAATTAACCAGTGATGCTAAAAGGCAGAACAGATCATCTACACACGAGTAATGAAATTGGGACTTACATCACAAAGAATTAAGAACATATTACATACATACCTTCCTAGACCTTGAGCCATCTGATCGAATTGCCTTAAAAGCATCCTTCCTGCCAATTGGGACAAGGAAAAAAAATTCAGAAAATCCACTTAAACCAAAAAATCACGACGAACTACATATTTGCCATCTTCAACTCAAGACAAAAGGGTGCAGGAGGAGGGAGATTTTGACAATTACTTTCTCTTGATAATGATAATATAGCTAAAGCAACAGTGGAGGGACAATAATAGCAAAAGTATAATTAAATATTAACATTCACTGCTTATGTGACAGAGCATAGATGTACTGAAATAACTACAAAGCATTATAACCAAAAATAAATATAAGAAAAATGATCTAACAGTTAGGAACAACAACAACAACAAGTCTTTATCCCACTAGGTGGGATCGGCTACATGAATTGCAAGACGCTATTATCCTCTATCATTTACCAAGCTTTTAGAAATATTATTAATTAAGAGATCGCGTCCCACAACTTCTAAGAGTGTTCTTTTAGGCCTTCCTCTACCCCTCTTAACAAAGCTCAAAGTTATATGTTTCACTCTTCTCACTAGTGCCTCTCGCGGTCTTTTTTGTACATGCTCAAACCATCTCAAATGATTTTCTACTATTTTTTCCTCAATAGGTGCTACCCTCACTTTTTCGCGTACGTGTTCATTTCAAATTTTATCTTTACGTGTATGTCCGCACATCCATTGTAACATTCTCATCCCTGCTACTCTAACTTTATGCTCTTGTCCCATTAAAGTCCAACATTCACTACTATATAACATAGCCGGTCTAATAATAGTATGATAAAACTTTCCTTTAAGTTTATTAAGCACCTTACGGTCGCCAATGAATCCTTTAGCTTTTTTCCAATTAAACTATCCCCACTGATTTCGCCATCATTTTGAATAATGGCTCCCAAATATCCAAACTTTTCCACAGAGGTATAATTTGATATCCCAATTTCACTTTCAAATTACTGTCGATTAGTCTATTACCAAATTTACAATATAAATATTTCGTCTAACAATTAGGAAAATAAAATAAAACAAAACAAAACCTAATTCCTTTAGGTGCACACATTCACGTCAAAATCACATAGAAATTAACACTCCAAGGGTTTAAAAAACCATAATCAAGGCATTTAACTCACAATTTTGGAAGGCAGCCAGATAGTTTTTCCCCAATTTTTTGCAAAGAGAATGAGGAAGCAGCTCTGTGACTTTTATCATCACTTGGGGTTTTAGATCTGGAAATATTGCTAGGGCATTGGAATGGCAATTGTCTTGAAGATGATTGATCTCTCTTTCTTTTCTTCAGCAAAAAGTCTTCATTATGTATCATCTTGTGATTGTCACAATGCTTGAAATGTGATAACTCTCTACTAAATGCGTTGGTTTTCTGACAATCAATCTGCATAACAAATTAAAGTTATATTAAAAAAGGCTGACAAGTTAAAAAGAAACAATCAAAAATAATTTTGAGAGATGTAAACAACCTTACATCTTCCAATTTATTATTAAAACAAGATGCAAACGCGGATGGCGGCTCTGCTTTTGATGATTCATTTTCTTGCCTAAAGCCAATAGACCCACCTAAAGAACACATTCAATTTCTTCAGATCAGAATTCCAAAAACAGACAAGTTGATCTTGTGCAGAAGCCAGCTTTACATATGAATCATGATTCATGCAACAGATATCTGGTGTCCAAGGTTTATAATCATAATCTGATAATTATTTTCTCCCCTCTTTTATGAAGATGAATAAGATCCAAACATTAACACTAAAAAGAGCCCTATGGATCAACATTAATACCTTTTAGCCACTTCCCAGACGACATCAAATCATCAGGTTCCTTATTGGAATCAAGCTTAACTTTCAGCCCATCAATTTCTGCTCTCTCTGTTTTAGTTAACACAGGTATACTTTAAATTATGACCTAGATACTCCAGTGCCTACAACTTAGTAGGAATTGCTAGTTGAATTTAAGCAATCAAAACCAGAACCTCACCAACAGCACTTGAGCTCGTAGCTGGTCTTGCCTTCTCATTCACATCAACTTCCTTTGCACAAAACAAAAGGAGGATAAAATTTAAGTAACTAAACAGAGAATAAGTCCTGCATAATTAAAGGAAAAATAAAATGCCTTGTTAATTTTCTTTCTTTTCCCAACTTTTTGGAAAGAAATCTACCAAGAAATCTGTAAATATGAAGGCTTACCATGTGCACTATTTGCTCATTGGGAAGAGAAAATGGAACGAACGAACATTCACCAAAGAGGGGGAACTATTGACAGGCATAGGAGTTTCATAAAAATAAAAGAAAGGTGACTAAGGAAGTTTTTATCAGAAGATATATGGCAGGTGTACTGTTACCTGGCCTGCAATTAAAAGACAAATCATGTGGCAAACTAACTAGAAAAGAGCCAGTTTAATGTTAAATAAAAATATACCACTAATTTGAGTTTTTTAGCAATATAAAAATAAAAACTACTTCTAAGTTTAAAAATTCCTCCTCTTCCTTTTCCTGCCCCCGTTATGAGCAAGAAATAAGCATGATGAACAGAGCATTGAATTGACTATCAGAGCCTGTGTTTGAAGCTCCCCCGGCAAATAAGGAAATTCAGAGACGCTTCAAGGAGCACGACAATTACATTATCCGAGGCAACATCTACTTGATAGGACAAAAGGCAAGGCACTGAAGTGAAATACTGAAAGGTAAGCACATAAAGAAGCGGTTCGTTTTTTTTTTTTTTTTTTTAAGTACCGTAAGACAGCTACTTCATTCCGACCCAAAAAATTTAAAAAAAATAAATAAATAAACAGCTGAACAATTATCTCAGTTGAGCACAATATCGCTATGCAATATGCAGCCAAATTATCATCGTGTCAGAATTCCACAAAACCAATAAAGCGTAAAACAGGACGCCTAACTCTTACATTTCTAACTCTATCCCCATGCTCTAGGCACGAGATAGACGATACATTTAGTATTTCTAACAGCAGCCGCTAACAAGGCAAAAAAAGAGCCAGACCTTATCAAGACGTCTCCTTTTCCTGCGAGCCAGCTCATCTTCATATTGCTTGATAAGAGCTCGAAGTTTTTCACCTTTGTCAGGCAATTTCGGGCCAGCCGTCTCCAGGGTGCGCTTTTTCCTCTGAAGTAAGTCCGTAAGATCACGATCACTTAACCGTTCTAGGTTATCAGCGACTAGAGATTGCTGATCGAGACCCGAGGCAGTCAATTTTGAGGGTGTAGAAAGAGAATCGGAGAAGGAAGGCTTAACGATGAGCGTGGGTGGGGGCTCATCGTCTCGCTCGGGCAAGAGTTGATCCCAGTCCAGTTGAAGTGGAACCTTGTTACCATCATCGTGCTCCATGCATTCAATTGATCCTCTGGGCCGTCACAGAAGAGGACTGAACAGTGACTGTTAATAGCGTCGCCTCCTAAAGAAAAAGGAGGGAAATGGAGGAAGAAGAAACCAGATGAGAGGCAGCTAAGCGTTGATTGACTCGCTTGGGTACGACGCGTGTTCTGAAGTGTGTGCCCAATTGTCCCGCCCTTTTCACCATTCCATGAGCAACGGATGAATGCGGGTCTCGACTCTGCTTTCTCATGAACTCGGCCAATTTTTTTTTTTTTTTTTTTTGACCAGCAGCTCGGCCAAGTTCAGTATCAGGAAAACTTTCTGTTAATTTCTACCCCAAAAAAAAAAAAAAACAACTTCCTGTTAATGAGTCGTTTAAGATTTTTTTTTTCTGGCTTCCTCTTATTTATTTTTTTCAGCTAATCTCGATCCAAGTTTAAAATTTATAAAAAAATATTTCATTTTATTTTTTATGCTCTCACCTTTTTAAATTATATGATACATTTAGATAAAATTACACACACCGATAAGATTTATTAAATATACTTTACAACTATTTTAAAAAATATATATAAAAATTTTCATAAATGCTGTTTATTTAATATTCTATTTATTGAAGAATATTAAGGAGAGAAAATATATGAGAATAACAATACTAAAAAATTATTAATAAAACTTATTTTTATCAAAGTATTTTATATTTTGAGATACTAAATCTTTTTTTAAAATATTTTATAATTTAAGATAGAAGTAATATTTATTAATTTAGCTTCTCATAACCTTCTTCTTGATTCCACTTATCATAAATTGAAATTAAAAACATTTTTATGAGAATAATAAGTTTATTAATATGCAAATTATTATTAAAAGACTACTTACATTTTGAACTAAATAAGGTATTGTATTAAAATTTATATTTTATTTTATTATAATGTTGATATAAGTTCTATAAAGTAATATTACTGGCTGGGGGGAAAAAGAAAATAATATTGTTGGACAAAATTAATAAATAAGGTTAGTAACTTATTGTGATATCTTGGCTCATTCCATTTTCTTTTTCCAATTGGATATGAAGCAACAGATACATAGAACTTTTTTTTTTTTTTTGCCAAATAAAAATTGTTGGGGCTAAAAAATTTAGCTCCAAACCAAACTATTTGGGCTAAAAAATGTTATTTTGCCCCAAAACTCACCTAAAGTTTTTAAAAAAGAAATAGTTGAATAAGAAACTGAGTTAAACAATGCATCATTTTTGAAAAGTAAGGATAGAAAAAGTCATGAAAAAAGCTACAACTAATGATTTAAAAAAAAAACAGAGCATGAAATTATGAAAAAACTGTCACTTTATACCTATAAAAAAAAAAGTTATCAGATGTGTAGGAGCTCTTCAACTTTTCATCACTACACAAAACTCTACAAACAATTCTATACACATTTTTTCAGACAATTTCTCTAAACAACTCAAAATTTACTCACTCAATACAAAAATCTTAACCCCGTGTTATCCTACACTTCACCCACCACAGTTACTTTTATTCTTAAGCAAATTCAATACATTGTCTTTAGCATACCACACATTCGGCAAAAAGTATTAAAGTTTTCTAGAAACTAATAGAATATTAGCTCTTAGAAGAATAACAGTAATAGCGTGCCAGTGCTTTTTCCTTTATTAATTATCAATATGATGGATGCTCTCTGCATGTAAGTCTGCAAAGTTTTTCCATCTTTATTTCTCTATTCTTTTTATTTTTAAGTACTTGTATTCAAAGAAATTATGCTTATGGATCCTGATAACTCAAGGTTTGATTTTAGAAGTTGGGAATATCGCACTTTTTGTTATTACTATGCACTAATATGCAATTAAAGTATTAAAAATCATTTTAACTACAATAGCAATTTCTTTTTTCTTTTTTTTAACCAAAAGGGCAATGCCAATTTCAAAGATGCATTTACACTTATGTAATATAAATATTAGAATTTTTATTGTATGATATGACTTGACAATAGATAACAAAGCTATAAGGATCATTAGAATTTTTATCGTATAATATCACTTGACAATGGACAACAAAGTTATAAGGATTTTAGGGATATCAGGTTGATAATCAACAATCTAAAATCAAAGAACAAGAAATGATAAGGATCAAACCAAGGACATCGATTAAAAGGGGAACTACATTATGGCCCTGAAAACACATGATATTGCACTTTGAGTTTGAAAAATTCTAATATTATACTATAGACCTAGGAGGCCATGTTGCAATTTTTCGTAAGAATTAAAGTACATTTTTTTCCTTAATGAAAAGGAAAGAAATGAACTAAAAGTAGTGAGACTGATGACAAATACGGGAAGGTTTCTTAGTCGAAGGAATTAAAGGTTTATCAACTCTGATGATGAGAAGTAACTTTTGAGATGCGTAAATTTAAAAATCAGCCTGTCTTAAGTAGTGTTTTTGGTTATGAAATTTTCTATTGGGCTTTGATTAAAGGTGTTATCACCATTTTTATGTTGAAACAATAAAGAGATGAAAGTTGGACAACAAGACTTGGTGAGCAACGTAAGTTTTTGGCGTGTACAAGGTAAATCTAGTTATTATCTTTTAGTGCACATGCCATGTAACTTTCTAGCATCATTCTTGTTTATTGGTGAAGTAGTGACAAAGGTGATCTTGACTTATTTAATATGTAGTAGTTTCATTTAATGGGAGGTCTTACATGAGGTAGTAAAGTACATATAAGATGAACCTTTTATTGTATAAATTGTACTGTGATGTTGTTAGAATTGAAATTTTACTTGTAATTTTACAGCTAATATAAGTTAAAGGTTGTTGAATTATGTAAGTTGGTTGTAAAAGTTTTAAAATAGATTAGTTGTTATATAATAATGATGGATGACTTGATATTCATATTGGACTCTGACATGCGTATTGAATATAACATGATTCCCAATATAAAGAAAATCTGATGTCAGAAATGTTGAAATATTTGTTATGTAAAAATAAACTTTGAATTATTAGTATTGAATGTTGAATTGTGTAAAATAAAAATTGAGTATTTGTATGTAGACATTTACTTAGATTAATTTGTTCACTGTAAGTTAATATAAGAGTTGTCAAGTAGCTCTAGAAAGAAATTGTTCTGTTTCTTTCATTATAGTGGTAAATTTGTGAGAAGTGTTAATAGTATCATGAAGTATAAGGATGGAAATGTAGTTGCTAGAACCATAACAGAAGGATTGATGCATACAAAGCTGAGATCATTGATATCATTTTAAGTTTGCCATAGTGATAATGAAAGTGACATAAAATTTACAATTGAGATTGATTCAAGCACATTGATAGATCTTTGTGATAGTGTTGGAATGGAACAATTGTTTGAGTATAATGGAAGAATTGCTCATGTGCATGTTGCTAGACAGGTTGCACTTGAAGATAATCCTCAATAGTAAATGTTGACATTTATGTCAATTAAGTTAGAAAATATCTTGTCAAAAATACTGGATTATATGTTGTGCAAACTTGAACATTTATTTGTTTATATTAAATGTTCAATTGTGTAAAATATAAGTTATTGATGCAGAGCACTAATAATGTGGCAATATTTGTAGATGCAGGATAGACCAATTTTTACCATTTTCATTTAGAAGTTCGCTATCTCTACAGCATTAGGATATTGATTTGGAAGGCTTCAGCTTGCCCAATTTTAGAGAAAGCATTCTACTACCTAGTGCAGAAGATAATTTAGCCATTCAATGCATTCCTACCCTTATCCTAGAAATGAATGTTGGCAAGTGGATGAATTGTTTTGTACATATCAGACTTGAGATATGATGTCAAATTTCATATGAGTATTTATTTTAATAGTTAGGCTAATACTAACATAAAATTCTCCATATCTGATATAATTGTAATTCTTATTTCAATGAAAGCTTGTTGATTATTATCGTTTGCATAACTTGTATGGTTTATTAAACATATCGATTAACTGAACATGCGTGAACTTTTAGTTGAGAATATATGAATATTATGTTGTACATAATAAATATTGTACTGTACATTATTTGAGTAATCTAATACATTTTTAAGCCTATTGATCAACTGGACACATATAGCATTTCAGTTGAAAATATATAAACATTATGTTGTATATGGTAGATATTAAGTTGTACATTGTTTACATAACTTGGTACATTTTATCAAGCCCACTGATCAACTAAACAAAAATAGACTTTCAGTTGAGAACATATGAGTATTGTGTTGTGTATAATAAATATTATATTGTACATTATTTGCATAACTTGATACATTTTCAAGCCTACTGATCAACTAGACACGCATGGACTTTCAATTGAAAATATATAAACATGGTGTTGTGCATAGTGAATATTATGGTATATATTATCTGCGTAACTTGATACTTTTTATTAAGCCTACTGATCAACTAAACAAAAATGAACTTTTAGTTAAGAATATATAAACATTATGTTGTGCACAGTATATAATGAATATTATGTTATACATTATCCGCATAACTTGGTACATTTTTAAGCCTGCTGATCAGCTGAACACACATGGACTTGCAGTTTAAGCATTGTGTTATACAGAGTGGATATTATATTGTACATTGTTTGCGTAACTTGATACATTTTTAAGCCTACTGATCAAATAGACACACATAAACTTTTAATTAAGAATATATGAACATTATGTTATACATAATAAATATTGTGCTATACATTATTTGCTTAGTACATTTTTAAATCTATTGATCAACTAGACACGTATGAACTTTCAATTGAAAATATATGAATATTGTGTTGTGCATAGTGAATATTGTGTTATATATTGTTTGCATGACTTGATACATTTTTAAACTTATTAATTAACTGAACATGTATGAACTTTTAGTTAAAATATATAAACATTATATTGTGCATAGTAAATTTTCAATTAAGAATATATCCATACCAGCAATGGTAAAAAATGGTAGAGCGACTACTCCCAATCTCTCATTTCATATTCCTATCTACACGAACTTGAGTGTGGCAAGGCTTTGACCTTCAAAGGCGACTTTGCCGAACTCTGAAGACAACCTACCTTCTCATTCAAGTACGGCAACCTTTAAAGACAACTACTACTCAAACTTTCAACACGACAAGGGTCATATGGCTTTGTCCAACCCTTTTCTTTTTGTTATTCCTCCAAAGACAGCATTTAAAGATGAAACTAGAAAGTAAAAAGAAGAAGACAGAGAAGAGGCTATTGCTTTCATGCAGGTTGTTTTCAAATTACGAGCAAAATTGTACTTTCATTCTTAAAAAAAATTGCAACAAGAGTCCTTAATTCTGCAGTGTAATATCAAAATTTTTCAGGCCCAAAGTATAATAATGCAATTCTCCCTTAATTAAATAAAGGTTTAACGTGTGAGCTATTTGCTCATTGGGAACGAATATTCACCAAAGAGGTATATGACATCACTGTTTTCATCATGTTGTTGGCCAGCTAAGAAGAAATAAGAAATCATCAAAGCAAAGAATTTAGTATAATTTTACATTATAACACTTATATGTAGGTTCGTTCTCATGCTTCTAATAATCTAGTCCAATGGAAAAGAAACATAAAAGCTTACAAGCAAAACTAACAGCAATGCCGCAGCATATTTTTAATGTATACTTGACATATAGCTGAAACTGAGACGTCCAAAACTGAATGAAGGATATATCGATGCACAGCCACCTTCCAATAACTAATCCTCACCGGTCACCATGGTTTATATCAATGATAAATTAACAATAGAACAGAAAAAGATCCAATATTGTCTTGACTAAAAGAAGATCAAAACCTTTCAGCCAGTCTAACAGTCACTGCTCTAAGTTTTGAATATACCTTCCCTGCTGGTGATCCCAATATTAGGCTACAAAGAGAATCTCGAGCTATCTTAATGTTGGCAAAAGATCCCAAGATGTGAATTTTGGTATCAGCAATCACAATCCTTGTCTTTGTAGCATTCTCGATTGCAAACTTTGTTTTACCACCTTTGCCAGATAATCTTCCTATGGCACGAGACAGGTGGTCCCCTCTAAGTGTTTTAACATCCTTTATCTCAAAAGATTCAACATAGAGCTCATCTAACCGCAGAAGGGCAATGGCATCCATGACATCAAATCCCAGCATGAAAGCATGTACAAAGTCAGCACACTTTTGCAGGTTACTAATGTCCGGTGTATCTGGTCTGGTCTTCAACTCTACCTTCCGAGCCTTTAAATTCATACGGATGTCAATTTTCATCTGTTCATATACTGGAGTATATATATCCATCCAAGCTTTCTTGAGAGGAGTATAACGGTGCTGCGGAACAGACACTTTGCGGAACTGAACACGACCATCAGACATCTCATGAGGTTTCAAAGGCTCAAACTTAGGCTTTGGTGGCAAAGCTTTGGGTTCGGATGGGACGGCCTCAGCTTCCATGGAAGAAGATGCCTTGTTGGACTCCATGTTGCAACCGTTTCAAGAGCTACCCACAATAAAGTTGATTTAGAACCTACAGAAATACACATGAAGCATAAGTTGAGACGCCAAATCCACAGCTAAGATTAAAACTACTTTGGCAATTTTAATTGGTTCTTGTGCGGGTTCTCCCCTGCCACAAAAAATTAAAATTACTTCAGCAATCATATTTAATGCCATATCAAACAACCGTCAATTCTGATGTTGTTTCTCGATCTTAATTATGTTCTTGGCAGGCACTGTCAACTAAGACCTGTACTAACTTATATCTCTTCCACGAAGCCAGTCCTTCCGGCATTCAGCGCCTCCTCATATGCTAGACCACTCCAATATTTGAGCCTTTAGGGTTTTCACAGTACCATTAATTCCATTACGGACTAAGTTGAGTTCAAACTTCCTAGTACTACCATGAGACTAAATTTGATTTCTATAACCAACTCTGATTTTGCAAATTGCCTTGCACTATATTTTTACATCACGACAGAAACATTGAGATGCTTGGTGGAAATTATGTTTATTCAATGACAAAAACATTAATAATTAACGATATTTCAATAATCCAATTTTGGATTTAAGTTTTTTGTAAACCAAAATTTCAAAACTGAGTGAAAGGACTTAATTGAGCTCTTGACTATTTGTCTTCACCACTTCTAGCTTAAGTTGAGCTTGTAACTTGTGTCGACCTTCAACAGGCTTTTTAATGGACCAACCATGAAAAACTCACTGGAAGTTTAAAAAAGGGTTCAAGTGCATGGTTACCCATTAACTTTATAAAAGATGCCAACATTCACCAATCCTTTAAGTTCTATTCTTAGAACTTAAAGATTAAGGTCAGGTTATGTTAATGAATGGGAGAAGGTTGGCCTCTTTTATTGTTGACTCAATGCCGGGAGAAAAAGTTCATGGTATTTTTGCACCTTAATAATAATTAGGCCAGAAAAAATCCAGTAGGAATTCAAGTCCATTTAATTTAACATTTACACCACACAACCAAACTGAAAATACTCATAAACAAAAGGCGCCAAAAATTCATGGGATCCGAATGATAGCATACAGGGGGGGTTTTATTTCTCCCCCCTCTGATCCTCCAGTGGAGGATTCTACATAAAGATGACAGGTGGAAGAAAAATCCGTTGAAACCTATATGGGTGTTTGGAGTTTATAATGAAAGGACATTGCAGTATCTCTATGAAGTACGTAGCTAAACGAAAAACAAGGCATGACCCACAGAACAACAACTCTGGCCATGTAGGAGACACACAGATGTAGACCATTCGAAAAAGAGCATACTGCATAGCTCCTGCTCAATCTTTTGTTTTCCTCATTTAAATATTCTTAATTCGCCATTGTTCGTACTAGTATTAAAAGAAATAAAAATGCAAGAAGAAGAAGAAGAAGAACGAGAGTGGTAGACATACAAATCAAAAAGAACAAATCACCTGCGTCGGCCGACGGAGGACAAGAAGAACTCACGCACGAGTCTGCCTCACTCTAGTCACTCACGCTCGCGCACGACAAGTTGAGTGTCTATCCCGGTGAAGCTAGGACGACGAAGCAAAGCCGCCTGGACGCTTCACGCTAGGGACATAGAGAGAGACGAGTTTTAGGTTAGCTGCGATATTAAAGGATTTTTTTGTTTTGCCAAAAAAATTGGGCTGGGTTCTTAGACCTTAACAACTGGGCTGAGTTGGCCCATATTGATGCATCATATTGAAACATTTTACTATGATTATTATTATTTTCCAGAATGATGCTACGGTAAAAGTATTTTTAAACTTTAAGCAATTAATTAGAAATCAATCAGTCATGTCATGCGAAATATTTTGCCTTTTTTTGATATCTCATAGTTCACGACATGAAAAAATAAGGAAAAAAAAACTTATATACATAACCTCATATATTTAAGGTGCTTGTTTTTAATTAAATTAAAACATGTGTAATTTTTTACAGATTATTTATTTTATAACAAGTTCTTATTATTAACATTATTAATACATTAAAACTCATATATCTTAATTTGATTAGATAAAAGTATAAGTCTTACACAAAAAATAACCCTCTTAAAGGATCACATTAAAACTTGTTTTCCAAATTTATGAAAAGGATGCATATTTCCTTAAAATTATAGAATGAAGTAAGTGAATGCAACAACTTGGCATTGATTTGGTGGACGAGATTGTTTTTTGCTTCCTTAAGTACGATGACCCAAGTTTGACATTATGTGTACGCTTAAAAAAAAAAAAAACAAAACAAAACAAAGAAAGAAAGACCTTTGAAAGAATTCCTTTGATTTAGGCCTGCCAGAAGACGCTTGGACTTGTATTTGTTGTCGGCTAACTTGGAGGTTTGGTAATGCACCCATGAAAATCACGCAAACAATCAAAAGGGAAGAGCTAGAACAATTTATGTTGACCGTTGTAAAATTATCATATTGACAAACAGTCAAATACACGCCATATTTAATGCTGGACCCATGATTTAACAGATAAGAACATTGAATTACTCCCATTTATGTCGAAGTTGACATGAATATATTGTGATGTATTTATTGTAATTAATAATATATTCCCTCCATATTTAAATATAAGATAAAAATAATCAACTCACGTAATTTAAAAAACTGTTTAATCTTAATAATTGTATCCAAAATAGAAAAATTTATATTAAAATAATCTTGTAATTAATATTAACTTTTTTATCTAATTTACTAATACTATCAATTTATGAGAGGTAATTTGAAAAAAATGTAATAAATATTTTTTGAAGTTTGTATTATCATTTATAAAAAAAACAAGGCAATAAACAATAGTTTTTTTTTACAATTAAAAACGCAGATAGTATATCACATTACATTTCAGTGAATAGTGGCCCAAATTCATTGAAAAAAAAGGCCCATTAAGGCACCTTTGACATTGGGCCTGGTGTCTGACAAGTTGATTGGGACAAAAAGAAAGATGGCATTTTTTTTTTTTACTAAAAGATGCATATATTAATCAAAAGAGGTTACAAGCTTTGACGGTTAATAGCATGGATATTATCATCTTCCGCTGCCTCTTGAGGAAGAGGTAGAGGGAAATCATAAGTACAAAAATAGAAGTTAAACTATGAGCTAAACTCGCAAGATAATTAGTAATCGAGTTATAGTTCTTACTAATATAATGGATTACAATATTTCAATTTTTGTGATAAAGTAGTCGAGCATCCTCAATAATGCCCTTAAAAGGGTGCTCCTCAATAGACCCATACTGTAGTAATCGGATGGCTTGAATGCAATCACTGTGAATCTCCACTTCTCTGAAACCAATGGACCAGCAAGTTGAAGGCCTTCAATCATAGCCATAATCTGTGCCATTTCTGGAGGAATGTTAATTAGCTTATAGTTGAAACCCTTAACTTAATTTTCTTGCTTATCCCAAATAACGCCACTATAACCACTTTTACTACCAGCCTTCACGGAATCATCCACTTCAAGTCTAACCACATCCTTTCCTTGATGAGGTTTTGCTCGAGAAATTGTCTTATAATTTAAAAAGGGAGCTAAATGAATAAGATCAATGTCCCAAGAGTGTGATGATTTTCTACAAATTCACTATCAAAAATCTTCCTACATCTTTTAACCTAAATATCCTAACACATATAATTAAACAAGATATCTCAATTCACCTTTTTCATAAAGCCTTTTCCTGCATCTTTAGAAAGGTTCTAATCAACACAATAAGCTCCAGTAAGGGCAGTAAACATATTCTAGTGTCTCTCTTGAACAACTTCTTTCCATTTGTTGCGAGCATACAGACCATCACGTAACAAATGAATAGTCTTCTAAGGAATTACATCCAATTGGGCAGCTTTGCTCAATTTTTAGTCCTCTTCTTTATCTCAGTTCCATCGTATGAGCTCATCTGTGTGCAAACAACCACATAAAAGACTTGATCTTCTCAAGCATTGACCATCTACAAATTTTTTCCAAATACTATCATTGTTCCTTCTTACACCTATAGAAATAAAACAATACGTAGATTTAACATTAAAACAAACATCTGAAGACGGTTTTCAAAAGCATTTATCCTCTTTCCTCACTAGGTGGGTGGGCACAAGTAATGTAGGCAACAATGTTAGGCTGGAACAAAAATTAAGCTTTCATAAGTTCCACTAGCCACTTTGATCGACATAGTCCATTACCTTCTCATCTTTATCAACCATCCCCTCTCTTCTTGTCACAAGTTCAATAAGGGGTATATTTATTATAAACTAGTTTTCAAACCAAAAATATATGCTCCTACCATCTCCTACCTTTCCCCTCAAGCATTCCTTGAATTTTCCCCAAACCTCACAAAATCCCTTCTAGGTGTAAGAAGAATTTTTCCTCCTGCAGACCTTAGGTATGCTAGAATTTTGACACTTATATTTGGCTTTTAAAACTTGAACCCATAAGGCATCTTCATCATTAACAAGATTCCATTAAAGCTTCATAATGAAGGCCTTATTTTGTCGTCTAAATGACTCAATGCCAAGTCTTCCTTCCTTCCTTTCTCGTGTCACATTATCCCATAAGATAAGGTGGATTTTTTTTTTCAATCCCCTTCATCACCCCACAAGAAATTACAACTCACACATTCAAGCTCATTTAAGAGCTTCTTCAAGAGAAGCCTAGTTTGCATGTGGTATGAGGACAAGGTCGCCAAAACTACCTCGATGAGTGTTGCTCTACCAACCATATTAAGAAATTTCCCTTTCTAGGTCGATAGCCTTTTTTGACACTTCTCAATAATAAGGGCAAATAACACAAATGACACCCTTTTAAATAGGAGAGGGATGCCCAAGTATTTTCCCAAATCACTAGTTAAGATCACACACATTTGTCTACTTAAGTCATGAGCTTTAGAGAAGTGAACAGATTTGGAGAAACACACTCTAGTCTCTGTCTTGTCCATTTTTTGTCTCAATGCTTCATAGAACCTTTCCATACATGCCATAAGAGTCTCCACTTGGCTAAAATATGCTTCCTCCAAAATGATCAAATCATCCTCATAAGATAGATGGAATATTTTAAGAGCTCTTACAACAACTTAGATCGAGGGTCCAAAGTTGATCCTTAACAGCATCCTTTATAATATGATTTAATTTTTCCATACATAAACTGAAAATATGGGGAGATATGGGATTCCCTTGTCAAATTCCTCTAGTTGGCTTGAAGCTTTCTATAGGATTACCATTCTATAAAATTTGAAAAGTTGAACTTTTTATGCAAGACATAAACACCTTACTCAAGTGGGGATTCAAACCAATTTTACAAAGAGTGTCATTAATAAAGTTTCAATTCAACCTATCATATGCTTTTTCCATATCAACTTTCACCACCATAGTTCCTTTCTTCTTTGAAAGTTTTATTGTGTGAATAGTTTCGAGGACAATAATAATATTATCACTACTCTGTCTTCCTGTAATGAAGCTACATTGATGTTTTCCTATTAAAGTGTCCATCACCTTGTGAAGTCTCCTACTAAGTACTTTAGATAGGATTTTTTAGCTTATACTACAAAAGGAAATAGGTCTAAAATCTTTCATGGTTTCTAGTTTATCAACCTTTGGAATGAGAACCAAGTGAGTGGACTTGATGTTCTCCAACTTATCTGGATCCCTAAACATGTTCTTCACCAGTGAGCAAACATCATCACCAATAATGTGCCATAATTCATGATAGAAAAAAGCTTGGATCTTATCTAGCCTTAGAGCCTTGAAGGCACCTAAGTCAAAGGCAACCTCTTTAATCTCTTAATTACTACTTCAAGATGGATTTCCTTAACATTAAGGGCATTCAAACAAGGAAATTTATGTCTTGTTGAGAGAGTAGGAAGATCTAAGTTGTCCCCTTCAAATAGAGTTTTGTAGTATCTCACTACCAATTCTTGCAATTTTTATCAAAAAAAAAATATAATTTTATTATATAAAATTTTTATCTAAGCTATCCCCTTCAAAAGAATTAATATAAAATGTAAAATTATTATCAAAAATATATATAATAAAAAATTTACAATAAGTTGAATTATTTATAAGATAGTAATAATGTCATTCATTGAAATTTTATATAAGCACGGATCAAAATGTAAACTATATTTCAAAAGAGTAGAAAATGAATTTTTAATTTAATTTTTGAAATTTTTTAAAAAATACTTATTATTAAGTGGTTCAATTTTTCAGCATCTTAAAGATTAATATGTCCGAAATCAAATCAGAAATAGATGCTTTAGGACGACAGACCACATGGAGACAAAGAGATCAAATCCTAGTGATATCCTATATTTACCTTCCAAACCAATCAACTCAGATGGGCCATATATGGGGATCGAATCATCACCCATTAGTCATTACTTGTTGTTTCATTTAATGACAATTTACTTTATAACCCTTCTGATCTTTATTATAAAAATCTTTAACTATCTCATTGACATCAAATAGATTTGATTAAGTTTTTAATTTTATCTAAAAATATAATAAGCTTTCAATTTATTTAGATCAAGACATGTTTTTAAGCTCAAATAATGATTATAGAATGCCCACTAACAAGACAATTAACAATGGGATTTGAACCCATGACTTTAAAGGTTATGGGCTAAATCTTTAGCTACTAAACCGGTCTTAGTTTTTAATATGTTTTTGCACTCTAAGAATAAGTAAACAGAAACGGGGAAAGTAACCCGCGAGCTAATACATCATAATTCCATCTACTTTAGATATATCTTGTGTTCACTTAGATTGGTAAGAACTAAGAACTTTAGGACCTAAAAACAAGTAGGAACCTTTTCATTCCCAAACAAAACCAATAACCACCCCAAAGTTTGCTATTCCTTGTTCTCTTTCTCAAACACCACCTGAAAAAGAAATAAACGTGTCTGTCTGTCCATATCTGCACACACACATATATCTATATTACAGTACTCACTATTCACAAGTGTATAATTGTTAATATTGGAGAAAAAGATGATGATTGCCTGTGACCACCACGGCCTTCTCTTTCCTTTTTAAAATTAATGCGATGCATGCAACTTCTGGTGCACTAGCAAAAGAAAATAATTACATCTGACTCTGATGTCTCTCTTGTTTTTGTTTGTCATTGTCATTACATATATAAAATACTTCTGCATGCCAGCTAAGCCGGTCCTGGCAGATTTGGTCCTTGTCACGCTACAATATGGCACTTTGCTTCCTCATTACCAAAGCTAAACCCTTTTCTTAATCACCCTCCCATTAATTAAACCAGTTACATCAAATATTTAAGCTTCCAGATCCACTTTCTTGGTTCTCTTTATTAATCTATTTAGTTCTGATCTGCCTTCTAACGGACTCTTTCCGCATATTACTTTCTTCACATGTGACACGGGCTTCCAAAAACTATTGTTGTTTTATCAATTGTATCTTCTTTAATAATCTCCAATATTCCCCATAACATAAAGGCTTGAAACTCTTAAGTTGCTTTGTGTATAATCTAATCTTTAAGAACACTTGAATAGGATGAAAAAATGACAAAAATGATTATGGTCTAATATTTTTACATAAAGCCTTGGTTCAAAGTGGTACTTTTAAACCTTACTGTTTTGTATTTTGATGTCTTCTCTTTCCTTAACTTTTAAACTTATTAGTTCGGTTTTAAATATTATCTGACTTCGAATTTCAGCTTTTTAATATTGACCAAGTATACACACCATTACACCAAGGACTTCACAGTAATCAGCTCGCCTCCATCATTGGTTTGTTTTTTTTTTTTTTTTTTGGTGCAAATTGGAGTCTCCTTCTCTATAAAAAGCCGACGCGTTTCTAACTAACAAGCCTGCACTTTAATAGGCCATTTGAGATATACGACAGAAAACAGCCACTTAGAAAATGAAACATACAATGGATGTTACAACCTTACCTGTTGTATTCATTAAATGTCCGGTCCATGTTCCTATACATTTAGGGCTACCCCACAAGGCCAAACCTCAAAGAAATCAATGCACATGATTCTCTGGATCACTGCCTTGCAGATCCAAAGCACACATCGAAAGCGATACTAAGAAAGGAATAGCCAGCTACTAAACAACTAAGCACAAGATAACGATCCTCTAAACCAGTCTCCGTATATATAACCCAAATCTGCCATTCCTTTCTCTTCATCTCTGTATACAATTCTAAAGATGGAATTTTTGCAGAAAAAATTTCTATTTTCAGCTCTAGTCTCTATCCTCTGCTTTGCTGCTGAGGTTTCTTCACATAACAGGTTTTATACACCTCCAAGTCTCACGCCTTTGACTGGTTCTTTTCCTCGTGTTCCAATTGATCGTGCGTTTTCTAAGTCTTTTGGGGCCTCAAATATTCAGTATCTCATTAATGGGTCCACGGCCACTTTGGCTCTTGACAAAACTTCAGGTTCATTTGAACATGAATTTATATGATGATTCTCTTAAAGTTTGAGTCTTTAGAAACTTCTTATGATACCCTTTTGATTGCTTTTGCTTTTCAGGCTCTGGTTTGGTCTCACAAGGCAGATACTACTATGGATTCTTCAGTGCAGCCATCAAACTACCTGCTGGTCTATCATCTGGTGTTGTGGTAGCCTTCTATGTAAGCTTCAGTTCTTATCTCATGAACATGACACTTGAAAATTGCAGTGTCTGATTTGTGTTCACTATCTCTCTCTCTCTCTCTCTCTCTCTCTCTCCGCGCTTCTTCAGCTTTCATCAAAACCTGTTAAGGATTGAGATCTTCTGAATCTTATAATATGGTTATCTCACGAGGAAATATCAGTTGTCAAATGCAGATAAGTTCCCTCACAATCATGATGAGATAGACATTGAGCTCCTGGGGCATGACAAGAGAAATGATTGGGTTATTCAAACCAATATGTATGCCAATGGAAGCGTCAGCACTGGAAGAGAGGAGAAGTTCTATCTCTGGTTTGACCCCACAAAGCAGCACCATTACTACAGCATCTTATGGAACAGCTATCACACAGTGTAAACCACTTTAAATTATGTTCCTTTATCAAGTTAAAGAAATAGGAATCTTCTTTTAAATTAGCTGAAATCCTTTTTTAACATGAATACTTCAGGTTTTTGGTGGACAATATTCCAGTGAGAGAGTTCATCCACAGCAATTCATATCCTTCTATATACCCAGCAAAGCCAATGTCAGTTTATGCAACAATATGGGATGGATCAGAATGGGCAACACATGGAGGAAAATACCCTGTGAATTATAAGTATGCTCCATTTGTTGTGTCTTTCACTGAAATGGAATTAAGTGGCTGCATAGTCTCAGATCCTTCAGAAACACCATCAGCTTCTTCTACATGCTCAAAGTCGTCGTCGCCTTCTTCAAGTCCTTCAAGCTCGGACCCTGTGAATGGACCTGAGTTCTCTAAGCTGTCTCAGCAGCAGATTGCAGCCATGGATTGGGCAAGAAGGAAACTCATGTTTTACTCTTACTGTCATGATAAGCCCAGGTTCAAAGTCATGCCTCCAGAATGCCACTGAAGCATACACACCTATATTATCATTTAACTTTATATATATATGGATTTTTTAACAAAGTATACTTTTTCACCAACCCGGGGTGGGGCGGAAGGAATAATGTTGTGTGTTTGATTATTTGGCTCAAGGGTTGGAAATTTGGAATAAAGATCACTAAAGTAAAAGATCAATTCAACGGAAATTGTCTATCATTTTTTTAGTAGAGAAGGGGAATTATCTTTTTTTTTTTTTGGCTTGAGGACTAAACTAATATGGTACTAGTGGATTTCACCAAACTCTCTAATTTATACAACTAATCTTCTTTCGTTAGGGGAATTGTTGCTTCAGTAATAATAAACATAACACGCTAGATAGTGATTTTTCTCATCTTTAAGATAAATTTATGAAAAGTTTTAAAATTTTGTTTGGCTAAATTGTTAAAAAAAAAGGTCATATGCAAAAAATATTTTTAACTTGTAAACAGAGATTCTAAGTGTCAATAGGTGCTGTTATTTGGTTGGAAAAGAATGGGGACTAACTTATGCAAAACCTCTCAAATTGTTACTATCACTATTATTACTTTTAGACAAACTTTTAATTTTGGAGCATGGATAGTTGAGAATATGAAGTTCATTAAATTAAGATTGAATGAATAAAACTTAAAAATTCATGGATCCAGAATATATGGTGTTAATTTTTTGCGTTTGGGAGTTTATGATGGGTATCGAATTCCTATTCTGATTCAGTTTAGCTCGCTTGGTTCTCTTTGGAAAGCCACTTGACATTCATTGTTCCAATTTCAATTATATTGAAGAAAAAGTGTCTTTTAATGGAAGGTTGAGGCCTCTGGTGGGTATCAGAGGCACATGAAACTGAGAGGAAAGACAGAATATACGTAAAACCAAACAATCAATTCTGAGGGACATGGCCATGTGGCTCCAACCTGCCCCAGAGTTTCATTTCCCTGATGCTGTCGTCCACAGGCGTCAATGCCTCGTGCCTCAACTATACTATTCAAATAAAAACACAGAAATATTCTTGACTTTACCCCTCCCCTGTCCCTTTGTCTAAATTAATAACAAATCATCATTTCCAAACAAACTCTAAACTTCTAAACTTTAATTAACCCTTAATGCTTAAAAAAATCTTAGATGGTGACGGTGATTAAGTTGAGTGGAACAGACTGTTTCTCTTTAAGTAAAGGTCAATCACTCCAACCAGATCTCATATTCATCTTGCGACTCAAATCAACTCACTCTAAAAAATCCAAAGCAAGCTCAACTTCATTTAAGATTGATCATATCATGAAATATTTTAACTTCTTGGTTTTACCCCAACATAAATAGGTAAATGACAATTTACGAAACCAGTTTGCAGGATTTATGACATTCACTTTATCAAGGGCAAGTTGTCTCAACAATAGTATCGCCTTCCCTAATTGGAAGAGATCCCCAAAACAAACTTGACGATATGTTAGAATGCATTTGTATAATCTGATTGTATAAAAAAAAATCGATAAAACACACTCCACAGAATTAATATGCATTGAAACACAATAAGAGTGGCACAGAAAATATTTTGCTTCCGGAGGTAATGTTGGGAAAATAAGACTGGACCGGAGAAAATGAAAGAAAAAGAAAACTCTGGGAGACGTGTAGCATACAAGAATTTCGTCATCGTCTTCATGAAGAAGCTTATTTATTGGTCTTTGACAAGAGAAAAGGGGGAAGAAGAAGAAGAAGCTACATGCATGTTCAAAGCCATGCTGGGTTCTCCAAGGGAGTAACCACGGCCTTCACTTGCAAGTAGTTTTTAAGACTGTAAATCCCTTTTTCTCTGCCTTGCCCACTCATCTTGTACCCTCCAAAAGGAATTGCAGCATCAAATATATCAAAGCAATTTACCCATACTGTCCCCACTCGCAGTGCTCGAGTCAGAGTGTTTGCTGTGGCTATGCTTTTCGTGAACACTCCGGCTGCCAGGCCATAGCGTGAGTTGTTTGCTCTCCGAATCACTTCATCGAGGTCCCTGAAATCAACCAAGAAATTAGTGCGAGACACGGACAGAGATAACGAGTGGATGTGAAAGTCTTGATCCTTGAAGATGTCACTTTTCTCAATCAAATTCCTCATTTCTTCAAGTCCACATCGTAGTCCTTCAAATTGACTTCCATCAACATGACAGTACTCACATTTACTGAGCACAAGGACAATGTAACAATCGAACTATGAATTTCGTTTTGTTCTTAAGCCATGTCAGAATTGTGGACAACAATGAGATGCCTTAAAATGGATAATCAGAAGAAGAAAAATGACATCTTTGGATAACCAAAACTTCAAACTGCACCAAAAAAACATAGTCCGCTAAAGAGGGATCACTGCACTCACTTGTATTTCAAAATAGATTGCACAGGGCCAAATATCTCATCCTTCGCAATCGACATATTGTCCTGAATGATTCTATAATAAGTAACCCTTGAAACCATGTGTTCAGTTATTTATATCTTATATAAGGTAACTCTGCAAGTAAAAGATATACCTGAACATTTGTAAACACGGTGGGCTTGATATAGAAGCCTTTATCTCCTAGTCTCTCTCCCCCAGTTTCTAGAGAGGCTCCACTTTCAACACCAGATCTTATATACTTCAGTATCTTCTCAAATTGTTCTGAATCAATCTGGTTGTTTGGATTATACATGAAATTGTCAGTATGTGTGTGTTTGATTGTTCAACAATAAAACAGGACGAAATAACCAATTAATCATTTTTCTTCAAACCATCAAGTACATAAATAGGTTACCCTATAAAAGGTTCGTTGCAATATACCTGAGGACCTTGCTCTATTCCCCCCTTGAATGGATCACCAACAGCACGTTTCAAAGCACGTGCCTTGGCTTTTTCAACGAATTCATCATATATACTTTCATGCACAAATGTACGAGACCCAGCACAGCAGCACTGTCCCTGTAGTCAAATGGATGTTCGTCAATCAAATTTTAAGAATAATTCTGAGACATGACTGCTAGCAAGATGCCAAGATCCGACCTAACTATTACATGTTACACACCTGATTAAAGAATAATGCAAAGTGTGCTAGCTCTACGGCTACATCTACATCAGCATCTTCACATACAATGAAGGGGGATTTCCCACCAAGTTCCAGAGTTACAGTCTTGAGATTACTTCTTGCTGCCAGTTCAAGGACGATTTTTCCAGTATCAGTTGATCCAGTAAAAGCAACCTGCAAAAGGTATCAAAATTTGAGGCTCCACGGCCATCATCCTTATAATCCATGTGCAAGAGTTAATTATGAAATTAGCATTTGGAACTTCTTTACAAGACGAAGTCTGAGATATATCAATGTCAAATTAATAAAAGGATTATCATGAAAAATGTTTTTTCCTAAGCAACCGGTCTAACAACAGTCATCTTATTTTGAGATAGAAACTCATTCTTGGTGCCATGAAATACGCCACTAACCGTGAAAGGATTTGCAAAAGTCAGAGTTCCAAAACAGAGTGGAAAACGAAATACCACAAGGGAGGAGGGGATTAATGACTCATAATTGAAACAAACGAGTACTCTTACAAACTTGAGCATCTTAGTACCTTATCGATATCCATATGACTAGCAACAGCAGCACCAGCGGTTGGACCAAATCCAGAGATAATATTTAAAACACCAGAAGGAAGCCCAGCCTGCCAGAGTGATTATAAAATCAGTTTGATGATTGAATATACCTACCACAGTCTATTAATTTCCTCCATCAAAAAAAAAAAAGGACTCAGCTACATGAACAAGTGATTCGACAAAAAGTTTGGTGTACTGTGTATCACTCAATGTCACCCACCTCATGGAATAGCTTAGCTGCATATAAAGCAGATAATGGCGTTTGTTCTGCTGTTTTCAAAACGATAGTGTTGCCACATGCCAACGCAGGCCCAACCTTCCATGCAAACATGAGAAGAGGGAAGTTCCAAGGAATGATCTGACCGGCAACACCAATTGGTTCATGCAATGTTTGCACGTGATGTGGTCCATCGGCAGGAACCGTGAGGCCATGAATCTTATCAGCCCAACCTGAAGAATTCAGACATAGAAGTATTAGAAATTCGGAAGTTACAAAGAATCTATCATACAAGTTTAAGTTGTATATTAGTTGGCCCTCGTACCAGCATAATATCGAATTAGACGAACCAGCATTGGGACTTCAATCTGAGCAGCTTGGGCATATGGCTTCCCGTTGTCCCAAGTCTCAAGTGTCGCAAGCTCATCATTATGCTTCTCAATAAGGTCAGCAGCACGCAGCAATATCTTTTGTCTTTCCTGTAGTTTGCATTTGTAAGACAGGAAAAAACATTGAACAAAGTTCAGAACTTCAGATTTCATGGCTTTGTACGCAGTAAAAAAGCGAAGTTAGAAATTAGCGTAAGAGGTGATTACATAGGCTGTCATTCTTGGCCAAGGCCCTTCATCAAATGCCTTGCGTGCAGCTACAGCTGCTCGATCTACATCTTCAGAGTCACCCTCGGCAACATGTGCAATTACTTCCCCTGTCCTGGGGTCCAATGTTGGAAAAGTTTTGCCTAAAGCCAGAAGAATCCCAGCAGTAACCCAGTAAGATGCCTTTAAAAATTGAATATCCGCTCTGCTTTTTTAATCTCGTAATTGTTCTTTAAATCTTTCAAAGTCAGGTTTCAAACTGTAGATCCTAGTTTCTTGGAAGTATTGAAGGAGATAATGGGAAGGGCAAGTCAAGTTTGACCCCCCAAAAAATATTAAAAAAGGAAAAGAACTCACCGGAAGCAGCATCCACGAATTGCCCATTGATTAGGAGCTGAGTGTGTTCCACTTGAATCGACGGCTTAATCGGTTCTTCAAGAGCAGCAGAAGCAGTACTGTATTTACTCAGCCCTCTACTCAAGTAACCATTCCCACCTAAAGCGTTTGTTTTCAAACATTGATCAGAAAAGGTTTAGAGGCAAAACACGCAATAAACATCCACTAGGAGGGGAACTGCTACTCCAAGCATGTGCGCCCATATTAATATGATTTGTACCAGAAAATAACTATCAAGATGCTACACCTGAAAATAACATGTACTCTCAAAAGGTACTGGGAACTTGTAGTTTAGTCGAGACAAATACCAAACCACAAATCGGGAAATGATAAAGAAACGTTACTAACTGAGGGGGACCGAGGAAGCAATAAATGACAGAAACAGAGCATCGACTTTTCACTGCAATTAAGACCTCCTGGTACGATATTCTCCTCTTTCATATCCCAGCCAGTTACCCGCCCCACAATCCCACATCATTCCCTCGTATTGTTTACTTCCTTAGACTTTGATCCAGTACGATCCACAAGAAATTGAAGTCTAAACTATATCTCAAATCCCCAGTAAATCAACTTAACAGGAGAAAAGAAATTAAAGGAAAAAAAATGAAAAGCTGGGAAGAAGTCGCATCAACATTTGGTTCTGCTGAACAATAGGTTCTGACATTTTCTGAGAAACGAACAGCACCATCAACAAAACAATCAGATCAGCGAGCCGACTGATATGAAAAGATCATGGAAGTGATGAATAATTAATACCTCCTCGGGAAAACAGCGAAGCAGAAGCGAGAGAGCGAGAGAGCAGCCTTGAGATCCTCATCGATGAAGCCATATCTCCCTCTTAGGCTGTTCGTGCTCGCAGTAGTATTATTATTTATGGGAGGGATGACTATTATATACACGAAAGTGTCGGGATAGACTTTAATGAAATAATACAATATAATATTTCTAAATTCTAATTTGAATGAATCCCTTATTCATATCTGTGACTTTACAATAGTTCCAAAACTGAAATTCAAAATTCGACGCACGTCATAATTTTCTCGCCGATTAAAACCAAGTGTACATACATACACAGTGTCTCAACTCGCGAACGCGCACAGTCGCCCGCCCAGGGGAAGACGAAGAAAAGCAAAACGCATGGCATGGGCCAACCGATATGCGCTGCGCACCTACCACGAGATCCTGACGTGGGCAATTACTATTTACTAGTGAAAATCAAATTTATAAAAGGGCAATTGCTAAAAAGGACCGAGATCCTTCAAAGGAAATTACAGTCAAATGAAAAATTACTTGAAGGATCAAAGACCTTAATTCCGTGGTCCTTTTTCCCAAATAATTTCATCCCTGGGTCCTTTTTAGCTAGTTTTCTATTTATAAATTTGATAAATTTATTGTTATAAATAATTAATAAATATACATATCGCTTGTAATTGTCTTTTTTTCCCCGATAACGGCATGTGATAATCTTTTAGCCGCATGGCGTGGGCCTTCCACATTATAGGAGATTGCATGGCATTCATTGCTACAAATACAAAGTACAAACAACGTCACGAGTCTCACCATTTTTGCCTTCGGGTGCGCGTGCCTCATCATTTTTCCTACTTTAGCAGTGCAGAGTATGGGATCACATTAAATTAAATTAAATATTTTTAAAAATCAGATTTTTACCCCTAAATTATGATGTCACAAGGACTATTTCTATGCCAAAATAAAAAACACAAGACTACTTCAAATGATATGGATAATGGATAATGGCCAGATAAAATTTTTAAAATTTTAAAACTTAAGTATCATTTTTATTAGGAAATTTAAGATGTTTAACTTGTAAATGTATGAAATTTAACTTATTAATATGGTAAGAGGTCAACTTGTAAATGTAAAAATTTTGAGTAGTAAATCTTAAAAATTTACTTACAAATACTCCATTTCTTAAAAAATGTATAGCATTTTAACCGAATTTTACTCTTAATAAAGTAGTTACTTGTCTTCAAATTAACTTTATCCTTCCATATAAGTCTTTAATAGAATATTTTACTTTAAAATAAATGTAAAATAATTTATTTAATAGGGAAACTTTTGAAAAAAAAACAATGATTATATCTTAAAAAACTAAAAATACCTTACATTTTTTAATATTTAACTCTTCAAAAAAATATCTTATATTTTTTAACGAAATAAGTATGTGATATTTGATTTATAAATATCAAAAGATTCCTTTCAATCCGAAATATAAGTCTTTTTTTCTCACTAATATTGATTCAAAATATGAATAAATTAATTTTTTACACATTGTATTTATTAATCTAGATCTAGATTCCTGTATTCACTAAAAATTTATGACATTCTCTCACTTGTCATAAACTGAGATTAAAGATAAAAAAATATACATTTTTATAAGAATAAATATTTTATTCCTAAATGAATTATTGTTAAAAGTTACTTATATTTTGAATTAAATGTAGTATTAATATTTCAATACAAAATATTTCTTGATCGGTCAACAACCATTGTTGATCAATCAATGCGGGTTAATTGGTGTCAAAAGAATTGAGGACTTTTGTATTACTTTCTTCGTCTCAAATTATATAATACTTTTAAATAAAATTTCACAAATCAATAAATTTATTAAATATACTTGACAATTTTATTTTTTTTAAATAAAAATATAAACTTTTAAAAATACCCATCACTTGATATATTGGAAAAATAAGTGGTGAAAATTAATTATAGAGAGAGAAAGGGTAATATTAGAATTGGTGCATTTAATGAAATCTTAATCTACTCAAAGTGTCTTATATTTTAAAATAATTTTTTTTAAAAGTGCCTTATAATTTCAGACGAAAAGAGTATTTTATATGATAAATTAACTCTAACCAAATCTCATTGAATTTTAGAGTATTTTTATAAATTTATGAAACTTACTTATAAATAAGTCCCAGCCTATTTGTAATTTTCCTTTCTTAATATACCATTTCATGCCAATTTGAATTAGGATTTATTTATGATACTTTTAAAAATAAGGGGAATGATGTTAAAGAAACAAAGACAATTGAATTAAATCTAAAAAAATAGAAATATAAGATAAAAACATTAAAGGACAAAAATATTAAATTAAATTTAAACAATGACAAAATGTTTGAAAAATCTAGAATAAATACAAAAGTTCCCTTCGTGAATTTGTATAAAAGTTTAACACAATCATTTCATGGTTTGCAATCCACATAGCAAAAATGTGAGAGCAGAGATTCAATAATTTGAAGGGGGGGGGGGTGGAACTTATCAAATATGTCATTACTCGAAATCGTCTTCCCTTACGTACTGAATCTTGTTTGCAAATTTTTATTTTAACAATTTCAAATGATCAAATAAAAAATAATAAATTCTTAGACCTACTCAATAAATCATATTTCATCCTTATTTTAGATTTTAAATTTTTTATTTAACTTTAATTCAATATTTTAGTCTTCTAATATCATTCCCCTAATCTATCTAATGTCATATTCTAGAATTTTAAAATGGACTAAAGGGCAATCTATCTCATAGACTATAGGTCTAAGAGTGTTTGAAATTTTAAATTTATTTTTTTATATAATGTTATCTTTAACTTTTAAAAACTATATAATGTCACTCATATCATTAACAAATGTTAATATTAACTATTAGTTGATTTGAAAATAATAAAAGTTAATCTAAAAAATTACAGACAAAGATCCAAAAATATAAAAAAAATATTATTTTCTGTAATTTTTTAGTCAACTAATTATTAATGTTAATTTTTGTTAATTATGGAAATATCATTATACCATTTTTAATAATTGAAGCCTAACGTTGTGCTAAAGATGAGAGGTCAAATTGCTATTTAAACTCCTTTAAAATTTATCATGTTTCATACTTTTTTAATAAAAAATGTAAGGCATTTTTAACCGAATCTCACCTCCTAATAAAATAGTTATTTATTTTTAAACTAACCTTATCTTTTCATATTTATCCCTATTAAACATCTTACAATAAATATAAAGTCACTATCAATAGATACACTTAAAAAAAAAAACAACGATCACATGTCAAAAAGATTATAAATATCTTATATTTTTTAATATCTAACTTATAAAAAAATGTCTTTTAATGGAGGGAGTATATGGTATCGTGCGAATTTCTGCCTATGCTAATGCTACACCAATCGGTCGGTGTTGAACTCAAACAATCTATAACGCTATCATGAATGGTGGTGCTGATACACGACACCAAATTGAAGAAAACGTGGGCATGATGGATACAGATTTTGTTGCCAATTCAATGCACATGGATCCAATTTCGGAGATATGAAAAAGGGGTTTGCTATTTTTTATTGATCACAGGCAAATCAATCGGTCGTATATATGTTGGCGAGTCAACGAGTTTGAATTCATAGTTCAATAGTGGATGTCATTGCTTAAAGAATATAAATACGAATCTCTCGTATTTGGGGGCTCTTCAAGCTTTTTCCTGTCCGTGATAAGCTTGTTGACAATTACTCTTACTCCTCTTGTCGTTTTTACATGCATGATCTGTATCTACTATTAAAATATGGGTCAATCTGATTTCACTAATACACCATTGAATCAATGCTTTTACAAATTTAATAACATATTTTGTTTATAACTTATCTGATCATAGCTTGATTGTAATTTTGATTACTAACTGCTAACCTTATGCCTTAATTGATATAATGACTGATTTCATTCTCAATATATTATGTCTGAAAAATTTGTTCACTTACATTAAGAAATGTTATTATATTGCTTTATTTATTCAAAAAACATCACAAGTTTTTAACTATACTCTCATGACGTAAAAGAATATAAATATATAAATGTTATTGTGAAAGATAGAGCCAATAAAAACATTAAAAAAAAAAGACTCTCTGTTATCTGTACAAGATCATCATGTTTTTTCAAGTTTCAAGAATCAAGAATATGATTAAAAACAAAGGATAAAAATTGAACATGGTTTCAAAATTTTACAAGACACTTTATAACTGTGAACGCCTTTTGTTTTAGTAAAATAATGACTTATAAAAAGGACAAGGGAAGTATTAAATATTTGTCCATCAATTATTTCCAGCAAATTAAATTCATGTTTTTTATTTTTATTTTTAAATCTAATTATTGTATATTATTTAATTATTGATTAATTGATTATTCTTTTGCATGCTATTTACCTAAGATATAATACTGTAATATTGTCGGGCTTAATTAAGATGACACGCAACATAATTTTTTTCACCGACAAGGGCAAATGTAGGAGAATATGAGAAGGATAAGTCAACGTCATCGAAGAAAGAGGGAAATAAATATTTCTGAATTGTAAGATAATCTTCAAAGTCATCAACCTAACTTACGTCTACGAGGCTACTATTACTTCTACCGGACAAATTCTGAAGTATGCCAAAATGACGTGTCCAATAAAACATAATATTTAGATAATACTAAATACAAATTAATTATGATATTAATAATAAAGTCATCAACCTAACCTACTAGGCTACTATTACTTCTATCGGAGAAATTCTGCCGAAATGACGTGGCTAATAAAATATATTTCCGTTAAAAAGATAAAATATTTTTAATTAAATTTTACTGCCTAATAAAATAATTATTTATTTTTAAATTAATCTTATTTTTTCATTCTTACTCTTAAAAATATCCTATAATAAATATAAAGTTATTATTATTAGAGACATTTTAAGAAAAAAAGATAATGATTACACCCCGAAAGATTAAAAATACTTTATATTTTTTAAACATTTAACTTTTCAAAAAATGTCTTATATTTTTAAATGAAGAGAGTAATATTTAAATAATACTAAATATAAATTAATTATGATATTAATAATAATATAGAAAGAAAATATAAGAAATTAATACAAATTCTGTTATAAAAATAAAATTAATTAATATTAATGATAATTGATCTTTTTTTAAGTATAATAAGGTCCTCATTTTATATCACTTATTCCATTCTCTCTCCAGATTCTCTTCAAATTCAAAATGTCCCATTGGTCAAATATTCTATTTCATTCCAATTTTTTTAAACTTGTTTGTTTAAAATTTTAAAAAAATAAGTTATTTTTAGATAGTTTAAAAATTTTATAAAAAATATTTTGTAGAGATTTTACAAAAAAAAAAGACATTATTTAATGTTCAATTATAATAATAAAAAATGATTATTATGTATCAAAAAATAATTATTAAGTTGTTATTTTTAAATTTTATGATTTCATTGATTTTTATTTTAAAAAATAATTTATTATTCTATTATTTTAAAATTTTATGATATTTTTAGGTATTTCGCTTTTTTAAAATACTTTTTTTCATTTAATGTGTTAGATTTGTTTTTTGGAATAAATAAGGATATAATTATATATGATTAAATGCAAAAACAATACAATCAAAGTAAAAATAAGAGAACAAAGCCACATCCCAAACAAATTAATTTACTCTTTCATTATTCACCACTTACAGCAATCAGATGGGGGATAATCAAGAGCTCAAAAAGAGAATCTGAAACTATGAGAAAAAGTAACTAAAATATTAGCTAAGTCGTTAGCCTCTCGAAAAGTAAAATTAAAAACAAAAGTCTAATTTCTGTTAACAAACTTTTTGACCTTCAAAATATCTTTTCAAAAAGGATGGTCAATAATGAAATCTTCAAGAATCAAGTTGGGAGTTTCGATGCAGTCTGAGTAACTTCCACTTGTTTTAAGTCGAGATTGTAACAAAATTTCAGCCCCTTGGTCAATAATAAAATCTTTGAGAATTAAGTTAGAATATTTTTAAAAGCTACTTAAAGTAATTTTTTAAAATAATTAAAAATCTTTCTTTGTTTTTTTTTTAATGTTTTGCTTGGTGGTTCTGAAAGAAATCTCCTCTTAATCTTTCCTTGATTATATCAGATGTGTACGCTATCATTCCTCCAAGAATCCTCGAGTAATCAAGAAGGAAAAGTGGAGAACACTTGGATCATTAATAAATTAGTTCAGTACCAATTTCCTATCGGAAAAGTAAACCTTCTTTTCAACTTCATCTTGGAAAGTAAACCTCCGACAGTAGTGATCGATTTAATTGGAGGTAAACCTACAGTTGTTCCAAACTTCCAAAAAGTCAAGGGTGCTCCAATACACGTGCAAATCAATGTTGGATAGTTACTAACAACATTAAGTACAAGGCAGAAAAGTTTACCTTCCGTAGTAAGATGTTTCTAGACATGGAATTGTTTACCAAAAACCATAGCATGATTTACTACGTTGAGGAAAACTAAAACGTCTGACTAGTACAATTCAGTTCTTCAAAAACCATGAAAATTTTGTATAGTTACTTTCATATGTCTAATGACAAATTATTCATTCTCAAAACTTTTTGTAAATGCTGATTTCATTTTAATTCGTTATTGTACGTGCGGTAGATTTGAGACTAGATGCTTAAAATATAAAATCATTTATTAATATCAATATTAAAAAAAGATAATGATTATAACTCAAAAGACTGAAAATACTTTATATTTTTAAATATCTAATTCTTTCAAAAAATACTTTATATTTTTTAATGAAGGGAATAAGTTTTAAAGTTTTTCTTAATTCTGATAAAATATGTTAGAAGTGAGTTATAAATAAGATTAGATGAGTGTATCTAAAAATTCAACTAATCTATTACTTTATCCTTGATAAATATGCATACTTTAAAATAAATATTTCAACATTTAATAGGTAAAGAAGGGTAAAAATGAACACAAAAATTATAGAAGTATTTTATAAATAGGATCAAGATAAATATTTTATTTGCCATAAAAACATAGCAAGAAGAGTGAGATATAGCTCCCCAAACATGTCTTACATAATAACATAAACTTAAACTTGAGATGTTGTATTTAAATGACTACTCCTCCAATCCATTTTACAAGTTATTTTGTAAAAATAGTGATTCTAATTACAGGGTATCAAACAAAAAAAAAGAAATAATGTTGATGTTTTATCTTTTAATTTGAAAAAAATATTTGCACAAACAATATGACCACTCATAATTTTTCTATAATTAATAAGAGTGAAATTCAAAAATTGATTTGTTTTTTAATAAATGAAACAATACAATAAACTTTTTAAAGCACGTGATAAATGGAAAAAAAAGTCTCAGACACCTTACAAAAAAAATGTCTCAGACACCTCAAAAATGAAACAATCTTATATTTTTAATTGTTTATTTGTAAACAATTTCTTTATTAATTTATTAAATATTAATAATTCTTACAGACTGCTGGAATAAAAAACTTCACTATTGAATTTTGTTATAACGATTCCTTATATATATATATATAAATTAATAACCATTGATTTAACTATTGTGCACTACAACAGAAGTGAAATTGTAGTGGAAGAAAATTATTAATTTATATTTTCTTTCTATTATTTAATTATGAGACTTACACCATTAAAGGTCACCCGGTTTTACTCAAGTTATTTTGAATTGTTTTCAGTACAATACGTCCATCAGTCAACAATACATAACCTTGGAAAGAGGAGGCTACCCAAATTTGAATAATCATTTTAATGTAGACAAGCCTCAAAACTAAATTAATCTTAATAAATCATTAATTGAAAATAAAAAATCTGGATATTTTAATTCACACGCCCAGCACAATTGAATCAGTACAATTTTCCTCAAGTGAATCTGAATCCGATTTTTTTCCCGTCTGCTCAGCTGGCATGTTTGTATTGGAGCTGCTCCCAAAGAATAGAAGAGACGTACGGCTTCGCTTTGCGTGAACTTGCAAACTAGTACTCATTGGTAACGAGACAATGACCATTCGGCCAGCCGCATATCTTGGAACATGAGTGATTGATCAGAACTTTTCATTCCTTACAAGGTTTTTCCTTTTGTTTTGAACAAACATTCTTTATCAGCTTGATGGCCTAAAATTTTCCTGAAGCATGTGAAAAGGATCAGGATCGTCTTTAAAATTAAAAAATATCATACATATATATATATATATATATACACTCTATGTATGCATGTATATATCTCAACTGTTAAAATTCTCAATTCCATTATCTTACTATTCATTCCATCAAATTTTATTGTTATTAAAGCCCCACATTTAAATTTAAAAAAAACATACATTTAAATCTTTACACTTTACACATATTTTGTTATAAATCTTTTTATTTTTTAGGTATTTTAATTTTCTATACTTTTATTTTTTAGTATTTTAAGTTTCTAAATGAACAAAGTGTAAGGATTTTCGATGAACGTAAAATATTAAAAAAATAAAAATATAACGACCCAAAACGTTGAAAAAAAGTGTAGGAATTTATAACAAAATATGAGCAAAATATAGAGACCAAAAGGTATATTTTTTAATTTTTTAATATTTTTAGTAAATCCTACCATTTTTTATATGAGTAAGGATTTAAAATGCCCCTCAAGTAGGTAAAAAAGGTTAGGATTACCCCTAAATTCAATAAAAAGTTATTTATATCCTTTAATTGTTAATATTTTTGATTCTGTTACCCTGTCATCTATTTTGTCAAATTTCACCTCAGCTCACATTTGATTTTTTTAATATTTTAATGAGTCCCACCATTTTTTTTATATTTTAAATAGGTCTCATCAGGGCTTAGGCCACAACTCTAAGTGAGCCTCTGTTCAAATTTATAAGAATTTAAACTTTACACCATGAGTCTCTAATAGCTCTAAGCTTGATTTTTGTTACTATAATTTCTAATCTTGTCCTCAAATCTACTATTGTTAAATGGTGTCAAATTTTCACCAACCATTGCAGGAACATGGTTTCAATACACTCTTCAACTTAGTCATTTATGACGATAACAAAACTACAATTAGCGTAATGGGTGCTCCGTCATTGCTGCTCCACTTGCTTAAATCCAAGAATGAGCGAACAAGAGAGAGAATGAAGGAGAGAAAGAGAGGGAGGGAGGAGAGAGAGACGAGTATTTTAAAAATAAAAAGAAATATTAAAAAATGATAGGACTTACTAAAAATATTAAAAAATTCAAATGGAATTGACATAATAGATAGCAGGGTATTAGAATTAAAAATCTTCACAGTTGAAAGACATAAATGATCATTTCTTAACTTTAGAGGTCACTTTGATCCCTTTCACTTAGTTGAGGAGTATTTTAAACCTTTAACCTCAAAAAATATAATAAAATATTAAGTGGGTCTCACTACTATATATTATTAAAAATATTTTAAAAATTCATGCGGGCTCCACTAACAGATAATTAACGATAGGGGCATGAAAGATGCAAATTTTTGAGATTGAAAAATAAAATTGACTTCAAGTCAAGTTTATAATTATTTGTGAATTTCTTGTATAGTTTAAGAAAAAAGTGACCCTTAATCCTTATTTATATCTAATTTTTTAATTTAGAATTAATTTTAAATTTTTTTAAGATCTTGCTGTCACACTCATTTTCATATTTCATAAAGATTAATATGTTATTCTCCCAATTAATTATATGCTTAAAATATATTAATGTTTTTTACAAATAATAAAGTTATTATTATTCATACAAAACTAATAATTTTGCTCCTCTATTTTGTCTTGCTTAGCTAGGCATGGAGGAAAAAAAATTAGAAAGAATGACATTGAGGCCTTAAAAAAGAAAATATTTATAATAATGACCCATCAATTTTGTGTCAGATATTGTGTTATAAAAATACAAATGTGTTGTTGTGAAAAGCTGAACTTCAGCCTGTTAAATTTTTTAGGAAATTCTAACAAAAAAATATAAGTTAATATTTTGTTTTTTACAACAACATGTCTGTATTTTCACAACACAATATTCTATGCAAAATTGATAGGTCCTTATTATAGTAATTTTTTTTTAAGCTTTCAATGTCATTTTCCCAAAAAATTACATCCTCTAATTTTCTTTTCTCTTCTCCTCCTCCTTATTATTTTTTAAGTGAGTTGAGCACTGTATAAATTCTAATAAAGATCTCACTGGGCAAAAACAATTGTTTAGCTGCCCGACAATCAACATGGGACCTCACATTACCTCCCCCCCCCCCCCCCAAAAAAAAAGAAAAAAAAAAACACATTGCCTATGTTAAAACAGCTAATAAATATGTTACGATAAAAAGATTCATTTTTATAAAATTAATTATAATTATAGTTATAATATATAACGATAAATATTAGTTGTTGTTTTTAGATTATTTAAAAAGAAAACAAACTGTGTAAATTGACTACTCCTGCTTGTTGATCACCATGTCATGAGTTAATTCTGCACAAAAAATAACTTCCCCGCATGCAGTTGATAGTAACACATCGAGTCTCTTAAATAAAAATAAATATCAAGAGTAAGGGTGATTGTTGTTCAAATTTGGATCTCTGAACCTAAATTGTTTATTCACTCAATAAATATCTCATATGACATAATAATACTAAATCTTTTAATAAAACAACAAATCTTAAATTTTTGAAGGTGACAATGTACATAAAAAGTGATTTGACAGTGAATTGTTAATAAAATCTAATGTTCATAATTGAAATATTTATTGAATGGGTGAATTTAAGTCATTTATAAAAACCAATTGCTTATTACTTTAGTCCCCTGTGGTCAAGTTGATTGCATCCAAGTTTGTTTCCGTAAAACTCTGCATTTCTAAATCCATAATTCCAGCATAAATCTGGTCCTTTTGTCAGGGAAATTACATCTGGACATATCATATATTTTCAAAGAAGGTAGTAAATTGTTTGGAAAGCAATGGAGAGGATCTTTTGCTATCGAAAATTACTTAAAAATTGTTAAAAAAAAACTAAAAACAACTTTTAAAAAGTAATCCGACATTTGATAAACGAATTTTTAAAAACATTGCAAAAAGACTTTACAAAATAAAAGAAAAGCCATTTTGAAAATTTATCAAAGTAGTTTTAGCTTCTAAAAGTGGCAACTAAACATGCGCTATTTTTGCATTAACATCTAACCTAACATCTCCATGACCTAATGGTGCTTAGAAAGCTCTATTTAAAGAAAATACTAGTAGGGCAGCCTAAAATGTGCCAAGAGTCCTGGCAGTTAAAAAAAAGCTTGAATATTATCTAGGCAGGGCAATGTCTAGAACAATAATTAATGAACTATTCTTATTTTTTAATTATACTAGTAGACCCAGACAGTAATTAAGAAAGGTGAATCTTACCGAATTAAATCACTACTTATACAAGAATTATAGTTCAAACTCTCAATTATTTATTTAAGTGATGAGAGTTTTTATCATTCACGCAAATTTTAATTAATTTTTTATGAACTGTTCTAAAACATGTAAGCTAAGTGAAAGTAATCATGGAGATTGGATGACCATGGGAAGAGTAGTAAAATACTAGTAAAAAATGAATTTTCTTTTCACTTCTTAAGGCAGAAGTGGAGAGATGTGAATAGTTGACGCATACTTGAGAAATTCTTACCTGAGCTTGGTATATATACTACACCATTCATATTTTATTTAATAAAATTATATCAAGCTATTCAAATAAATTATTATTATTATTATTATTATTATTATTATTATTTTTAATGATTTTATTTTTTAATAAATTGCCTCTTTCATTTCTAATTTTATTCTCTCTGTATTACAATCAACGGCACACAAAATTAATTTATATTTACAATTACCTAACATCACATATTTTTATTAGACAGCATACGTACTCCATCTTAATTTATAAAATATTTTTAGACATATTTTGATGTTCTAAAATATAATATATTCTGATAAAATAAAATTTTATTAATCATACTTTTTAATATTATCATTCATTTCTTATTATATTTTATCTCTCTATTAAATACTTCTCAGACACTAAAGTTTATATTAAATGAGAGTATTTATGGAGATTTATATTTGTGTTTTAAAAAAATATTATTAAAAGTATTTAATAAATTTTATTGACATGTATTATAATTTTATTAAAAATATTTTATAAATTGAAATTGAAAATATATGACTGAAAGTTCGAATATCAACCATCTCCACCGGAGTATCAATTTAATTGAGAGATGTGTACTTAAAGTTAAACTACCAGATGATGCCGGCTGATCTAGTGCTTGTGCTTTAAAAATAGTAATAATAATTGAGAAGCAATCATAGAGGACCACGTGAAGAATAGTGAAGTAATTCAAAATGAATCAGCTTTCCACTTCCCAAGTTGTGGTAATATAATAATAAATAATGCATTATCAAAATAACAATGATAATAAATAACGACAATAACGTGAGGCCACATTGGCCCAAGAAAATTGAGAAGGGGTCCAATAAATGGGCGAGTACAAGTGGAGGATATTATTCTTGATGCCTGAAAATCAAAATACAACTAGAAAATATTCCAAAGCAATATTTATTTATTCTTTTGCCGAATATTTGTTATTTATGTGTTTATGCGGATATATGATTAACTGATTACACTCTTCCACCTTATTAATCAGCGTATACTTTTATACATGCAACTGTAAGCTGTTACAGTAACTGCATCACGCCGCTACTTTCCTCACTTAAAAAAGATCTCGACTTTAAACTAGGCATTAATATATTTATATGTTTATGTGGATCGTGGATATGTGTCTTTTTTTTTAAAATAAAGAAGGGCTTGGTTTAAAAATAAATTTTTTAAAAAATATTTTATCTAATTTTTTCATTCATATTTTATGTTTTTCTGATCAACCCGCACGCTGAGCCGAATGTTAGGATTCACGACGTCGATGCAAATAATCAAACAGTACTATTTCTTGACAATTTTTATATCAATTATATATATATATATATATTAATGCATGACATAAAACACAAAATACCTAAAAAATAAATCATATTTCCTCCGTTAAAAGATAAAAGAGATTTTTAACAGAATCTCACCTCATAATAAATTAGATACTTATTTTTCAACTAATCTTATCTTTTCATATATACCCCTATACAATAAATATAAAGTTATTATTAATAAGTGCATTTTAAAAAAAATAATGATTGCACAATGAAAAACTAAAAATATTTTATATTTTTTTACATATAACTCCTCAAAAAATACCTTACATTTTTAATAGAAGGAGTATTAATTATTACGTGTGAAAATAATTATAACTTGATATTAAGTTTTTATATTATTTGATATTTGATGATGTCATTTTATAAAGTGTAACGTTCATAATGAATTACACTATTAAGTATTGCAATTTATGTTTTAAGCACAGCGTAACAAATTCAATTGGGTGTATGAAGAGTAAATTTGATTCCCACAAAATAGTACTGTTAAATTCAATGTCATGATCCTATCTGGAATCGACTTTAGAAAGTACAGATGCCTCAAAGATGTGAGACTTTTATTTGGGTTGCTCTACATGATAGACTTCTTAGCAATAAAGGCCCTCACGCTTGGGCTTGTTACATGGGATTGAAAATTGGTTGGGAAAAAGGTTAAAAACGGAAATTGATCAAGAATGATTGTGCTGAAGCTATTGCTCTGATTCAATGAGAATGGGAGGTTGATTTAAGCAAAGTTGAAGGGGAGGTGCTGAATGATGCAGATTAATTACCTGGCCAAGCATGCTTTAAGCCATCTTCTGGGATTTTATCTACTCCCTGCTGAGATGCTAATCACTTTTCTCCTTCTTGGTCATCTGACTTAGTTTTCTTTTGTTTTGTTGCTTTAGCTTTCTGTTTTCATTTCTCTTGTATTAAAAAACACATTCAATGTCAGATGAAAATTAATTGATTATAATTTCATCAAATCAAAGTTAAACACTTAAGGGGGAAATCGAAAAATTAAAACACCAAAAAAAAAATTCTGTACTATTATTTTAGGACATTTTTTTTTTGGGGGCAACATTAGAACAATAAATTGAAAGTTGATAAACTAAGAAAATAAAATTATTAAGTAAATAGAATTTTAATTTACTCTATACTTGATTTTTAATCAATATTTTAATTATTTAAGTTAAATTTAACATCTTAAATTTATTATAAATTTTTATTTCTTTTTTTTTTCTCAAGGTATCTCTACTAGCAACCATGAGATAAATTCCTCAAATAATGTGAGCACAATTTAAGGAATTGTCCTATTCTAACTTCAAATGATGCTTTCTATACATATTTTTAAGAATTAAATTTCGGGATGATATTTAAAGGATCCATGTTATTATTATCTCTACCACACCCACTTAGTTTTTAACTCTTTTGTCATTTCCTTTTTTTTATTACCGGCTATTAAATTGCAAAAATTATTCAAGTTTTCCTTCTTCCTCCCCGCATCGTTAAGAAGCTTAATCCAAAAAACAAGAAGAAGAAGTAATTTTTGGCTTTTTTTTTATATAAAAAAAAAGTAACTTTACTGACTCGCCGTTCTAGCTTCTTGCTAACATGAGTTGTAGTATATTTTTATAATATATTTCGTCGTCAGCACTTTAATACCACAATCTATCTCTATCTATGTAAATTTAGGATCCTCCTGGAAACAGTATATGAACAATACTCCCCCACGCAAGCTGCTATGTCCATTTTTTTTTTTTTCCATCTTATATTTATTTTATCCCTTTATTTTAATCATGGATGGACTGCTGCATCACACCTGCGCTTCTTTATAATTTAAAATAAAAAGTTTTGGAACTGAGCGGGGTGAATTGGCGGGATGTTTATGCCATCCAATATATATATTTTTTACCTTCTCCAATTTTTTCTTTCATCTCAATGTCACTGTACTAATATAACGCTTGCCAAGGCCACATTGCCTTCTTTAATCATTACCAGCCTTGTACTCTGTACTTACTAAACCTTACCTTCGGACAAGCCCACTAATTAATAATGGTGTTTAACTTATATTCATTTTTACTCGATATCTTTCTAATCCAAAAATAATTGAAATAGAATTTTACAAGATGAGAGATGAGAAAAAGTTCGGAACGAAACGGGACATGAGATTATCATTGGGATGTCCCATCTCGAATATTATATATATAATTTTTTATTTTAAAAATATATATTGAATATATTAATTATATTAATATAATTTATACTTATATTAATTATATCAATTATGATTTTAATACTTACAATTCTTATATAAAACTAAATTTTTTTATATTGATAATTTTAATGAGATAGAATAAACATAACAATATCTTTCTTTATAATATATTAATTATATTAATACAATTTATTCTTATATCTATCTATTTAATAACTTTTATTTATATCACATTTTTCATTTTATTTTTAAAAGAGTAATTAACTTAGCACATCTCAACTAAAGTATGAGAATAATAATTTAATATTGTACCTGGCTTGCCTATTGTTGATACTTTTATAGCTTATAAATTACTTATAATTGTTATCATAATGTGTATTGTGATTAATATAATTTAATAATTAATTTTAAATTACTATGATTTATGAACTTATGTTATTTTAAGTTTAAACTTAATAAATTATATAATGTAAAATTTTAATGAATGTTATTATTTAAATATTTTTGTGATATTGTAGACAACTTTCAAGACAGGATACAAAATTAAAATTTAGTCTTGTTTTTTGTTCAAGATAGGATATGAGATAAGAGTATCTCAATCCTGTCTCATAAATATCCTTACTAGTTAATACGCGACTTCATTGGGCAACCAACGCATCCACATATGTATTAATTCCAAATTCATTTCTCCACTCTAATCTGACACACAGTGTTCAAACTTTCAAATCGATGCATTATCCACAGCTAGATTTTTATGTCCGTGCATTGCATAACATATTAACTCTTAGTAGCTTTCAAAAAGGTCAATTGAAATTTTAATTTTTTAAACATTTTTATCTTTTTAATTATATCTTTATTAAATGCTCTATATATATGCTTTAATAATAACATTTGGAATTTTAAAAATCATTACCCTAAAAAGTGTAATAAATAAAGTTTTAGTATAATTGAAAAATCATTATAACACTAACCAACGCTGTATATTTTAAATTCAGTAACACTTTCAAAAGATATCTCATACTATGATTAGACTCGATTATTTTTTTCGTATTAGTTTTCACATTCAGCACTTATTTTCCCTTTGACTCCCAAACTAACCTTTTTCTATTATCAAATATTTATAATCTTTTATTTTTTATTTACTATAAAAAAATTTAAAAAGAGGTGATAACTATCCGATGGCATTTGCAATAGACGATACATGATTCTCCTTCTTTATGAAGCCCATTTAAATTTTTTCAAAACTAAAATAGAGAAACAAAATCAACATTACAGTGACTATTGAACCATTATGTTTCACCCAAAAAAAAAAAATATAAACACAAAAAAAACTATAAAATTAAAATTTCATCTATTTGTAAAAGATTTAATATAATAACTTTGGAATTGAATGCAAATTCTAACCACATACATACGTACATGCACACACGAACAAATTCCCTTTAATAGACAGTTGATAAGGTCTCTTATAAGTAAACAGTAATTTTTGACAAATTTTTTCACGTGGACGTCACTTGTTTGCTTATTAATTTTCTTCAAAGGAGACTGGGTGGAGGCCTTCGGCCCCTGGCTAGCGCAATCAGAAGCCTGTCCATGTTTTGTTACACAAAAAAAAAAAAAAAAAAACAAGAAGAACAGGTTGTGTGCGTGTGTGTGTTTTTTTTTTAAAGTGTTTTTTTTTTCTTTAAAAAAAATAACAAAAGAGCAATACAAACGAAACCTGTCCAGGTTCGTTCACTCGCTACCATTGGCTGGGGTGTCTTCCATTTTAGGGGAAAATGACACAGAAATCCTCCAAATAAAAATATGATAGAAGGGGATCGCTAATTGAAGATTTCAAGTAATTAGTTATTTGAAGTTATATCCTTTTCTGACATAATTTTTCATTTTTTTGGTAAATTATTATATTACCCTTATTTAAATAAAATTCCTCGGTTGTTGGTTGCTGTAACTCCGACGATCAGCGGCCAGTTGGAAATTCGCTGTTTGTTATTGAAGCAATGTCGATTGAAAAATTATTTAAATAGTGTTTGTATTGGATAAAGACAACAATAATTAAAATAATGATTACTTTTTTTTTTTCAGTGAATGTGACAAAAATCACTTAACCAGAAAAAATTATGCCAAAAGGAGTTTATGAATCCCAAAAGAATTACTCCAATATGTTACCCCTTTGTGTTATTTGTCTATTTTGGAAACTTCTGGTGTCATTTTTCCTTCATTTTATGTTGGTTGGAGCAAATAAGATTTTGAACTCGTATTCAAAAATCGCTTTGGATCCTAAACTTTTAAAATAAATAAAATAAACCTTAAATTTTTTAAATTCATAGCAAAATAAATTTTAACCGTTAACTTTTTAATACCATTACTGTTTACGTAGGTACTGTTCAGGGTTTATTTTTCTATGAATTTAGCCTTGACTGTTACAGCATCTGTGTGGACAATAACGGTATTAAAAAAGTTAACGGTCATAGTCTGTTTTACTATGAATTTAAAAGTTTAGGATTTATTTTGCATATTTTAAGAGTTCAAGATTTAAGATGATTTTTGAGTAGTAGTTCAGGATTTTATTTGCTCATTAACCCTTTTATGTTTATCTCAACACACACTAATACAAAAAATATTAATCTAAACCTGTCTTTTAACTGATTTAGAAATTCAAGTACTTTCTAAACCAATTAAACAACCAGTTAAAAAAAATTTTTATTCTAAACCAGTTAAATAGTTATTTTAGATGAGGGTTTAAAAAAGAAATTAAGTCCCACCCTCGAAAAAATTAATTTCTAAACTAGTTATGATGTCACATATATCCAAACCAATTATGACCATGAGTGGTTTGGATATACACATATCTAAATCGATTATGATCATAAGCAGTTTAGAAACTATATTCTAAAAAAACTGTTTGTTTCTTGCATTTATCCCAATTATAATAAGTTGCAATTTAAAACTAATCTATACAATTAGCCAAAATATATTCCAATTCAATCAAATTGAAATCAAATAAATTGTACAATATTTACAATTTTATTCACATTCAATGTCTAAGTAACTCAAAATTTTTCCTACAACAATTCAACTACACAAATTCTAAACAATCACTATGAAAACTCACTCTTTCAGTGTATAATTTTTGTGAAAGTCTAACATGAACATTCCTCAATATTGTTTAATTTCTTAGATACCTGATTGAAAACATGAAGATGAATCGTTGAACATCTAAAAAGATTAAAAATAATAAAAATTAATTTAGCATATAATACCTTTAAAATTAAATTTAGCTTTTAATTGAGTCAAGTTGGTTGTGATGATATTGTATACATGTCACAATATATAAAAGCAGCACAAGTTAAAAAGGTGTTGATGGCTCTGTAGAATAATACAATATTATAAAAAAAAAAAAAAGGCACTTGGGAGGGAGTGTTAATCAAACACATGATTGGAAGGTGGAAACGAACAGATAAACACTCTCCTAATCAAAATACAATATAGTTACTTTGTTCTATAAATATAGTCGTAGTTGAGATAAAGATGATAACCACTACAATTTTTGTTTTCAATTTAGTTACTTCGTTCTATAAATAAAGTCGTAGCTGAAATAAAGATGACAACTACTACAATTTTTTTTTCAATATAGTTACTTTGTCCTATAAATATAGTCGTAGTTGAAATAAAGATGATAACTACTACAATTTTTGATTTGCAAAGTTTTTTTTAAATTATTACAGTATTTTTTATTAAGTTTTCAATAATCGCAATGCAGAAGAAAACTTTTTCTTAATCCTGTATTGCGTGGGTGGAAAAAATATAAAGTAGTCACATTCAAATTGTTTTTAATACGTACATTTTAGTCATCTATATATTTCCATAATAAAATTTCAAGCAATTTGTTCACCAACCATAGTTCCAAACAAAGTTTTAGGGATATCCTGCGGGCTTGTTTCCTTGTTTATATCAAAAGAAAGAAGGAAAGGGGAAGTTAAAATAAAAGGAACTCAAATTTCAATGAGATATTTCATATTTGTCAATACGAGAACCCTATGATCCAATCTCTTACCGTCATTCTAGTAAAAATACAGCATATGACAACCGCTCATATGGGCCGGCCCAATCATATGTGGGCTTGGTTTTCATGCAAACAAATTACCCGTATTAGCCCAGAAAGTTGGAATGACCAAAAAATTCAAAGCAGAATATAAAGCTAACAAATTGCTGTCTTTATATTATTTTGTAAGATGCATTGTGTCCACTAAAACCTAATCTGTCCTCCTTGTTGTAGATGGTATCCCAGGAACGTTGAGATTAATATTAAATTATAAAAATAGTAATGAAATATATCCAATGTTGTCTTTATTCTGCCGTTGATTGTGGATGCATTCCAAATTTCCAATAAAGTACTTGAATCAGAGATTCTTGAGCGCCAAACATGAAATGTCTATGATTCCTTGTCTGACATATATTTAACCAACATCGCAGTCTCCAAAAAATTCTTCACTCGTTGCCCGAAAAAAATTCTACTCTTGCTATATACTGCTCATTCGGTTTCATTAATATTAATATATAAAAAATTCCCTTTAATTTAAAATATAAAATATTTTTAATTATAATTCGAATACTAATAAAATTTAATTATATCTTTATTTTCAGTGAAAAATATCATAATTTTTTTACCCTTTTCTCCAACTGTTAATAGTAAATTAAATGAAAGAGCTAATAATTTTTTAATGAATTATTATAACATGAGAGAGCATGATTCTCCTTACAAAATAACAAGGTTTTAGCTATTATAAAAGGTGAGAAAATGTAATAAATACTACACAACGAACCAAATTAATAAATATAAGGGTAAAATAGAAAGAAATTTAAAACCTACCAAATGTCTTATATTTTGAATCAAGATGAGCTAAAAAAAATGTTTTATAATTTGAACCGGAAGGAGTATAAAGAATAAAAATATGTAAAATTTTAAATATATCTCTGTATAACAAATAAAAAAAGTGATATTATGTTATTTTTTCTTTCTCATGAAAGATAATTTTAAAAATATCTTTCAATTATTACTTAAAAAGTCGTACAGTAACTTATAAATGAGATCAAACAAATTTATAGAATGTTACTTATAAATAGGATCGAAAGGAGTACCTCCCATGCTTTTTTTTAATAAACAATTAATTTAATTAGTTTAAAAAAATTAATAAAGTAGAGATGGGTCTATAATTTAATAATTAGAGACCAGATTTAAAAAACAGAATTGAGGGAATCTATTTAAAACTTTTTATGAATAAAAAACATGATTTCCCATGCTCTAAATCTATCATTGATTTGTAGTTAGTTAAAAAACAAGTAGGAGATTTTTATAATAATGTGGGAGAACGACAAACAAGTCTCAAAGTGCCATTTTATCCCAATAAAATCAAGACAAAGTCCCAATCTCATATATCATTAGCTGGTATTATGATACATTGAAAAAGAGTCAAACACCTTAATAATTATAATAGGAATATTTTGAATATAAAAATTTGCAACTTATCCTCCTATATTTGCAACTCCATTTCCTTGGTTTACAACTTGACTTCCTAATTTTATTTATAAACACAAGATTTTAACATTTAATTTTGAAATTGTTTGCAACTCATTTCCTCATATTTGCAATTTCATCTTATTGAATTTGCAACTCTCCATCCCAATTTTATTTATGAACATATATCTCTCGACTCCAATGAAAACCAAATGGTACCACCACCACTTCCCGCACCATTTTCATCACACAACCCAAATGCTATACTAATGGCGAAAAAGTGAAGCCACTAGTGACGTGCTTGAGGTGGAATCTGACAAGATTGATGCTTGTGAGATGCAGAACAAGATCGAGAAGGAGGAGAAGCAGCACGCAACACAAACAAGAGCGAGACTAAATAGTTGAAAAGCTGAGGAGATTGGAGGTTGATGTTGACACTGTCAACTAAGGGGAAGGAGGGGAGACCACCAAGCTTCAAAGTTGGGTGGCGAGTGTGCCAAGTCACAGTGAGTATGAGACAACAAGAGAAGAATGAGCTGTCATTTAATCGGATGACTTCACCTTCCCCCTGTAAATAGTCTAGTGTTTGGGTTGTGTGGTGAGAATGTTGGAGGAAGAAGAGGTGATAACACTTGGCTTTTCATTGCTGGAATTGGGATTTGAAAAACGTGTTCATAAATAAAATCAAGATAGAATTAGAGGTGCAAATCAAGAAATTGGAGGAGTAGTAGTATTAATATATGTGAAATTGGATACAACTCCAAATTTTAATATCACCACTACTCAATTTAACTTTCTAGACTGGCACAAAAAATTCAAACATCTATTTACACATACATGCATGCGTCCATTATATTTGTATTTTGAGTAGTAGTAGTAGTATTAACATTTTTAGGTGAAATAAAACGACTACTCGTATACTTTTAACTTGAAGTTTTTGCAATTTTTTTTGTTATTTTTAATTTTCAAGTTCCATTTGTTTGCAATGTTAGTCATTTTTATTATTGACGAAGTTAAATATATTAATGTATGCATAACTTTGTTAAATTTATTACTGAGTTGGTAAAATTATGATGAATTATATTTTATATGAATGAGATGGTTACTGATTTTTATATCTTTCTATCTTATTTGTCACGTATTATTCCTTTCAAAACTTTTTCCCATCACACATTTCAAATATTTGATTTAATATCTTGCTAGTCGTCTTGCTTTGTACTCATTTTTTTATGCATCTGGTCATAATTTTAACTAGTTAACACAAGAAATGATAAACTTTATGTACGCGTTAATGATCATTAAGTTCTTATAATCATATTTTAAAATACATGGACCCACGTTGCAAGTGAATGAAACTATTAAGAGGCAAAAGGTAACGAAAAAAAGATAGAAATTAAAACTAAAACACACTAAAAGTAATAGTTATGTTTAACAATTAGTTATAGCAACAACATTTATCGTTAAATATATTTTTAAAAATCAGTTTAACAAATAAAAAATTGTTTAAAAAACAACTCAGACAAGCTTTTAATAGTAATTAAAAATTATTCAAAAGTCAAAAATAAATTTTAAAAAAAGTAACTTAAATCAACTGTTATCAAATGAACTTTGTAATGTTAAAAAAAAAAAAATCTAGATAACTTCTAATAAACGCTGGTTCTTCAAAAGTTCACTTGAAGTGTCAAGTGTTCTATCCAAACATGCCCTATATTGAATTATAATCCAACACACTTTTAAAATCAAAACGAAAAGATGACATTTTTTTAATAAAAAAAACTGATTTTTAAATATACTGCTAATCTGGCCATTTTTCCTTGACCTGAAATATAAGATCAGATTCGGAAAATATGCGCCCCACAGTAGTCACGGAGACTTCTTTTTAACAAAAGGATTCAAGAAAGAAGAATCAAACCAGAACAAAGTGGCTGATTCCATGTACGATGTACTAACATTCTTGGCCTCCAAAAAAAGAGCATTAATTATGAAATACTTTTCCGTCAAGCCAAGCAGTGAGCTGAAATTGTTGACCGCAAAAATAAGTGACATTATAAATTTGACCCCTCCTTTTGCCATCATAATCGAATGGTCGAAAAGGGTGGACTGCAAAGTGAGTTTTTTTTTTTAAAAAAATTAAACTACTATAAGATGAATATTTTATAATTTGGTCTCCTTTAGAATTACGGTTATTTTTTTTAAAGGAAATTTGCTGTTATTTTATTAATAGCTAGTGGATGGAAAAATTACTGGTACCGATTTTGTTATAAACATCTAATTTTTGCAGGACCAGCATTGTGAATGACTAAATCAAGAAGTATTTATATGCAAGAAACTGAATTGAGAGTTAATTCCATATCTAGATCAAAATGTGAAATACCCTATATTTATTAAAGGATTACTCTCTCTGAATTAAAATATAAGGTATTGCTAATTAATTCACGATTTTAAAAAAATGTTTGTAAAATCTTAATTTCTTAAAAAAATTTGTATCTTTCAAACTTTATCATTATTAAATACCTACTACAAGTACTTTTATAATGGTAATTAAAATTATAATGCATCTTTTTTTTTAAATATTAATAAATGATAATATAAGTGCATCATTTTACGATCATTGTTTTAACTATACCCGTATTCTTATATTTATAATTTTAAAAAAATTTAAATATAAGGGAGGGGAATAGTTAGAAAAACAATTATAAAAATTACTTAATATTCTATATTTTAAATTAAACAAAACTTTTAAAAAATATTTTATATTGTGGTTGGGAGGAAGTATATTAGTACAACAGTTTCATGAGAGATCACATTTAAATCCTACTTGTCTAAAAGAAATTGTATATATGTTCCTAACAGTCCCCTTTTCATTTACTGTTTATGCTAAAGGAAACAAATACCATTAAACAAACAGAATCCAAGATACAAAGAAAGTCTTAGCCAACACCAGTAAGTGAAAACGTAGCATCAAGAACCAAAATCTTAGCTAAAGGGGGTGGGGGATTAGACACCCAAGAAAGACACGCTCCCTTATCAGAATTACTAGCAAGCCAAAGAGCTGCTAGGTTAACAGTACGAGGAATCCATGCAAAGCGAACAAACCGAAAGGAAGAGCTAAGCAGTCTGATATCATCCAGAATGCCCTAAGAACGCCAATCTGGAGCTGCTTCATCAGCGTTGAGAGCTTGAATGAGGGCACGACAGTTCGATTAAAACGTGACTGAAGGTAAATTAAGGTCTGCTGCCATCTATACCCCTTTGCGAAGTCCTAATGCCTCAGATTGAAAAGCAGAATCTGCCTAGCGTGAGGTGCTACACCATTCCAAAGAGCCTCCTGCTGCATCTATGAAGATGACGTCCAAGCCAGCTTTCCTGTGCAAATTAAGCACGCCATCAGTATTACATTTAATATTAGGGGAAGTAAAAGCACGCCAACTTGGAGGAGAAGTAAGAGGCATCTCCTTTAAATCAGCATCAATTTCCTTAAAGCGAGTCCATTTATGCACTAACCAGAACCCTAGTAAGAGGGATTCAAATTGTCTAGCAACAAATATAGGATCATTAGAAGATTCTCCATATAAACAAGCACATATAATCTTTCAAATCTGCCAGCAAGTCATAGCAACTAATGCCTTACCAAAATCAAGAAGTTTAGAATCAACAAAACACCAATATAGCCAGCGATTTAAACTCTCAAAACACAAGAGATCAAGATTCAAAGTAAGAGAAGAGCTAAACTAAGTATGTCTAACCCGATCACAAGCTAGAAAGAGGTGTTCCATCGATTCAGCTTAAGAGTGACAGCATGGGCAAAGAGGCCAATTAACAATATTAAATTGAAAAAGTTTAGCCATAACAGATAAAGCATTCTTAAAAATTTTCCATATGAAATGTTTGACCTTTTCAGGAATTTTAAGATGCTAAATAATTTTCCAAAACTGTGCTGACAAATTAAAAGAACTCCTAGATGCATCCGATTTGTCAATCGAGGCTTCAACTCTTAAACCTCTATAACCCTCTTTAATTGAATAAAACCCTCTCTTAAAGCCTGACCAAAATAAATGATGAGGTTTGGAGCATTGAGGAATAGGTATTTTCTCAATGGTTTTCATTTCTTGCCTAGATAAAAAATCTTTTACAGGCTCAAGGTTCCAACAACCAACAACAACAGCAGCAGCAACATGCCTTTATCTCACTAGGTGGGATCGGCTACATGGATTGCAAGATGTCATTGTACTCTATCATTTATCAAGATTTTAAAAATATTATTAACTAAGAGATCGCATTCAATAACTTTCAAAAGTGTTTTCCTAGACCTTCCTCTACCCCTTTAAGGTTCCAACAACTATTAGCTAAGTTGGCCCACGAACAGGTTCATTAGTTGATAAACGATGATTTAGGATATCTGGGATCCAAGGATCAAACCATAAGCTAAGTTGGCTGCCACCCTTAAGACTCCAACAAATTTTGTTATCCAATAGAGTACGAATCTCTAGTAGACTAGTCCAGATCTATGAGGCTTTGAGAACCTTTTTTAGCTACCATGAAATTTGATTTAGGGAAAAAGATCCCTTTAAGAACTTGCACCCATAACTCATTACATTCATTTAAAATTCTCCATCCTACAAGGTTAAAATTCATAAAGTCTTTAAAACCAAGCCCCTACTATACTTTGGTTGAGTCAGTTTGTCCCATGCCACCCAATAAATTTTCTTTTCCTTAGCTCTCTGCCCTTACCAAAAATTAGAAATAAGCCTATTCAAGTCTTGATAAATTTTGATAAATTTTTTAGAATAAAAAAAACAACTCATGGAAAAAGTTGGGATAGCACTAGCCACAGCTTTGATTAAGACTTCCCTTACAGCAAAAGAAAGAAATTGAATTCTTTTTTCAACCTTATCTTTGACAAAGCCTAATGCTTCAGACTTAGATCTACCCCATATGTAATAACTCTAAATTTTAAATTAAATAAATTTCTTTCCAATTGATAATTAATTAATTTCAATTTTATGATAAAAAAAGAGCAATGATATATTAAAATTTATACTGGATATTTATATAGAGGTCTAGTTTTCAAATTTTACTTTAGTCAAATATTAGTTTAGTTTTATGAAAAAGTACTAAAGAGTCCTTACTTTTTATTATAGAAATATTATAATAGAAAAAATTAATAGGGTCTTCTTTTTAAATTTTCTTAATAAACTTTGGGTCTTGTTTTGCAAATTTTCCTATGAGTTATTATTTGATTTTCTTGGGGGACCTTCTTTATCGGTGCAGCAAGCAGAAGAGAGAAGGAGAGCTCGTGATTTTTTTTATTTCCTCTCCTTTTTTCGATCGTATTCTAGGATCAGAGAAGTCTGGAAAACTCTACCCATTTCTTCCATCTTCTTCTTCTTCCCTGCCATCTCTAACTGCTTGAGCTGAGTGAGTGAGTGAGAGAGTTTCGGCCATCATTACATGGGCTTCGAGTCACCGTCTCTCCTCCTTCTCTTTCTTCAATTCCGTTCTGAGTTGTAGAGAGGGCCAGAGATTGAAACTCTAAAATTTTTCATCATGTGCTCTCTGACTCTGCCTCTCTCTCTGCTATCTTACTCTTATTGTCAGTGAAATGGGAGCTCGTCACTCCCGAACGATGCCAGGTTCTCAGTCGTGCTTCCTGTCTCTGTTTTCCTCATTTGTTGCTTTCTTTATCATCCTTGTTCACGTCACTAATGGGCGAGAGGAATCAAGTCACCAAAAATGGTAGTGCTGATCATGAGATTTTCTTGCTTGGTTTGGTACAGTTGAAGTCATTTTCCTTCCTCCCCTATGTACCGTGCCAGATGACTCCCTTATTTCAAGTCACAGTTGGCTCAGCTTCACAAGGTGTTCATTTTGTGTGCTTATTGTTTTCGTTGCTGGAATCTTCATTCTTTGCACCTAGTAGGAGCTTGGCAAAGTCGTAGACTTTTTTTGTTTCTTGTGAAGCATCACTATTAGACGCTTGCTTCCCCTATTCAGCATCCAAGTTTCCTCTTCTTCTCCTTTGTGATGTTGGTAATGTAAAGTGAGAAGTTTTGATCATTCACTCTCTTGTTGCTGTGCGTTTATGACTAGATTGAGATTGTGAATTGTTCTCCATTTTTTTGCTGTTCATGACTAATGTGATGTTGGAAATTAGATTTTCTTTGAGTAATTAATTTGATTTTTGTTAGAGTAAAAATTAGAAGGAAAGCTGAGTTATCTCAAATATGAATGTTATATTATTTGGGAAATGAAGTTTATAGAAAAGGAAGTGGGATTTTGGTTGGAGAATTCACGCATGAAAGATGTTTGATAAAATGCCCATTGGTAGAGATTGTTTGTTTTAGTATCTAATAGTGATGGTTTCTTAAGGAAGATGATTTGGCTTAGATATTAGTATTTGTATAACTCGATTAGATTTCGACAAGGGATGTATTTAAGAAGCTATCAAAATCTTATTTGAGTTTTAAATTATTGAAAGTTAAATGGTTAATGATTTATAAGGTATATTACCATTTAGAAGTCATACTTGGATGATTAGAAATGGTTGGGCAAGGGAATTAAAGGATGCAAGTTTTATTGAATGGTTTGGAGTGTCACATATTATGTGTTTAGTGAAAGTTTAAGAAGAAACCTTTAGATGTGAATTTTCTTCCTAAGTTTCAAAAAAATTATCATTTTATTAATTCTAGTTGAGTGGACTCTCTTAAAAGGAGACTCGTTAATTCAAAAGCAAAGTTCATGGAGATTTTATTCTATATTATTATAGGGTAATCGTAAGCAGGGTAGCTTGATTGGAGTTGGAAGAAAAGAGTTTTGAGGTTGAAGGTGCTATAGGTAAGTGGATAGTGTTGCAACAATTGATTTTTTTTTAAATCAAAATTTCCTTTACTAAAATATTACGTTTTTCTGAAAATCATTTTCATAGCGTTAATGCGATTATTAGATATTTGTTGATTAACATGATTTTATTTTGAGAAATTAATTTTACCAAATTTGAAATGTTATTTGATCAGTTAAATCAAGTTTGAACTTTGATTATGAGATTTTTATTTTATCAAATATTGGATTGATATAGAGAATGATTTATGCAAGTTGACGTTGAAATTTTTTTTTATTCAATAAATGCAAGCATGAGAATTGGATATGAAATTTTATTTTGACAAGTTTTAATGCTTAAAAATATTCATGCGAGTTTGATTTTGAGAATGAGAACTGTATCTTGAAAGTGATGATTTTCTTGCATGTTTGAAAATGATTTTAAAAAAGAACTTTATACAGAATACTGGTTGCTAACGGCAGTTCTGTTAGCCCTTGGCGCGCCATGATGCACCTGGCTAATAGCGTGTTTATAGGAGGTGCTAGCCCTGTGCGGTAGCCAACACATGTGGAACGGAGGGATGGTTATTCATGAGCATTGTACTCACGTTTGTTTCATGGCTTCAAGCCGTGTTTGGTTAGTATTACCTTCGTGGACTGTGTGTCCACGTTTGTTTCGTGGCTTCAGCTATGTTTGGTTACTTATCCTCATAGATTGTGTGTCCACGTTTGTTTTTATGGCATAAGTCGCGTTTGGTTAGTTACCCTCGTGGATTATGTGTCCACGTTTGTAAATTATTCTGATAAGTCCTTATAATTATGAATCCAATTATTTGAGGATTTTATATTCCTTTGATGTTATTTAGTAATTTGTTTATAAAGATTTATTTCATTTATGTGCTTTCTTGGAATCAAGTCCTATTAACATTTGTAATGATAGCTCAAGGATTTAAGACTAAATTTTAAAATTTTATAGAGCTATTTTATTTTAAAGTTTATTACATTTTTATGAAAGCTGTTGTCTCTTTGACTCACACAATTATTTTAAACTTTTCCTTTCTATTCAAGTTCTATTATTTATTATTGGGATGTTATTCACTGAAAATTATTATTTTGGTCTTAAATACGTTAGCTGAGGTTATGCCTTTCGCTAATCCTTGAGGGGCTGTAATATTCAGTTGAGAGGAAAAGCTGTAATCAAACTTCTTTAAAGTAAATTTCTTATGTCTGGTGCTCTACATAAGCTATAGTTAGGGTTCTCATCCTTATGATTTACACTTTGTTATTTGCTGATTGGAAAAGAGTTCCTTGCTATTACTATTGTTTTGTAAATATTAAATCTTTTGTTTGTATGGTTTGTATTAAGGATGGCTTAATTTATTATCAAATGTTTTCGTGGTTTATAAATTAGAGTTTTCTTGCATAAAAACTTTTGGGATATGTGTATTATCTCTATATTCTATGTCTAATATGTTCAAATTTTAAGGTGTGACGCCATAAAATTGGCAAACAGGATACTTGCCGGGATAATCCATACTATGAATATTTAATTAATTACAAATATAAATTCGCACGAGTTTTGGGGTATTAGGGGAGAAAAAAATGAAAGATTTATTAAAATTAATCCTTTGGCTAGATGCATTATAGTACAAATCAAGAGCACACTTCAGTATATCACAATTTTATTTATCTGCTTTAATAAAAAACATCAAGTTATCAAAAAAAAACTATGGGTAATTGAGGACAAGCTCTAGCAAGTTTAACCCCAGTTAAAACACCATAGGCAACCAAATCATTAATCATATTAGAAAGAACATTGGCCACAATAATTAAAAGGTAAAAGGATAGATGATCTCCTTGATGAAGCTTTCTTTGAGGAGTGATCTTTATGATATTTCTACTAGCAAAATGAAGAGTAAAAGTAACCAAACAAACACAAGCCTATGACTTTAGCAACCCATTGTAGATTAAAGCCCATCTTTAAGAGCACATCTTTCAAGAAACCCTACTCAATACGATCATAGGCCTTGTTCATATCTAGTTTCAAGGCAAGCTTATGCTTATCACCATTCCTATTCTTAAGATAATGAAAAAGCTCATGCATAATGATAATATTATCTTGGAAGTCTCTTTGCAATAAAAGCTCTTTGATTTTGACTAATGATATTGGGTAGGATGGGTTTTAACCATGAGGTAGTGATTTTAGCAATGATTTAAAAAAACTGCACAGGCCTATAGGACGGAATTGTCTTATAGTTTTAGCACTATCAACTTTAGCAATCATCACAAGATTAGTATCATTCAAAAGATTCAAAGGCAAATTAGTTGAGAAGAAACCATTTACCATATCATAAATCTTGTCTTAAAGAATATCCCAAGAATATAGTAAAAAAAAACCTGAAAAGCCACCAGGCTTTGGAGCTTTAAGACCTCTTAGTGCAAATGCTGCTTACTTGAATTCCTTCATATTGACTGGGTTGATGAGTGAATTATTCATTTGAGCAATGATTATTGCCTTCACATATTCCAGCATTCCACCATATTCATGTTGCCCAGAAGATTAAAGAGCTCTTTTATAAAATTCTACGAATTGATTATTAATGTCATGCTGATCCTCTAACCATCATCCATTGGAATCTTTGATGGAGATAATTTTATTTCATTGTCTTTGAACTACTGTTGAAAGATGAAAGAAGCTAGAATTTTGATCACTATGTTGCAGCTAGTTTCCTCTAGATCTCTAGGCCTAATATTACTCCTCATTCTCCCATATAACAAGAAGCTCACTTTTAAACTCTTTGACCATCTTAGCTAGGGGTGTGCAATATACTCGAAACCTGCCAACCCGCCTAAACTTGCCCGACCCATTTATAAATGGGTCAACCCATACTCATTTAGTGAGGGAAGGAAAACGGGTACAGGTGGGTAATACCCATATAAGTATAAATGGGCGGGTAACGGGTTAGCCCTTAGGTAGCCTATACCCGCCTGTGTATATATATATATATATATTTTTCAGTGATCTATTTCAGTGTTTTACAAAAATGTGAATATAAAAAAAAAGAGCCAAATCCAGTCCAACTCAATAACTCCAGTCTCCAGAACCCTTGTTAGTCTTCACTCTTCATTCGTTTACCCATGAGATCATCTTTGCCAATGAGGCTGCTTTAGCTGTTATTGGTGCCCTTGCTTGTACCTTAGCTCCATCGTTCCGTCCAGCGTCCGCCACTTTGCAAGTTTGCCTGGCCAATTTCTCCATTATTTGCCTGATCTTCATCACAGCTTGTGTGAGATCCTCATCCTTCCTCTAGCTCTAGCTAGCAAATGCACGTTGTTTACCTTCCTCCAACTCTAGCTAGCAGACACATGCTCTGGGCTTCCACCTCTAGCATCGACCTCGGCTTTACTCTAGCTAACAGCTAGCAGCCTAGCAGACGCACGCACACAGCAGTATGCTTTAGGTTTGACCTCCAGGCTCCTCTGTTAGAAATATGGTTTTGGTTCTTAACTGATAGTTTGATGCTTTTGGTTCTTAGTCAGTTAATCTTACTAAAAATTAGAAAATTAATGAATTGTATGAGTGTGAGTGGTGATGCAATGTACGATAATCAAACTCAAACGAGCTGTTCAATATTCTGTTCTAGTATTTTGAGGTTAGAGTTACCGACCTTGTTTTTTGAATCATGTAAAATCCCCCTTACTTTGCTACTTTTTCTCACAAGCCCAGATATCCAAATATATAGCCTTCAAGTTCCAACCTTGTTAAAAGCTGTCAAGTTTATACTTTAGTCAAACTTTAAAGTTCTGATTCTATCATGATATCATCTGATGGATAAAAGAATTGCTTTGATGTATTTAGTTAATTTCTGTAATCAATTTTGAAGTTATAACTATTGTTCGGTTAAAGGTGAGCGCTTGTGTGGTTATGCATTACTATTTAAGTGTTTAGATTTTATCTATGTTGTTGAAAACTTATAATTTTATTTCTATTTAAGTTAATGTGATATACCTAGTACCAAATGCGTTTGTGATTGATTTGGTTTGGCTACTGTATATTTTTTATTTTTAAAGTTACTATGGAAAATGTGCAAGCTATGGAAGGGGCACATGAATCTAAAGCTACCAATACCACTATCATCCCAGCAGCACCCACTAAACTTAGAGCTTCCTAAGCTGAAGAAGCTCCACCTCCTAAACGAGAAAGAAGTACAACATCTGAAATGTAGAATCATTATGAAAAATTTATAAATAAAAAAGGTGAGCATCGGGCTAAATGCAACTATTGTGGAAAGGATTTTGCTGTCCATTCTTCTAAAATTGGGACTAAGAACCTTTGGTGACATTTTAATTCTTGCCCAAAGAATCCAAACAAAGCCAAGGCAGGACAGTCCTTATTGTTTTGCTTCTTTTAGTAAATCAATGATTCATCACCTGTATAATGCAGAACGATTCAAAAAAGTAGTTGCTGAATTCATCATTTTAGATGAGATGCCATTTTGAGTTGTGGAAGGGTAAGGTTTTAAAAAAATGTTAGAAGTGCTTGAATTGAGATTTACATACCTTTCTCATACCATTATGGCTAAGTTGTACTACAAGATATATCTAGAAGAAGCAAACGTTTAAAAAGGTATTTTAAGAAATTTAAAGTTTGTGTGTCACTCACCATAGATTTTTGGAATTCAATTCAAAATTCTAACTACGTATGTTTGATAGCTCATTGGATTGATGAGGAATAGACATTATAGAAACGAATTTTGAATTTTTATGTGGTGGAAAGCCATAAAGGGGATACCATTGGCAATTAAATTAAGGGATGCTTATTCTATTGGGGTATTGAGAAAGTATTTGTAATTACAGTTGATAATGCTTCTTCTAATGATTCTGCTATTATGTTTTTAAAAAAGCGTTTGAATGATTTAGGTGGTTTAGTTTGTGATGGAGAATTCTTGCAGATGTAGTGTGCTGCTCATATTTTGAATTTAATTATTTCAAAAGCCCTTAAAGATATAAATTAATCTATTGAACTTATTTAGCATGCAATCAAGTTTGTTAGATCTTCTCCTGGTAGGCTTAAAAAATTTAAGGAGCTTGTTGAAAAATTGAGAATTGATTCAAAGAGTCTTTTTAGCATGGATTATCCCACTAGGTAATTTACATTATTGTTAAATTATGATTGTTTGCATTAGAATATGTAATTTTTCCTAACATTTAAATCTTTTACTTGTTTAATAGGTTGAATTCAACATACATCATGTTGCAGAATGCCGTTAAGTTCACTAAGGTCTTTGATAAAATGGAGGATGAGGATCAAGATTACAAGAACTACTTCATAAAGAAAGTTAAACTGTCTTATAACTCAAGCTATAGTGATAGGATAGAAGAGGAAGATGAAGATGAACTTGGTGATTATGATAGTGATGAAGGTACAATTAAACCTCCTAATGCCTATGACTAGAGTATGGTAAAGGAATTTCTCACCTTTTTAGAGTTGTTCTATACTATGACTTTTTAATTTTTTAAATTAAATTATGTCACATCAAACACATGCTTTCAAAATATAGTTGCAATCAAGACACGATTGGATTCAATTGTAGCTGAATCTAATTCTTTGTTGAGTGACATAGCAAAAAGGATGCAAAGTAAGTATGACAAGTACTAGGGAAAGGTAGAAAACATGAATCCATTATTGGTGATAACTTTGATTCTTGATCTTAGATACAAATTTTCTTATGTTGAAGTTGCTTTTAAATATTTTATTGGTGATTACACGAAGAGGGAAATGATGAAAAAGAAGATTATGGGGTTTTTGCATCGCTTGTTTTATGAGTACTCTACAACTCTTACAATCAGTGGTAGTGAACCATCTGAAACTGGTACAGAGGTAGGGGATAGCAGTCCCAGTGGTGGGGGGAAGCAAGTTTCTCCATCTTCTAAAAAAATTATTAATGTGGCAATGCAAGATTTCTTAGCCACTGCAATGAATAAGCGTCTAAAGAAACCAATTTTTAAAGGTGGAAGAGTACCTAAATACAGAGTTAGTTGATGCTTGTGATAATAGTTTTGATATTTTGGCATGGTGGAAAGTGAATTCTTCCAAGTATAAAGTTCTGGGTTTGATTGCATGTGATTTGTTGGCTATACCTGTCTCCACAAAGTCTTCAAAATCTACTTTTAGTACTGGGGGTCGAGTATTAGATATTTTCAGGAGTTCCTTATCTTCAAAAATAGCTGAGGCACTCCTTTGCACCCAGAATTGGCTATCATCAACATCATGCATCTATTGAAAGAGATTGGTATTGATTATTTTGATGAGACTTTATGTGCTATTAATGGTAATAATAATATGAATAAGTTATTTTATTTATATTCATTTTACTTCTTCATATTATATAATATATATTATTACTTACTAATCTAATTGTCTTAATTTGTCTTGTAGAGGAAGAGTCAATAGCTCAATCTTTTTCCCCATCAAGTGACTCCGACGAAGATAAATGAGGATTGATGAGACTAAATGGGTTTTCACTTTAAAAATTAGAATTATTGATCCTTGTTTATTTAGTATTTACTGTTAAAATATTTGTTCTTGTATTATTCAGAGATTTAAACTTTTAAAATGATGCTACTTAAGTATTTATGTTAAGTTATAGTGGGATAAAAATTATATGTTATGATTCTTTTTTTTTAAGAAAATGGGTGTTGTGGGTAAATCGATGGCCCAAACCCACCCATACTCATTTTCACCGTTTTTAAATGGGTGCAAACGGGTATAAGCAGGTACGGGCGGGTGGCCACCCGTTTACCCATAAACGGGCGGGTGATGGGTATGGCCATGGGTGGCTCGTACCTGCCCATTTACACCCCTAATCTCAGCTTTGGCAGAGTCTTAATCAACCATATAGATTTCCTTAAGTTTCTCTCTAATTTTGGCAATAGCTAATTTATTGGCAGAGTCTTAATAGCCATATAGATTTCCTTAAGTTTCTCTCTAATTTTGGCAATAGCTAATTTATTGGCAGAGTCTTAATTAGCCATATAGATTTCCTTAAGTTTCTCTCTAATTTTGGCAATAGCTAATTTATTGTTTACAAGAACCTTTTTATTCCAACATAGTAGAGCTTGGTGAGTAACATTTAGCCTACTACAAAGATCTATAATCACATCCTCCTATACTACCAAATCCGAATTCCAACTTTCTCGAACAATATTGATAAATTTTGGATGAGAAATCCACATTTGTTCAAATCTAAAATTATAATCTCCTTTCAACTCAGAAAAACTAGAATGGAGAATAATAGGAGAGTGATCCGAGCTAATAGGTTCCAAAACCATTAAAAGAGTTTTAGGATATTCCAATCGCCAAGTAGGGTTGCGAATAGCCTTATTTACACATTTTTGAATAAAATCTTCATCTTCCTTATTATTTGCCCATGTGAAAAATTGTCCCTTCCATTCCAAATCTATTAGATAGTGTTGTTGAATGAAATCATAAAGGCCAGAAGAAAGCATATCCTGCCTCATTAATCCCCTTTCCTTTTCAGAGTGTAATAAAACCATTGAAAGCACCTTGGCATACCCACAATGTATTAAGACCTGTGTTTAATCTTGCCAATTGCCTCCACCAGCCATTTCTTTCAATAACAGTAGTAGGGCCATAAGTAAAGGTTACCCAGCCCTTTAAACTTTCAACTCTCCTATCAATCTCAATATGCAAAAATTTTTTAGAAGTAGTACCTATACTTATTGATGCCTTTTCCTTCCATTAAAGGTAGAGACCATTAGAGAGGCCCATAGGATCCACATAGAGAGAATGTAGGAATCCAAAATGAACCCTTATACTTTCAAGATGGTTATTTTGTTGCCTAGTTTTAGAGAGGAAAACTAGATGGGGTTTATAGTGATTGATAAGGAATCAAAGATTCCTTCCTATTAAGGGGGACCCCGCCCTTTGACAGTTCCATGCTAAGGTACTTATTGCGACTCGATGCCCATTAGAGGCTGGTCACCTTGCCTTTTAGCTACTTATACAATGTTGCTCACTACAAATGCACAGGTCATAGCAAGTAATATAATGAAAGTAAAGTATTGTTTCCTTGAGGATTTGTTTAAAAATAATGATCAAACAAGAGACTAAATGAATTCAATTAAGTTGAGCCAAACATAGTTAGGTGAAAATGATTTTGCAAATTAAATTAACATTAGAAAATAAAAAAAATAATTGATTCATAAATTTTAAACACAAATTGGGACCTAGGATTATTTATCCTCATTGTATTTCATAATATTAAAATTACTTTCTTTCATGAATGCTTTTATAATGAAAATAAGTGTTAACCTAGGGTTTTAAAAATGTTTAGACAAGGTTTCTCAAGTCATGAACAAGTATTTAGTTAAATTAATTGCCCAATCTTTTATTACAATTGATAAAACTCAATTTTAAACACCAACCTTAAAGTGGCTATATAAGGCTAGCAAGTATATCTCTATCTTACTGGCAAAACCATCTATTCAGCATGCAAGTATCAAGTTCTTACACTATCTTACCTAAATTTTATACTCAACCTAACCCTCTCAAGCATCAATTAAGTAAACTCAACATCTAAATGGTGGTCAATTACTTAGAAGTATTAAGGAAAGAGTAAAATAAACACATAAATATCATTAATCACAAAAAGAGAGGAGGAACTTAGTGTTAATCCATATAAAGGTTTAAAATAATCCTAGAGTAAAGAGCTTAGCTAATCATAAATATAAAAAAGCTATACACAAGATATTCATAGCCATGATAAGATTATAAAAAGAGAAATGGAGAAGAAATAAAGGAACCAAAAAAATAGAGCTTTAAAAAGCTTTAACTTTTGAACCTAACTCATCTAAAGCTCAAACCCTGGCATAGCAAAGCTCTTAAAGTGTCTTCAAGTGTGTAGAATGTATTCTAGATTGAGTTCATAGCTTATATGCATCATATCTAAGTATTTTAGATAAATAAAATGGAGCGTTTTGCTGTCAATGGCAAAAGTTACGAGTGAAAGTCACGACTTTGCAATTTTGCATTGTTTTTACAGCTAGCAAAATTTATGTACTCTGTATTTGATTTCTTCATTCAAAAGCCTTCCAAATATATCACCAAAGCTCTAGAAATGTATATAATCAAATCTTAAATCAAAATATCATGAAATTAGGCCAAAAATATCAAATCAAAGCCAAGAATATAAACCCAAAATAAAATACATATTTTCCTAATTTGGGCAATAAAAATATATACAATTAAGCTAGAATGGATTAGAATATAAGAAAAATGTGATGAAATGACGTGAAATTCTAGAGGTTAACACACAACATTAGAGAGATTAGAATCTTTCTTTTCAATAGTCTCATCTATTATAGCCAGTGATTACTACTCCTTTTTCCTCCTCTCCTTTTTCTTTTAAGAGAACACTTCTTCTCTTTCCCTAGTCAAAAACCAATTTTATTTTTCAACCCCATTTATGGATCTTTAAAATCAAGCTTTCTACATATTCTCAATCTCTTTAGATCAGGCACTTCTCAATCATCTCCTCTTTGTCTCTTGAGGGTGATACGCTCAACTCCTGAAATAAGAAGATGTTCATACTATAGAGGACATGCAATAACATTAGATTGAATCTAATTATCATCATCTTTAGGTGGAAGTTCAACAAAATAATTCACGCCGGCCTCTGTATTAAGTCAAACCATAATATTTAGACTAGAAGGCGTAAAGTAAGTACTTCCTAATTACTCAGGATGAGAATTAAGGCTAGAAGAGTAAGGACCAATAGAAATAAAAAATATATTACCTTGCTTTAGACTCAGAGCAAGAGCCAAATTGGAGACCTTATTTGGATCAAAAGGAGCTTTTTCAAGCTCGACAGAAAGTTGGATTTGCTTTGGAGTTAAGACATTTCTATTTCGATCAAGCTAAGGGTTTATATGTATTAGCCTTTTTAACTTAGAAGAAGATGGGGATATTTGAGAGGTATTGGGTTCACTAGAAATTGGGCCTTTATTTTTATTACCTTCATCTTTAGTTAGACTAGTGACTTCTTCCCCCTTCACTATGTTATTCATCACCATACTCTTTCCTTCTTGACTGTGAAGACCATAATAATAATTATTATTATTTTTACCATCACCCAATTTCATCACACGAGCACTTGTTTCCTAGAGTGCAAAATGCACTACCTTGGGTCTTAGATCGTTGCAAACAGATTCGTATTGCATAACATGACTAACCAACTATCCATCTCCTACGCTCTTTTCAAATTCAAAAGATGCATGTGTTGCATCCATCTCAACAAAAGCCACCTTATCATGGATGGAGATAATCGTCAAAACCACCCTTGTTGGATTAATGCCAAGTGAAGCATCATGCATTGATATTTTTTTATTTTCTTTAGACATTATTCGTTCCAGATCACACAATTTCCAATCATTCTTCTTAAAGTGAACCTTAATCCAAACCTCAGGAAGATTTGATCGAGACATCCAAAAACTAATGGCTAAAGGATTAGTTAAATTAACAGCAACTCAAATGCGGAATAAATTATGAAAAAGAGCATCGTTTAGTTTAAGATTTCAAAACAGACTACCTCACCAATTTTCCCTCCTATAGTAATTATGTTCTTGAACATCATTACGTCTTTTGGAAAATCTTGTACCTAAATCCAAAAATGGAATTTGTTTAAATTAACTTTTGAGGTTAGAGCAGCCGAGACTAGGGTTTCAAATTTAGTAAGAACGCGTTGATGTTCCATAGCCCATCTCAAAGAACTCTATCATAATCACTCTTCATTTTAAAACTCAAAACCAATAGCCCATCATAATAGTTAATTTCTAAATGCCCTTTTGGATGCTAGGATTTCAAAACAGTTTCTCATACTATCTCGTGATTCAACCTTTTCTCTATAAAAATTTAACCAATAAGCAAGAGTGATTAGCTCCATCACTTCCTCCTATTCTAGCAAGATGCTTTTGCATTCTTTTTTCTAAAGCCATCAACAGAATCAATCTTAGAATCAGAAGCTCTCATTGAGCTAAATCCCAATTAGAGCTTAGCTCAAAACTAAAAGCGAATAAAATAGAGACTAGTGAGGAAAAGGTGAAAAAGAACCTAAAGCACGGCATGAAGGTGAAGATGGAAGGTGGAGACATTAACAATGAAGGCAAAGGTGAAAGACACACTAGCTCTCGTAGAGAAAAGGGATTTTCTCTCACCGATGAAGGAGATTATTATTAGCTTCTTTTTGACCTTTTGATTTGATATTATATGGCTACCATATTAATATGTCATGATCCATTAATTGTAGTGACTAATATGTTAATTATTGCGCTTGCTTGTTTAAAATTAAAAAATAAATAATTTTTATATAATTTAGAGATTTTATAAAAAGAGATTTATTTTATAGATATTTTATAAAAAATAGACATTATTTTATGTTTGATTATAATAATAAAAAATGTTAATTAGTTAGTTATTTTTAAATTTTATAATATCTTCCATTATTTATATTTTATGAAAATAATTTATTATTTTATTATTTTAAAATTTTATGACATCTTCAAGTATCTCACCTATTTAAAACATACTCTCTCATCTACCAAATTAAATTATTTTCAAAAGTAGCTTTTTAAAATAATCAAAAATATGTTTTTTTTCTTGAATATGATTTTTTCTTATGAAATAAGTAAAAATAAAAGGGTTCATTGATACCCTAATCTTAAATGTAGGAGTTAGTTGGAAATTTATTTTAGGTTTAAATGTTTTGATCTCAATTAAAATTGTCAAATACACGAGTTTAAATAAAATCATAACATGTATATAAACTTAAATTATAAACTTGTAAGAGTTTACTACTATTAATAAATAGTTATTAAAAGCACATGATTAAATAATTAAGATATAAAATATGATTATAATTTGATCTAAATATATTTCAAGTCTAAACCATTGAAAGTGAATCTATTAACATTGATAAATTGTTATACTCAATATAAAAATCTTAAAATAAGGCAACTTTCCTTTTTAATTTTTCTATTAATATTTTTTTGCCTTTTCAGTTGTACTTTTATTTGAAACGGATCTTACCATTTTTATGAACTAATTTTTATATAGTATATATTCAATCCACTTAATAAAAATAAATAAATAAATAAATAATTTTTTCAAGTTTAACTAAGCCACTCGATAATTTAATTGATTTTGTATCTAGTCTGAGTTAAAAATACGTTGACATAATTGTATAAGTTAAAAACGTAAAAGTAATAAACTCATAAAGTTAATCTGAGTTTACTCATGAGTTTAATTGAGTTTTTTTCTAGTCTAGGTTTATGACATAGTTGACATGATTTTATAAGTTAAAAATATAAAAATAATAAATTTAAAAGTTTGACAACAATTATCTCAATATATTTTGTCTTTTATATTTTATTATTTTCCCCAAAATTATCCTTACATGTAGTAAGATTTATGTACGAGGTATTATAAGTTATGTTAATAATACTTGAGTGTAAATGATTAAAATGAGAGGCACTTTCTCTTGTTTTTTTTTATAGGTCATGTTTTGAAAAGATTTTATTGTTATTAATATAAGACACTTGGTGGGATATTAATTATATTTTTTTTCAACATTACCCCTATTCAAACTTATTAATTATGAGAGAGAATGTAATGTAAATTAAAAAATTTTCACTTAAATATGAGTAAAATTAAAAGTTTATTCTACATTCACATAAAATTAATTATTTACCTACCCATCCTTGATTCCAGTAAGGTAATTAAAGGAACCTTATGATTAGAGTCAGAAAAATGAGTCAACTCGTTTAAACCTATTTAATAGGAGAGTTGTGCTTAGATATAGGGTCCTAAAATTGCAAAACAGGCTAGCCCTAATGAACCTCATTTTAAGTAAGCCTAAATGAGCTAGTCGAACTAGCTGAGAGCTACCCATTTATGCTTGTTAAAGTATTTTGGGTTTGATAAAAATGTAAAAAAAAAAAAAGTAAAAGGGCTCCAAGCTCATGGGCCAGTCTTAAACTTGCTATGATGAGAGTTGAGCTTAGCATATGAGAGTATCAAAGATAAAGAAATTTAAATGGACTAACTCTTTTAGGCCCAAGCTGGCCAGCCTGTTTTCCCAACTTTATTTATAATGGGAATATCTTTATAAAAATTAGCACACACTTTTTTTAAACAAACAATCAACATACATTATTTATTTTTATTTGATTAATCTGAATGAATTAGTTAACCAAGGTGCTACAATTTGCAAGCATTCATTCATTCCACTGACTTCAGGCCTTCCACTCCATGATTGGGGGTAACTTCAGGCCTTCCAATCCATGAGACGACAACGTCATATTAAATTTTAGGGGTAACTTAAGGCCTTCCATTCCATGAGAGGACAACGTCATGTTAAATTTTGGGGGGGGGAGAATAATGAGGATTGTAATTCTTGAACGATAAAATTCTTCATAAAACGCATGTAGATGTTCTTTAATTTTTTAAATAAATTATTAGGAGACCATCAATAAAAAATTCAGGAAAAATTATTTTTTAAAATGAATTTCTTTTTCTGGTACATTTTTAAATGAATTTCTAAAAGATAAATTTGAAATTATTGCTTTAACAACTGTCCAAGGTCTTTGTACGACATTATAAATTCTTCCTGGGATCCTTCATTGATCCCTAAATTATTCAAATTAAAAATGAAATTTATGGCAAACATCACAATATTTCTAAAAACAAAAAAAATAATAATATGGCAATAGAAAAAAGTCTCACATACATCATAAATTTTATGAAGGCATGCAAAGGGCAAAAAAAGCAATTAAGGTAGTATTCAACAATAAAAAAGACCAATACAAGCCTTACACAGATATTATTCAACCTTGATAGGATAGCCACTTGAAGACCAAACTTCATACAGTAGCGTATTTGTTGAACCCTGCCTTCTTGTATGATGATGACTTTGTTCACAAGAGAAGGTTAATGGATGTTATGCTTTCAGTGTTTAAGTCAACTGAAAATGAAGATGTTGATTATATTGTGATGATGAAGCAGTTGAACTTGTATCGTGACCGTAAAGAATCTTTTGATAAAACTTCATGTCATATAACAGCACAGAAACTAGATCCTTGTAAGTGTTCTCCATTTAACATGGTCATAGTAATTTTAATTATCATATAACATATAACTAATTGTCCTTTATTTATAAATGAATGGTGGTCGTTTTATGAAAGTTCTGTTTCAGAGTTGCAAAATCTTGCAATGCGTATTCTTAGCCAAACTTCTTCTTCTGGTTGTGAGAAAAATTGGAGCTTGTTTGAATGCATCCATACCAAAAGAAGAAATAGATTAAAACATCAAAGACTAAATGATTTAGTCTTTACAAACTATAATCTACAGTTAAAGCATAGGTAAAAATGGGAAGTTATGAATGTTTTTAATAGATAAGAATTTTATTACTATTTCATGATAAATATATACTTATATTTGATTGCTTTGATCTCATTAAAGGAGTCAATTGAAGAAAAAGACAAGTTTTGATCCAATTGATTATGAATCTATTGACAAATTAGATTTTTAGATTGCTGAAAAGGAATAAGAGCCAGCTCCAGAGTTTGATGCTGATGATGTTACTAATTTTAAAAGTGCTATGCATGATAAAAATGTTGTAGCTTCATCAACTTTTGAGAGAAATAATGAAGGTTCACAATTGCTAACATGCCTATATTGCAAAGTACATAATTATTTTTTACATAATGATTAATGTTAATTCTTGTCATAAATAGGTGAAGAAGATATGAATATTTCAAAGCATCCACATTTGAATGATGATATTGGAAGTGATTCTGATTTCTCTCAATCATCTCCTAATGTTTCAATTCTTACTCCTGGAGATTTGAATGAAATTAATAAAGATTTTGAGATTGATTATTATTAGCTTTAGACTTTTTGATGATTAAAGGATTGTAAGGATGAATATTTTAACTCGTGTTTTTAATTATGTTTTGATGATTGTATTAGACTTATATGTGGTATTGTATAAGATATTAAGTCTTATAGAATTTATTTTTATTTAAATCATATTATTTTATTATGTTTGGTTTGATCCGGGTTGACTCCTAGCTTAGCTCCGGTTAAACCCCTGACCCTTAACCTTAGCCGGTTTAATGATCGATCTGATTTTCAGTACCTTGTCATAAATCAATACTTCCTCCATTAAAAAATGTAAGGCATTTTTAACTGAATCTCACTCCCCAATAAAATAGTTACCTACTTTCTAACTAACTTTATTTGTTTATATTTACCCTATTAAATATCCTACAATAAATATAAAATCATTATCAATAGGGGCACTTTTGAAAAAAGGTAATTATTATACCTCAAAAGATTAAAAATACTTTACATTTTTTAATATCTAACTCCTCAAAAAATATCTTATATTTTTAAACGGAGGGAGTAAATATCTTTGTAGGTAGATCAGTAGTCGTGTTATATATAGGTTTATGTTTTTTTAATCATATATATATATATATGGGTTTATTTATTATTTACTTTTTTTAACATAATGATTCTATGAAAGTTTAAATAACAAGCATTAATTAAATATTATAATATAATTATAAATATTATTCACACTCCACTCTTATATCGTCAGGCTACTAAGCTACTAGACTCAGATAACATATATTTATCTTATTACTTTCCATTGTCACTTACAAATAAAATTTTTAGAAAGCTAATATTATCTTTAAGTCGTAAATAATATAGTTCTTATCAAAAAAATTAAAAGTAGTTCTTTTTAAGATACTGTGCAATTTTTTAAGTGTATCAGAAAAAGGATATTATGTATATACACAGTACTGTTTTGGAAAATCAATGTAAAACAAAAATGATGTCACACGCATATCAAATCAAACACCTTTTTTTTTTAATAAAAAATCAGCATATAACAAATTATTTTTTGTTTTTGGAGTCATGTGAACCCTCTCTAGTCTACTGCTCAAACTCGTCACTGCATGGAGGCTGGAGCACACCCTAATCCCAAAGAGACTCTAATTGAAAGCCCTATCATTTACCCTTTGGACTTATCAGCAAAAGAACACGTAACATGCAAGCCTTAGGGCATTGTTTGGATACTTTTTCTTTTGCTTCACGGTTCCTCCCCAAAAAACCATCCATCCCAAACGCGTCCTACGCAAAGCAGATTCTTTTTATTTGCGATGTGCCCCACCACTTTACGTTATTCCTATTTTGCACTGCCATATAAAGCCAAGAAGACCAACGCATGTGCGTGTGGCCTTCCCAGCCGTACCAACGCAAGTCTTCACATTAACTAGGGACTGTATCGGCGGAGAGAGGATTCGGCGGAGGTGGGAGGAAGCTATGGCATCTGACGGCGTTGCTGGGTCCACCGATTTGCCTGCGAAGAGGCAGAGAGAAGATGGAGAGAATGGGGTCGCTGCTTCGACCGTCTCTGCGGAGGCGGAAGGTAATGGTGTATCAGCTGTGATTCCTGGGTGGTTCTCTGAAATTAGCCCAATGTGGCCTGGTTAGTTTCCTCTTAAAACTCTTTTATCTGATGCCTTTGGAGTTGCTTCCTTTCAATATGCTTGGTTTCCGACATAGAAAGGTGTTGATGTTCATTTTTCATGTATTTGATAGAAAACCAAAGGGTAAAATTACGATGTTTAGCTTTTTTGGGGTATCGTTCCTGTGTCGATTTACGTGGATTTTGGGATTTGAATGCTTTATGCCGATTCTTCTTAAGTTTCCCGTCTCATGGTTGATGTGTTTTCTTGATTTCTGTCAATTTTGTCATCATATCCCACTTGTTGGCTTTTTTCGGTATCACGATACAGAATTCTGCGTTCACGTAGTTGTTTTTGCTTCTGCACTCATGCCTCTTGAATTTGCTATATTGTTTTCAGAAAGGTACACTTGTAATTTTTTTCTACTACCGGTCTGTTTCTTTCATTATTCACGGCTTCTCCGGATCATGTCTCCTTTTTCTCATGAATGTGCTGTTCTTAAGTAGGCGACGATTAGACAACTCCCGTGACTTTCCCTGATTTTTCTGCGTTATTAAGTTGCTGTAACTGTGTGGTTTGTTTTGTTATGATTGTTACTCATAATGTTAGTTTTGTGGGTTTCGTTGTGCTTGTTTTTACATCGATGTCAGAACAATAGAACATACAGCAGTTTGACTCATATGATGCTTAGTTCCATGAGAAGTTATATTTTTTGCTTTATGTTCCATGGTTAATGCAAGCCAAAAACTTATCATCGGTCATAGCAGGGGTAGCTTTGGTGCTAAGATAAGTCCCTTCCAATTTCTCGGAATAAATGTTAATCAGATGTTGAATTGCCTTTTCACACCTCATCTTATATCAGCGATTTTAGGTTTCTATAGTTCTGCTTTCTGCTTAAACAAATTTTTGCAATATGTGTAGACATTTATTTAGACTGCAAGGTCTATCTAGGTTCCTTTGATGTTGATGAATCTACTGATATATTTCTACATTTCTTTTGGTCTGTTTGTTTATTTGTCAATATTTGATTGAAGATACGATTTTTTTTTTATGGTAAAAAAATATATTTTAATTAGTGAGCGAAAAACCAAAAAGATCTTAATTCCCTGCTGTTTTTGCTCCTTCATCAAGTGAAACTTACGCCTCTTGAACTTGTTAGAAAATACTACTTATGAATTGGAACTTGGCTTTAAATTTTCAGGGGAAGCACACTCTTTGAAGGTTGAAAAGATCTTGTTTAAAGGGAAGTCTGATTACCAGGATGTCATGGTTTTCCAGGTTCAGCATGCTCCAGAAAAGTTATAATTGCTTATACCCATTTTGTGTTCCTTATTATATCAACAGTGCGATGTTTTTCTTTTTGCAGTCATCAACATATGGTAAAGTTCTTGTTTTGGATGGAGTAATTCAGCTCACTGAAAGGGATGAATGTGCCTACCAAGAGATGATCGCTCATCTTCCTCTATCCTCTATTCCAAATCCCAAGAAGGTTTTTTTAAACTTCTAGCCATCTAGGAATGAATTTGTCTTAATTACTCAGAATTCTTATTGTTCCTTTCTCTGCTGTCTTTTGTTGCACCACATGTTTATTCGCAATAACAAACAGAAACACTTGGAAATATCACTCCAGTTCTCCCTACAGTAACTTTTTAAATTTATGAATCTAAATTTCTGCTTTTCTTATCATCCTGTTTTTTTTCTAGGTTTTGGTTATTGGTGGAGGGGACGGTGGTGTCATACGGGAAGTGTCACGCTATTCTTCAGTTGAGAAGATAGACATTTGCGAAATTGACAAGATGGTAGTTGATGTGAGTGAGTGATAATTCTACTCTTTTTTTCCTCCTCAAAACAAACCTGAACTTTAATAGATGCAGATTCCCATGTTACTTCCATATAAGCAGCTCCATCTGCACTTTTTTTCCAAGTTGGGTGGGATTTTTTGTATTTAAGGAAAAATTAGTTGTTACTATGCTGGTGCTGGTCTTTCTCACTTGGCATTAAATTGATTATGATTATGGTCTTACCCTCAAAATCCTCTAGTAGTAATTTGTGCAGAACATCAATCTCGAGTCTTCATTCTTTGCAGGTCTCAAAGCAGTTTTTCCCTGCAATGGCAGTAGGGTATGAGGATCCACGTGTGACGCTTCATATTGGTGATGGTATGGTTAGCTTTTTCATTTTGCTCTTTTTTGACAGCCTGCTCCCTATTTCCGAAGAATCCATCTCATGCTTGGTTACCTCTTAATGGTCTAGGGGTTGCATTCTTGAGGGAAGTTCCAGAAGCAACTTATGATGCAGTTATTGTGGATTCATCTGACCCTATAGGTGTGATACAACTTTAATGCCTTGTAATTCTCCTGATATTGTAGAGTAATTCAAGTTGTTTTCTTAAGAGAGGTTGCTGTTGGCATATTTCAGGCCCTGCTCAAGAGCTTTTTGAGAAGCCCTTTTTCCAGTCGGTTGCAAAGGCTCTTCGTCCTGGAGGAGTTGTGTGTACTCAGGCAGAAAGTATATGGCTTCATATGCATATCATTGAGGACATAGTCGCGAACTGTCGCCAGATATTCAAGGGCTCTGTAAACTATGCTTGGACTACAGTTCCTACATACCCAAGGTTTTTTCCTTTTCATATTATTTTCTCTCTTATTCGTTCTACAAAGGCATGCCTTATCTATAGGAGTTGTTGATCACACTTAATCATAGGCTTGTTAATTTTGCTGGGAAAAGGTCAACTGAAACTGTACTGGCCTCAATTATTTTGCCACTGCTGAAAGATCTTTTTTTTTTCCATTCTCTCCTGTGCTCGGATATGTCATTGAATTGTTACATATATTGTGCTCTCTGTGGGGGGATGGTGAGAGTATAATTATGAATGATGTTGCTTTAACTGTTTCATTTCAGTGGGGTGATTGGTTTTATGCTTTGCTCAACTGAGGGACCTCTTGTTGATTTCAAGCATCCTGTGAATCCCATCGATCAGAATCCCAGTCAGAAATCAGACAGACCACTGAAGTTTTACAACTCTGAGGTGTGTGTCTTCTCCAAACATTTTTCTCTCCTACCCATTTTCCCCTCTGCCTGGTGCCTTACTGTGTCCTTGTTTATCTCAACTTACATGGATCCTCGCATTCAATTCCAGATTCACACAGCAGCTTTCTGTCTGCCATCTTTTGCCAAGAAGGTGATTGAATCGAAATCAGAGTGAGAATATTCTTCAAGTGCTCGGAGGACCATTTGTGGCTGTTGTAGAAGGCCAGCTTTTATCCTTGCATCTTTCATGAACAATAAGTTAGAGCTTTTAACTTGACAGCAAGAGTGTATCTCATCACGAAAATTAGTTGTAGGCTATAGCTGGTGGATCCAGATGTCATTTGTAGTTTGGAATTTTGATTAGAGATAAGTATTAGATGCAAACGGTTGCTTTTTATTAGCTCTGAAATGCAATCCGCTATATCTGTCTTTGCATGCTACTCGCTTAACAAATTAAATCATAGTCTACTTTGGTTTAGTTTGGTGGTGTCGTGAAATGTGCAGCCTAGTGTGCGTGTGTTTTTTGGCTGTTTTTTTTTTTGGGGGGGGGGGGGTGTGGTGTTTCTAAATATAAGATGAAAGATAGTCTTTATACAGAAGTTGCCTGGTCATTTTTCTGGATGACAGGTACTTAAGGGGTAGAACCATTATGACTTTCAGTGCTAAGAGAACCGAATCGTCCAGTTGAATTGGTAAACAATCTCAAGACGGGTCTGGTCACATTAGTTAACGCGTCTAATGACTGGTTCAAGTCTGTTTATAATTAAATTATTAAACCGCGAACTAATGTCTCGACTAGTTTTTATGGATGGTCCAAATTTTATAAAAGAGAGAGTAAAATGCCTATAAAGTGAAGCATTATACTTGCTCACGTAAAAGCAAAGAAAATATTACAAGACTTGATTTGTCATGTAATCTCCTCTCGTAAGCCTTTGCTATAAAATTATAAATTCCATTACTGTCAACCAGAGTTTGTGTGTACTTACACAAAAGATTCAAAATGCTAGCGTTGACATTTAGCTTTAGAAGGTGGATTATGCTGCTTTATAATACTCTATTTTCAAGGACTAATTTCAATCACGAACACCGTTTTATCTTTACCGAATTCTTCCTTGCAATCATAGAAATATATCATTCTAACCACCCATTTCAACATATTTGCATGCCAATCGAGCCAACTTTTATACAAAGATGTCAACTAGACTTGTATCTTTATCTATTGTATAAACTAATAATGAATGAGTTACACTTCTCATAGGTCAAGAGTACGCCATGCTATAGATTTTATAATTTTTAAACGACCCCAAGCAAAGAAAATAAGCATCTAATCCAAAAGGCTCACCCTCCACATGGCCATTCAATTCCTCAAGCAAAGGATGCAAAAAGTCCTGCAAGAATAACGCTGATGTGGATCCACAGGGAAGCACAGCAGCCCAAAATCCAAATATAAATTCGAAAAAATGGAATCTGAAATTCCACAAGGCAAGCGACGACTAGGAAATCCCAAGGTTCAATAAGGCTTTTTCTGGAAGCAAACTCAAAGTGAGGAAGGGATAGAATATAGATGATGTAGTTGAAGATACCAAAATAGAATGTAACAGCTTTCTTGACAAGCTCCCACCCAAACACTGCGTCTGCGCCACTGATTTTTGGCTGTCTATATACTCGTCTCTAACTAGCAAAGCCTGATATTCATGATTCCTATTTACATGTTAATTTTATATCATATATAGATATACATTGCTTGCTCTTTCAAGCCCAACATTTGACAAAACCAAGGTTTATCCTGTTTTATTTTACATTGAAAACTACTAAATTCACGCATCGCTCAAAACCATAACTTTGATACTTCCTCAAATTTAAGAAGGCACCTACTAACAAGTAATTATATGCAAGATTGAACCCATAATCTTCGACTTACAAGAAAGTCTTCATACTACTAGGCAACAAAACTACTGGCTGGTTTCGATAATTTCCCACAAGAAATCTGACCCCACGTAAGGTTGCCGACGTAGCCCCATTTTCACGACAAATTGTCAGCCCCCTTATGTTGACAACATATTAGACTTTCCCACAAATTCGAGATCAGAAACAACTGGTATTACTTTACCGGAAGTGATGGTTAAGTCCCAGAGTTTAAAACAGAAAATAAGGCGTAAAAAAGAAGGCAAAGCATAACACGTCGATTTTAAGTCTCTAAAATGACTCTAGTTACTGCATTACTTCTATCCATCACTAAACGACCAACGAACGTTTTATGGTGAGGGAGTGAATGACTAATAAAAAAACACAGGAATCAGGATCAAATTATATTAGAACATTCAATTAAGGAGAATAAGTACTGATATTCAATATCCATTACAACTTGCTGCTATCATTTGAAGCAGCAAGTTACTACAAGATGTGCGACAAAACTCCATGCTTGATGTGTGTGTGTGTGTGGGGTAATCATTCATCGCCCAAAAAAATCAATACACCAAAGTGGCATTTATTGTCATTGAATTGAAGGATGGGCAACACCCCGTCCCAAAAAATGAATTAAATAAAATAAAGCACAAATAATGAGTCATGCAAAACCAATATAACCAATGCTATCAATGACCTGTAGCGAATCCATTTGCTAAGCCTTAAAGGGGGAGAGAGCATTTGACGAAGTTAAGCGCCCAAGAAGACGATTAGCATGTCCAACAAACATTACAACCACTGAAGAGGGCAGATTCGTTACAGTCCATGAAGAATTGAACAGTCGAAGTCAGCTTAGGGGAGAACACACACTCTTAATTAAGGTGGAGAATAAAAGACCCTCGGCACCAGCATGTTACCAAAGAGTATCCTTCCTATCCAACCGAAGGATTATGTGAGTTCTTGCAAATCCTCAACACTATCCTTCTCATCCTATGGAGTACGCTAGTTTTTCAGTAATCGTTGACACAGCATATCCTTCTTATCCTATGGATTACGCAAGAGCTTGCATAATAACAGATGCTATGCCAAAGAAGAATAAAGACAAAGGCATCCCACAGAACCAAGTTGAAGATCGCAATCACCTTCAAGAGCCATGCGGACATGGCTAGTAGATGTTCTAATGGATATGCAGATATCTGGAAGAAGCAGCCGACAATGAAAGTACAGAGAAGCAACCAAGTACAATTCTGGTTTTGCCAAGCAGACACTAAAAGCAGCGACAGACCAAAAATGCACGTTTGACTCAATGATGAAGACGCAGAGGTCAAGCATTATTTATACCCTTCCACCCTTAGACAGCTCCAACTCATAAAGAAGGTGCAACCGCAGATATCCTTTAATGAAGGGCTGACAAAAAGGTTAACAGACAGAAGCTTCACTGCAGAAGACAAAATTCAAGGGGCACAACCAAATTGTCGATTTCTCACTTTAAGTCAACTTGAATGCAGAAGGAACTAGATGACATGATTGTGGCAGAGAGAAGCAGACAAAAAGATGAAGTGAGTGACGATTTGCCGACAATCACACCTCAAAACAAAAGGAAAACAAAAACATCATTCAGGATCCATAAATGCCAATACATCAAGGTGCCATAGCATATAAATAGATTAGGAAGAGTAACAATTAGTAAATAACACAACTGGCTATATAAAGTTGGGAGAGACCTTTTAAGTTTCAGCAAGCTGAAGAGAGACAGAAGATGCTAAAGTGTCCCATGCATCCTTTTGGCAGCTATAACATCTTGCGGGTGCCATCAAAACCCAAATATCTAACACTGACCATTACCAGAATATCAACATAACTAACACGTATAGTTTCCTCAAGCCATCCTACAGGTAATACACTACAGCAGAGTCCATTCCTAACGGTCATCCAGCATTTGCTCCATTCACATTCCGACCTTAATCTCTGTAAAAATAAACAATTTTTTTTAACATAAATGTAGCCAAATCAGAGACAGCAATTTGCATTAAACACAGCTAAACCTACCCATTGGCATAAGGAGAGTCACGGTGAGAGCGACGGTATGGAGGGGACCTGCTGTAACTGCGTCCACGTCGAGGAGGTGTAATGCTACGCCGTCTTGGAGATCTTCTTCCAATAGGGCTATAGCTCCTGACAAAATGAAGCAAGTTCAAGACACTAATTTAAGGTATCAACACTCGAATCTTCAAAAGGACTCCATTGTAGATAAATCAGAAAAGATTAGCATCCTGAAGAATTGCCACTTGATAAGTTACATTTTCATAAGATTTATGTAATACACGTAAGGAAATGCAGGGACCGAGATTTTAAATACCCATACTCCCAGAGGCTTAATTTGAAAAACAGACTGCGCCCAAGGATTTGGATTCAGGATTCAACAGGAAACTACAAGGGGCTAGCTTATTTTCTATGTATTTCAGATTTGTATGTTCGCTTTCCAGAGCCAAAGTCCAGACGGGATGATGATTGTGAGGAGTTTCAGAAAAGCCCAGGGGATTGAACGTATGAGAATCAAATGACAGAAAAAATCTAATCACATTGTTGACCAAATGAAACAACAACAGCTCATTCCAACAGAGACTACAATGAACGAATAATACACCAGAGTTTACTTAATTAATACCAGACACAAAGAAATAGGAATATCAAAAACTGAGGACAGTGGTGCACTGGTGCTGATTGATATGAATAATTTGCAAAACAAAGCAAGTACCCCACCCAAGAAAAGCCCACTGCACAGATGCCAAGTGCATGCTGAAGAAACTTGAACTTGCAACAAGACATGCTAATATAAATTCATGCCATTCAATAACTCCACATATTTTGATATTAATGGATCGCAAAAATGCTCAATAGACAACATTTCTGTCCCCAAGGCAATGAATGGTCTTAGCTTCCAAATCAAAGCAGTTATAATAAAACTTCACACATAACATACACTGTCTTTTCCTTCTCTATGCCTCAGGCATCTTGATAAACAATGAATCACTCCAAACTACCGGTGAAAGACAGACAAAGCTATGCATGCAGAAGTACTGAGATAAGATAAATCATTTGAAATGCATAATCCTTCAACTCATGCATCCAAAAATTACATCCCACCTGCGACCATAACTTGGACTTCTACGGCGCCGATATGGACTGGGGCTTCGTCGACGGCCACTTCCTAAGCCTCGTGAACCAACACGCATGCGGCATTCCCTAGCAAAATGACCAGGCTCACCACACTCATAACATTTTAAGTCCTCGCCTCCACGTCCACGTCCACCACGTCCTCCACCACCCTTGGAATTATGAGAAAGCTCCACACGCCAGCCATTTTTTCCTGCACGTCATTCAACCAGTCTAATGAGTCATGAATTGGGATTAAAAAACAAAAAAAAGACAGAGCTGCAAAATGACAACATATAAAGGTATATACGTGAACTTAAAATGAAATCAAGAGAACAAGAACGTATACTGACCATCCAGAGCATGAATTGCATCAAGTGCATCCCTCCTATCATCAAATTCAAGGAATGCATATCCTGGTGGCCTTCGAGCAACCCAGACACTGCATTAAACATATTTATCATAATCAAGCAATCAAAATGTAAATCCTTCATCGAGCACAGTCCCATGAAATGCAACAAGCGACAAGTGTTAGCCATGCTACCATAAACAATGCGAAAATTCTTCCCTCCCAATTTATTAAGTTAAATCATATAATACAACCTAGGTGGTAGAAACATATATGCACCATGCAAACTACTTTTATATGCAACAAACTGAAATACATAGAAAGAAACTTCTTCTCAAGACATAATCCATAAAAGAGTTACCAGCAGCATTGAATATTAGTTACAAAAGCATATATGTTCACCAAAAGCAACAACAATCTTCATTCACTAACCTATCGAACACCAAGCTAAAAGAGCCAAAGTATGTCATGATTAGGAGCAGCATAAAAATAAAACATTTATGTCCTGGGCAGCCTGAAATTGCAGTCTTAACTCCTAATGATTCCTTTTTTCCATACAAGAAAGGAAACAAACCGTTGCAACTCTCGCTCTCATATTCCATGCCAAAAAAAAAAAAGCACAAGTTACCCACACAAACTCGCAGATATCAATGTTATAATCGCGCGAGGAAACGACATTAGAAAGCAAAGTTAATTAAAAGAAGTAGCGAAGGTAAATTAGAATTTTGATAAATTACCTCCGGAGAACACCGTAGATACGAAATTCATCTTCAAGGTCCCTCTCAGTTACCCGAGGGTCCAAATTACCTACATAAACCCGAGACATTGTCCGCGGCCTGAAAATAGATCATAAAGTATGCATCAAGCCCCCGACTGCCTCGAAGGAAAAGACAAACACATGCAACCGTAACTTCGCAGAACTGTGAAAGAAAGTACAAAATTCACAAACAAATCCTTAAAACAATGGAGAAACACAAAAGATTACTGCAATTACACGGGAAAATTTCCGCCACAATCACAAAAATAGCCCTGACCTTGAGGTGCGGTAGTGGAGATCAGCTCGAAAAAGAACTCAAGAATCTCTCCAGGAAAGGAAAAGCCCTAGAGCACTTGAAGAAATTTCCAGAGTAGGGTTCCGCTCCCACCTTTGCCTTGTAAATAGCTGTGTTGAGAGCTGCCACCGGTGGGGCGCGAGGATCTTGAACACGGATCCAATTATGATGGCCCAATCTATGAATGTGTGACAAAAACGTCACGCCTCGTGCCAAAAAACCCGTTCCGTCTCGCGTTTCGTGTTGCCGGGAAAAAATTTCTTCAGATCAGCGAAAAAAGTAAATTTCTTTTTGATAAATTCAAATTTTTTGGTCGAAATGTTATTTCAGTGTGGATTGAAAAAAACCTTGTATCCAACAACTCCAAACTAAGGTTGAGGTTTGATTATTAACTGTTATGTAATGAGTAGGCATAATTAGAAGAAATTTACCTTTCATTTTTGGTAGCCAAAAGAATATTAGCCATAAAAAAGTTATGTGACAATATCCAGTAATCTCTCCTGTTTAATATTATAAGACAATTTTTTAAAATATTATGTTACAAGGTATAGGGTATTTCAATTCTTGCAATGTACAGTTGATAAGATTTTTTTATAAATATAAATAATTAGTGGTGTGATCAATAATATTTTTATTTTTTAACCGATGTATCATATTAAATAAAAATAAATATAAAAAAATATAATTTTAAAACAATTGACTAACTTGTTAAAAGTGTAATTTGATTAAATGTATTTTATAATATAAAATTAAGAGAGCATTTTTTTATAATAGAGAAAAATAAACTATACAATAATAACATCGCCTTGTTGTAATCTAAAGATTAAGCTATAAGAAATAAAATTTAAAAATTAAAATCTAATTGTGCACAATAAGACTTTTTCTAAGAGTACATCCGTTACTTCATTCACATATTTAAAAATCCTTTGAATGCATGCATCCAGGGCATGATTCAATATGATTTATATTTTTGAGACAACACTACAATTTAGATGAGAGAGAGAGTTTGTTCTATTTATTGCTTCAATAGCTTTGATAGAATTTGATTAAAAAAAAAATCTTTTTGTATCTAAAATCCAAAATAACTTTAGGCCCCCACAATCAAATCACAGCTTAGCTGACCAGAAAACTCAACATGTAGCTCACCAAAAAAAATTAATTTTTAAAAGTTTTTTTTATTTATACCATTGTGCAAAAATGTAAATTCCTAATGGTAAATAAATTATACTTCCTCCATTCAAAAATGTAAAATATTTTTTAAAAAATTAAATATTAAAAAATATAAGACATTTTTAGTCTTTTAAGGTATAATCATTACTCTTTTTTTTAAATCTCTTATTGATAAGGATTTTATATTTATTATAGAGTGATTAATAAAGGTAAATATAAAATGATAGGATTAATTTAAAAGTAAGTAATTACATTATTGAGATGAGATTCTATTAAAAATACTTTACATTTTTAAACGAAAGAGTAACATTTAATATTATTGGAATACAAATTTTTTTAAAAAAATGATCAAAAATAATTAAATAAATCACCTACATATTTTTACAGATTTATATATCATTTACTTTTTTATTGTTTTATGGAAATAAATTAGGAGCCCTATCTCTTGACAGTTCTATACAAAAGTTTATGGTAAGTCATCATGAATTTTATATTATGTTATGTAATTACATACATATATATATATATATATATATTGTAGATTAAAATTATTTTTCGTCTAGGAAGTGATTTCTTTCATATTAGCGTCCATTTGACGAAAAGGAAACTCCATCGAATGGCTTGGAAACAATATAAAGTAACTTTCCCATCGACAACATACCACTTGTCAAATCTCACCCCCTCCCCCTCCCAGGCCAGCACTTGTCGTCGTCAGTTTTGTATCTAAAGCACATATGATGGCATGGCTCGCATTGATGAGTGTGACAGAATTTGACAATCCAATCTGATAAGTGGGCAGAGCCCTTGCATTTATAAAAAGTATACGGTTCTGAACTCGGAGTCGGAGGTCGATGATTATTTTTCTTCCATTTTCCTAAAAGTTTATTGGACAGCATGGCTTCGAGATTCGGGTCGTATCTTTTGTCTCATTCTCTACTCAACGATAATCGTCAACATGGCTTTTTGCTGGCCGTTGGAATGCTTCGAGTGTCAACCCTTCCAACGGATGAAGCCGTAGATACTAGTCACAGTGCTGCAATTAAAGACTGGTAGAGGATTTCACAGAAACAGTGAGCTTTTATCTCAAAAATGAATGAAATCGGTTCATTATATACTCGATCCTCTTGAAAGCTATCAGTTTATTAGCGGTTCCTCCTTGAAGTACAAATTGGGGTTTGTGTAGTGGAAGAATGGAAGTTGATCGGATTGAAGAGAGCAGCGAGAGGTTGCTGGGTAGAAACAGTAGTGGTGGGAGTAGCGGAAGTAGGTGGGTCGATGGTAGTGAAGTATATTGGGACTCGCCTTCATGGTCAAGACGTAATGAGGAGGGCGGTGCAGAGGAATATGGTTCAATCAGAAGGAGGCTTGCGAAGAAACCCAGGAGAGTTGATTCATTCGACGTTGAAGCTATGGAGATTGCTGGTAGTCACGGCCACCACTCCAAGGTAATTTGTCGATCACGTTATTATTTCGTCCAAGCTTTGGCTTAGCATTTTGGAGATGCCCAATTGATCTGCGCATGTTTGTTGAGTTCCTTTCTTTGATATTTCACTTGAGAAATGACGAGATGTCCTAATTGCTAATTTCTTGCACACAAAAGGTGCACTAGGATTTTAGAAGCCACCAGCGCCAATGGAATAAATTGAACGGGAAAAAAACCACGCGTCTAAAAGGGGAAAAAAGAAAAAGAAAAGGAATTTAAGTGTTAGGACTTGAACCTAAAACGTTAGGATATGTTAGTGAATACCTAATAGTTGAAGATGACACATGTGGTTGAATAATGAATTTGCAACGTATGCACGTGAAACTCAGTTACGAAGCTGTCTTTCCTTCAAGTCAATTTCAGTTGTGTGTGGAATTAGCAGAAGATTGGAGATGTGTAAAGTGGCATTGCTCATGCTACAATTCATAAAGTAGTCGTTGGTGAACATTTGAAACTTATTTGCAACTTTTAACTGACAATCAGTAATGTTAACTTATACCTGGTTTATTAACTAGATTACATATAAGGCCATCTCCCTCTTTCTGATCTCTAGTACTTATGTGAATCAGGATCTTCCCGTTTGGTCCACTCTTGCAATGGCGTTTCAGACTCTTGGTGTGGTATATGGGGACTTGGGAACAAGTCCCCTGTATGTCTTTGCTGATGTCTTCAGCAAGGTTCCGGTTGAGTCCGAGGTTGATGTATTGGGGGCGTTGTCTTTAGTTATGTACACGATAGCACTTATTCCACTAGCAAAATATGTATTTATAGTCCTCAAGGCAAATGATAATGGTGAAGGTAATACATAAATATTCCTACTGTGGATTATTTACTTTGGTTCAGTAATTGTAAATCAGAGTTCTCATTCATTAACGGATTCACCTGTAGGTGGAACATTTGCACTATACTCTCTCATTTGCAGGTATGCTGATGTGAATCTGCTTCCTAATCGTCAGCAAGCTGATGAGCATATTTCTAGTTTTAAGCTGAAGCTGCCCACTCCAGAGCTGGAAAGAGCTCTGAACATAAAGGAGACTTTGGAAAAGAGGTCATCTTTGAAAACTCTTTTGCTGCTGTTGGTTCTGCTGGGAACTTCTATGGTTATTGGAGATGGTATCTTAACCCCTGCAATATCAGGTACATAAGCCTACCATTGTCTAACGGGGAATTCTGTGACAATCAAAAAGAAGATTGAAATTTTAAAAACTAGTTGTAACATATCCTGCAGAAGCTGCTGTGTTAAAGTTAAGTGCGTGTTCAAAATCATATCTTTGGAAATGAATATTACTCTATAGCTAGATTGATACGCTGGAAATTATTGGTTTGTACCATACGAACATTGCTGTTATATGAAGTTAGGCCACAGGCAGTCTATTTGGTAAAAATACTGCTAACTACCGTATACATTGATTTTCCACGGGTTAATATGCTTATGAGAATCTTGCTAATTTGTTGATATATAAGTACTTAACGTAAGCTGATGTGAGGAATGGACAATGACCTTCTGTATTCCCGCTGGTCACCAACATTAAAAAAAAAAAAAAAAAAACTCATTCAATTATGCAAAGAAAAATCTGTTTGACATGTGTGTCACAACAGCCAGTGCCCTCAACTCCCCCTGGGCGCCCAAGTTTTTGAAAAGTAGGTTTGCTGAGGATGTGATGTAGTGGACTAATCACCTCAAAACCTCCCGAGTTATGAAGAGAAAAACTCTGTCAATTAAGTTATATAAACAAGGAGAAAACTCACTTGCAGCTTTTTAAGCTTTTGCTATCAGGCTGCAATAACGACAGATAACAAGTAAAAAAAATTTCCACGGATCAACACCGCATGACTGATTCTCTTAAAAAAAAAAAAATGTTCTTCCATATGTAATGTTTCAGTTAGAGCACTTGATAGCAAGCTTCTAAGAAACTTAAGTGTTCTCCCGTGAACAATTACCACCGCGTGACAAGCATTGCAATGCCCCCACAATTGAAACAGGTTCTTTATTCCACTTGACATGGTTCATTTATTTAAGTTTGGAGTATTTTGATTTACAAGGAGCAAACCGAGTACACACTACATATAGTTTCATCTAATGGGCTTGTACCTTTGGTCCCTTGGGGTTTGGGACTAGACTTTGCTAAATTGATTGAATTGGCCATTTTCTTCCACTCTTCCTTGTAATCTCGTTCGTGGGATTTTTATTTACCCTTTTCATTCTCTAAGTGATATTGGAATGTATGTTAGAAAAAACAAAATTGTTTGTGCTGCGCTTAATTATAATCACAATGCTTCTTTGTCGCAGTGATGTCTGCCATAAGTGGACTGCAAGATGAGATAAATGGAATCGGTACAAGTGGGTATAGTTTCCTTCTTCTTTTTCCTTGAATTTACCTTTATTTCTAGTTGAAAAACTAGTAAATGAATAATGAGAGCAAAGAGAAAACTCATATTTTCACCACAAAAAAAAAAAAAAACTCATAACTGGGGAGTGGAGGTGGTTTATGAAGAGATCCCTAGTCACTTTCCCTTTTGTAGATGGATAGTACGCGGAAAACCACATTCATATGCATGCTAACTTTAGATGGAAATTCTCGTGGTGGGCTTTTCCTTTTCTGTTTCAGGGAGATATACCTCAAAGTCACTTCTTGTCTTTGAAGAAATGAATTTGTGACATTTCAGTAAAAGTCACATTCGAAAATTGCAGATATCTCTCCAAAATTTTCTGAACCAAATGTCCATGAGATCAAAGTCTTTATAATATTTATTAATTAATAAGCTGAGTGCTTAGACCTAAGCGGGTTGGTGAATTGTTCTGCCTTAGAAACAATTTGTGAATGATTGCTCCCGCAAGTTCACAGGATCAATATAGTTATGAATCCTAGAGCACTCCAAGAGTCAAATCTAGAGGAAGACGATGATCTTTGTTAGTTATAAAAAGCAAATAAAAGTTTTGAAAAGAGAATTAATATTTAAGGAAAGAATGCAAATAAAAATGATAAAAAGCGATGAACTGAATATATTAGACAAGTGTTATGGATCAAAATTCACCTATTAGGATGGTTTACTCTAATTCAGTTAATTATCTTCCTTTTGTTTATAATGACAACTATTTTTAAAGTATTCTAATTACCTCTCAATAAATTAGGGTGTATCTATTTAGGGTTGAATTAGCTTTAGCTAACCCTATCAAGACCCTAGATAAACCATGAAACTACAATCTCAGTCACCACAGATCCTACGTTATCTCTAATTCAATTATCTGTGTTTATCTCTCTTGGTCTAGATTAATTTTTCATCTCTCAATTCTTTGAATAGCCCACAAACAGATTATATACTAGCTACATATATAATAAGGTAAGAAATAACGAGAGAGATAAATATAAATAAACAAAAATTCATGTTCAACGGGAAAATGAAATAACCAAATAAAAGAGAAAGATCCATCTCAACCAAGCTATTCCTTACTCTTGACTGGGAGTTTAGAAACAACTCATAGTATTCAAACTAAAATTTCCAAATAAAAACATGAACAGAATCTAAAGAAGAAGAAAAGAGAGAAAGCTACCAACTTGGAAGAACTTCTTCTAATTTTGTAATATGCTTTCTAGCCTTTAGATATGAGATTAGATCCCTTGAGAGGCTTTTGGGAGGTTTATTTATAATAAATTTGTCCCCCTTGGCTTGGAATATAAATAGGTCGCACCTAATCTGATCTGATTTGTTCATATCTGATTTAAAATATAATTAAATATTAATTTGCGTTTCTGGGCCTATGTCCATGCGCAGTCGGGCCTAGTTATATTATGTCCACGCATGGTTGAAGAGCAAAGAGTGTTGTGTCTGCATGTTCCTCCACACATGGTCAAAGAGCGACACCTAGAGATTTCCTCACGCAGTTGAGATTTGTTCTCAGATGTCTGTGGCTGGTATTGTTGAGGACATTTGGAGTCACCACGATAGATTATATCCACAAGCGGAGGAAGTGTTCGCAGGCTTGTCCGTGAGCGGAGTTGTCTTTTTGGGTCTAATTCCTTGGTCTTTGACTTTGGGCTTCGCATTTTAAGTTCTTTTTCATGCTATATTGCTCCTTCTTCTCAAAAATACACCAAAAATACTAAGTGAGACTTTTTATCCATATTTATCCTTTTTCGATGCATTATCCAATGAATAAAAGGGTGGAAAATATATATAAATTTAGGTAAAATATCCACTTATTAGTGAACATCTCTATTAGTGTTCACAAACGGAGCTTCTCTATAAGCGAGAAAAAGTGAGAAAGAGATGCCAATTTAAGTTTGTCTGTTAGTCTGACTCTTTTAAATATTAGCTGTACCTATTGAGATTTAGGTTTCTTCAAGAACACTGCCTTTTATCTATATTCTGGAACTGTGGACTATTGACAGTATTAACATTGTGAATGACTTAAATTTTTTGTGTTTCTTACTTGCAGAAGCGGTGGTCATTATTTCAGTTGTAGTTCTGCTGGGTTTGTTTAGCATACAAAAGTTTGGTACCAGTAAAGTGGCTTTCCTGTTTTCCCCTATTCTCGCTTTATGGTTCTTTTCTCTGGGTTCAATTGGAATATATAATATATTAACTTATGATGCCAATGTCCTGAAAGCATTCAATCCAGCTTATATTTATTATTTCTTCAAGAAAAATACGACAAGGGCATGGTCTGCTCTTGGTGGCTGTGTTCTATGTATTACAGGTGTGTCTTTTTTCTCTGCGATTGAAAACATCACAAAATTAATAGTTTTTTTTGGCTTAATTTATATGATTTTGCCATTCAGAAGGCACAAATAACGAAGACACTGTTGATTTAAGATAATATGATTGATATCAAGCTTGCCAATTACTTGGGATCTTATTGAAGTGAGAATATAGCCATGAAGCATTCTTGTTAAAGTGAGAAATTTGTGAAGCATGAAAACAGCCCTTTCAGTTGTAAGAAAGACAAGTAACCAGAAACTCAGACAACTTGCTTGCATATTTTCTCTTCAGGTTCAGAGGCAATGTTTGCTGATCTGGGTCATTTTTCTGTACAAGCAATACAGGTTTGTACCTTGTTGTAATCCCACAAGCTTGCTTTAAGTATTGAATTTTCTAGCTCAAGTCTTACATTTAATTGATTATGCAGATTGCTTTTACTTGTGTGGTATTTCCATGTCTCCTCTTCGCTTATATGGGCCAAGCTGCTTATTTGATGAAGTACCCTAATTCATATTCAGAAATATTCTATGCTTCTGTTCCAGGTGATTTGTCAATAGATGATTGTTTATGCCTGTGAATAGGATTCGTTGCACTTTCAAACTCCTAGTTTATAGATATTTGTTTTTTATTATAATGATTTTTTTATCATATATATTTGTTTATTTCATACAGAAAGCCTCTTCTGGCCAGTGTTTGTGATAGCTTCTCTTGCTGCTATGATTGCCAGCCAAGCAATGATATCTGCTACATTCTCATGCGTGAAGCAAGCTATGGCTTTGGGCTGCTTCCCAAGGCTCAAGATAATTCACACGTCAAAAAAGCAAATGGGTCAAATTTACATCCCTGTAATGAACTATTTTCTTATGATCATGTGTATAGTGGTCATTTCCTTCTTCCAGAGCACAACTGACATAGCAAATGCATATGGTAACAAATCACCATCTTATTTTTCTGATTATTTCTTCCTATTGTTGCTACTTTGGTTCAAGGGTGATGTTCCCGCTTGGTACTTATTTCTACGTTCTAGTTTAGTCACCTGTGTTTTAACTTGTCCACGATTACAATTTGGCAACATGTCAAAAAATTATGTAACAGGATTACTTAAACTAGTTGGTCAGAATTTAATTGATAACTCACAAAGTAGTGGGTTCAAATTTCGATGTTAATGTGAGAATATTATTGGTAAACAATGTATAAGTACCTTTGTTTGAGTTCTTTGAACCCAAGACATGCCCTAGCCCTACTGAGCCGTTGGGATCCAACTTACTTGAGCTTCTTCACACCAAAATAAAAAGGAAAGAATTATTTAAACCAGAATGCCTCATGTATTGATTAACTTAAATTATCAATTACCTATGTCATATTCAGGTGAATTTTTATTTCTGCACCCACATGCATGTTTTTTGTGTTGGCATGATTCTAGATGTCTTTATTGACTTTGACCATGTTAATTATAAGTTTATAACATCAACCACTGGCTCTCATATGATTGATGGTGCCAAAATACAAATGACATAAACAGTTGATGGTATGAATCCAGAGGTTTTAAATTTTTATGTACAACTTGAATGGACCAAATCATGCTGAAACCATACAGCACACCTACCTAATGCATAGTCGCGTTTGTGGCATATCTACTAACGCTTTCCATATTGCTCTTTAGGCATTGCTGAAGTAGGTGTCATGATGGTTAGCACCACCTTGGTGACACTTGTAATGCTTCTAATCTGGCAGACCAACTTGTTCTTGGCGTGTTGTTTCCCACTCATATTTGGATCAGTGGAGCTGATTTACATGTCTTCTGTCCTATCAAAAATAGTTGAAGGTGGCTGGCTTCCTCTTGCCTTTTCTAGTTTTCTCCTCTCTGTAATGTACATCTGGAACTATGGGAGTGTGTTGAAGTACCAAAGTGAAGTCAGGGAGAAGATCTCACTGGATTTGATGCGTGACCTTGGCTCCAATCTTGGAACTGTCAGAGTGCCCGGAATAGGGTTACTGTATAATGAACTTGTACAAGGCATTCCTTCCATCTTTTCACAGTTCCTTTTGGGCCTCCCAGCTATCCACTCTACTATAGTCTTCGTTTGCATCAAATATGTTCCGATTCCCGTGGTTCCTCAAGAAGAAAGGTTCCTGTTTCGAAGAATTTGTCCCAAGGATTATCATATGTTCCGGTGTGTTGCCAGGTATGGCTACAAAGACGTGAGAAAGGAAGACCACCATGCATTTGAGCAACTTCTTATTGAAAGCCTTGAGAAATTCTTGAGAAGGGAGGCTCATGAAACTGCCTTGGAGATGCGGGGCAACTTGACTGAGGATAATGTTTCAGTGAGATCATCAGATTCTGATCCTCCTTCTGCCAATGGGCATGAGGATGAACTCATGATTCCGCTTATGCATGGTCGCAATTCCGAAGAAACAAGAACTCCTGCTGCACCAGGAACTGCATCATCTGTGCTAACTTCTAGTTATATGCCATCTGAGGAAGACTCGAACCTTGAGGAAGGCCCTAGTCTTGAATATGAACTTTCAGTGCTTAGGGAAGCAATGGAATCTGGATGCACCTATTTGCTTGGACATGGGCATGTGAGAGCAAAGAAGAACTCTTTTTTCCTCAAGAAATTGTTGATAAATTATTTCTATGCGTTTTTGAGAAAGAATTGCAGACAAGGGACTGCAAGCATGAGAGTGCCTCACACTAATATAATTCAAGTGGGGATGACATATATGGTCTGATTCATCCGTGTAGTTCTTTCTGATATCTGAGAGCTCAAGGTCATTCTGGACACTGGAGGTTGAAAAATTCTTAGGCTTTTTTTTGGAAATTTTGCTTGCCTAACCAATTATACATGGACATGTAAGCGTATCAAAAGAGAACTCCAGTGAAAAAACATTATAATGCGCTTACATGTCCCTTGATGATTAGCTTGATTTATTTTTTCTTTCCTTTTTTTGGGTAATCTAAGAATTTCTCTTATAACTTTGACCTAGTTATTGGTATTGGTATTTACCTTCAACTAACAATGATTTTGATGAAACATGTTTTTATATAGCTAGCTGATTAAGTCAAATTCGAGTATTGTCAGCTCAGTTGGAGTTGCTTTCTCCAAGACTTCTTTGCGTTCAAGCGGACTTGGATTCAAAATTTTCTAATTAAATTTTCATAGCTCTTTTTACTAGTATTACTGTCTTTGGGTGGTGTTTTTTTCAAAAAAAACACACACACACACACAATTATATTCCATTGACAATTGAAACTCAAGGTATTATTAATGAAGGTTAGATTCATTCCAACTAGATTGTTATATGTGAATCATTAACTAATTGTTGAAGCATTGAAAGCTCCTATCATATATGCTAGCTTAAGTTGGTGCTTACATTGTTTAAAGGGAAAATTACATAGTATATTTATTTATAAATAAATCTCATAAAATTTAAAAATCACAACAAAATTTTTTAGGACTTAAGTGTAATTTGAAGCTAGGATAAAAAGATAATAATATTTTATTAAATATATATGTATTATATTAATCAAATAATTTACAATTACTTTATTTTAAACTAATTAATTTAATTATTGAATATATGAAGGTACAATTATAAATTACTAATAAAATAATAGTAAATAATTAATATGATGTAAATTGCTTATGATTGTTTAACATGGATATATGAAATTATAGTTGTTGAAAGTTAAAATTATAGTTATAAATTATTAATGAAATAGTTGTAATAATAGAGGTATTATTGTCTTTATAGTTTAAAATTAACTTACATTTAGGTTTAAGGAGACATAAATGTGGTCTCTAAATTTTACAGAACTTATTTATAAATAAATGTGCTCTATATGACTTATATGTAATTTTTTCTTGTTTAAATTGGCTTTGAACTTGTAATTTATCCCAACGCATATTTGCATGGATGATCAAGTTGAGCCAATGGATTACATATTTAAATTATTTAATGTTTTGAGATGCTTTTGAAATTGTTTATCTTCCCTCGCTTAACTCTCGATAAAAATTATTCTTAAAATTCTATTAGCACATCAGTTTGCAGGTTAGGGCTTGTAAAACTGGAGGCTCTCTTACATTTCATTTTCATGGCCTAAGCTACTGGATTCTCTATTGGCCCACTTTTGCTGGCCCACGGTCCAACCAATTTGTGCATTAGGCTTTACAGCCTAATGTAATTTTGTCTTTTCATTCAGTACTTATATAATAATAGGCTTTGCAGCTTAATGTAATTTTTTTTTTCAGTACTTATATAATAATAATGCTTGTTTTTGCTTTTCGGCCTAACAATAACAATTATTGCTATGTAATTTGAAGTTTTTGTTTAACTTACTTTCTCTATTTGTTGAAATTCGATATTCTTGATTTCTCAATTATAACAGTGTAACAAACCTTTCAACTTTTTTTTTCCCTTTTTTTCTTTTCTGGGGCCGCCTTGCTTTTGTATTGAGAAAATGATAATAAATTTTTTAAATTATATAAATAATAATTTTATTTCTCGAAATGCTAAACCAATGAAGTCCCTAAAATTTTTTCTGTCATTAAAAAATTAATCTAAATAATTAAATTATCCTTAATTCAAATGTTAATTATCATTCACACATTTTGTTTCAAGATTCACAGTTTTTTTTTTAAATTGCAAAAATTAACAACAATACTCAAGTTCAAGTTTAAAATTTTAATATTTCTCAAATGTTGCAAATATTAATTGTTATTTATAAATTTTATTTTAAAATTCACAAACTTTTCTTTTTAAAATCACAAAAATTCTACAGTAACTTGCAAGCTCGCATTTGAAATCTTGATATTTCTCAAGTGTTGCAAATAAAATTATCATTCACAAATTTTGTTCTAAAATTCACAATTTTTTATTTAAAATTGTAAAGATGCAATAACAATTTGCAAGTTCGCATTTAAAATCTTGAACAAAGGATAATTTAATTATTTATGTTAATTCTTTAATGACAGAAAAAATTTTAAAATTTTAAAAGAATTATGACATTTTAATGAATCAAAATATCATTTATATAATTTAAAAAAATTATTATTATTATTTTTTATTCTTTTAAAATTCTTCATGTTTATCCTGGCGGTGCCTTTTGCTTTTGGATATCCTTATATAGCTGAAAGCATGTATAAAAGTATCGGCCACGTGCATTGGCCTTCTACAAAATCTGCATCGCTATCGCAAAGTGTCCAGATCAATTGGAAAAGGGTTATGTCCCTTTTGGCAAAACAAAAACACAAACAAACAAAGTAAATTTGATTTTTGCTTATCTGATTTAGGCATTCAAATTTCAGATCTCCAACCTCTGAATTCAAAGAACTTATCTTAATGTAAAGACCTTGCAATTTATTTGTCTCAACTATAAAAGTTCATCAGATTTTTAATTTTAAATTGCATATTTTTTTCAATCTCAAATTAAAATATTAGTTGAGGCAAGATTGTTAAACTCACAAGGTTAAATAAACTCATGACAATAATACAAATTTAAATGATGAACTTATAAAATTTTTTTATTAATAAATAGGAATTAAAAGTATATAATTAAATAATTAAAATATAAAATATGACTATATTTTGATTTAAATATATTTTAAGTATAAATTATTAAAATTAAATCAATCCACATTAATAGATTATCATACTCAATATAAAAATTTTAAAATCATGCAACTTATTTAGTATTTCTTGTTTTTCTTTTTTATTAATATAAATTGTTTTTTGAGTTTTATTTTTCTTTAAATTAAATCCTACCACTTCCATACATAATATATATCTAACTCATTTAACCTAATAAAAAATTAATAAATTTAATAAATTTAACTAAGTTTATATTTAATATGAGATTATGAATGAGTTGACACAATTTTATAAATTAAAAATATAAAAACATTAAACTTGAAAAGTCAACTTATAAATTTACCTAAGTTTATATATCATTTAAATTTATAAGTAAGTTAATAAAATTTTATTAGTTAAAAATATAAAAAAATAAACACAAAGTCAATTCAAGAGTTAAATAATAATGATTTAAGAGAAATTAGATGCCTTTTTTTGTGTATTATATATAATTTAAGAAATGAATCAACATTATTAGTTGGTTATAAATTCTTTAACTGATAGATTGATGTGTCTATTGTTCACAAAGTGAGCATTATATTTTTAATTTTTTGATCAAATTTATTCAAAAGTTGTTCAAAAAGCATGGAAAGACAAGTTTCATATTTTTTGTTTTGGTTGGTTATGGAAGAAAAAGAAGGGGTGGTAGGAAGAATTTTCAACTACCAATGAGGAAGACTGTGAGTTGTAAATAAAAAAAGGTTGGTTGGTGAATTGTAACTGAATTTAATGAAAGCTTGTCAAAAGACACTTTGTTGAGTAGTTATGCATTCACGTCATCATTTTTACTGTTCTCCTCATTGATTTCATTCATTCTCACTCTGATTTTCCCCTTTCTTGAAAACCAAAAACTTGAACCGCCCTAAAGATGGACTGATCATGGCAATTAAAACCTAAAAGCTGGTTATTATACTAAGAAAGGCTCATGGAATATTTTTTAAAATAAAAAGTCCATGAAATTAATCAACGTTAAAAAAAAAAGGTAACTAGGAGTCCAACACCAAATATATAAGTTAGAGAGTGAAAGAGGATTCTGTTCTTATTAAGTGTTGGGCACATTTAATATTCAATTGTATCTTAAATGTCATTATTTTTAATCGAAGGGTATTTGTATATTTTTTGGGTTAAGGGGCAAATTTTTGCCTCTAAACTTTTCACCAAGGTACAACTAATAGACAAAAGTTTTAAAAAGTGTAATACTCCATGTATTTTTTAAATAATGTAATGTTGTCTAATTTTAATAGAAGTAAACATTTGACCGTTAGTTGATTTCATTGAGCTTATGTGGCATGTCCACCTATCATCCACCTCACTTCTTATCCTAACTAGCAAGCACATGGCATGTTTTAAAAATTAAAAATTAAAAAAAAAAGAAAAAGAAAGAAATAAGTCCATTCTCATCCCCTTCTTCTTCATCATCGAAACCAAACCATTTGCAAGAAAGAACAAGAGCAAAGATGAAGCAACACCAAGTAAAACAATCAAGAATAGAAAAATCAAGCCACCTAACTAGAATAAAAATCCATGTTTGCAAATTCAATCTCTCCCTGCCTACCAAAAAAATAGCTAGACCATTAGATTTGCTCATACCCATCATCTTCATCAAAATCCCAACTCAAATCAAAAACAGATCCAATAAAGAAGATGAACAGAAGAACATTATGGGCAGCATTCAATAGGGTTCATCCAAATTCTAGCTCAAAATTTTAAATCACTATAAAATCCTTAAACCAAGGTTTAAAAACTTAGTTTAACTCTTCAAAGCTCCAATTAAGCCAATAGGTTTGATTATAATCCAAGAGAAAATGAAATCAACACCCAACACTTCCCAAACGAAAAGAAATTTAGCATAAGAAAGAAGGAGGATGAATAGGAAGCTTATCAAAGTATTAAACTGGTGTAGATTGCCTCCAATATAGTCCAAAAGTAAAGCCCTAACTACTCAAGAGTTCTCCCTCGTTGCCTCTTTCATTTTCTCTTTTTCTTCTTTAAAATCAGACGTTATTCATATTTGATTTATCATATAAAAAAACTTTGCATCGCAATGCATTGTACGTGCATCGCGGCACATGGCACAATAGGCCAATATGTCATTTTGGCCTTCCACTCATACTCAATTGACCTAAACTCTATCTTAGTCCATTTTCAAAGCTATTCAATGATTCAATAATTTTAATAGTAGTTCGAAAATATCATTAACTTATCAATCACTCAAATTTAACAATTTATCCTTTATTTACACTTAAATTTCAAGTCTAAATTTGAGGATGTTACGGTCCTTAACCAAGCTTCTTGGACCTCAGAGTAGCAGAAAGATCAAGATCTAAGCAATGCTCGAAGAAGGAGAAAACCCTAACTAGCACAGCTTGATACATCCATCTCTGATGATTTATGGTGGAGTCCTCTTTATCCTTCACATTGCTAGCAGAATCAATTCTGAGCGTGAATAGGTATGATACTGAACCTACACTCTTAAAGCTCTAGAGGTTGAAGAAGGAGGAAGAAGGAGAGACTAGGAAGAAAGAGAGGAACCAGAGAGTGAATTGCTTTTTCCTCTTCTTCTTTTAATTTTAAATTTTTAAAACACGTGTGGCTGCCAATGGTACATAAAAGGGGAAAAAAAAAAGAGTAAGGCATCCGATACCAGGACATGCCACCTTAGCTCAATGAAGTCAATTAATGGTCAAATGTTTGCTTTTGTTAAAATTTGACAACATTGCATTGTTTTGAAAAGTATAAGAGGAACATCACACTTTTTAAAACTTTTTTTCACCAATTGCACGTTAGTGAAAAGTTTAGAGGCAGATTTTCCCTTTAACCTTATATTTTAAAAAAATTAATTACACTCAAGTAAAGGGGTGTTGATAATCATAAAACCAGTGTCTGCTATATAAGGGGTCAAATGGGCAATTTAGATGAAAATAATGTTATTTTGTTAGAAAATTTTCTATTTCCTACTGATAAGAATTTTTTATTCCACCTCCTTTAGAATTTTACCCCTTATAAATTTTTCTTCCCTGTTAATCGTGGTACTTCATAAATATTTTAGTCGTTTTAATCATAATAACTAGGATTGATAAATGAGAAATGCATAGCATAAATGCTACGTTAATAATGTCATTTAGTCATTCTAATATGTAAAACTCTATAGTTACATCATTATGATTTTGCTGGCTTTTGAATTTGGCGTTTATTTCGGTTAAACTCCCGTCAATATTCTGTCAAGTTGTTGGCCAAAGGGAAAAAAAAAATCTATCAAGTTACTTGAGCTATATGTCACGCATGAAATATAGTAATTTTATTCCATTATTTACTCTCTCTCTCTCTCTCTGTTTTTTTTTTTTGGTCTATAGTTATCGCACACATTTTGAGTGTCAACATCACACGTGACTTACAAGTCCAAAAAGCTTCGATTAAAGATAGATACAGTATAAGTTTAAAATTATCTAAATCAAATCGAATCAAATGAACCAACAATTAATAATCCCAACATAAAATTAAACCATAGTCAACTATGTAGGATAAACAAATGGGACAAGAAATTAGAAGTCATACAAGAAAGCGATATATAGTAAATAATAATTCATAATGCTTTCGTGTATAACAATTAACAGCATGACTGATAGTTATGGACAAAATATATACCATTACATTATCAAATTCCAAAATGAAACAAACAAACAAAGAAAGAAAATTATAAATTCAATTCAAATTAAATTATCAAAGGAATACTAGATCCATCCAAGCATCCTCGCTTCAAACTCTTCATCAACGTTCAAACCCAAAACTTACTGGTTTATTATGCTGAGATGACGAGATTTCAAGTAAAAATAGAGCTGTAATTATGTGGATGTATGGTAAATGGTTATCGGTGAAAACTGTACATGGATTATGGGTCTTAGATGCTATTTTAGATTACGTTTGGGTTACACTATTTGACGTTAACATTTTTATATAAGTAGGTTTTAAAATTGTGATGGAATATCCTGCGAATGATTCTATTTATTTTTCTTAGCTGTTTTTATCAATGAGTGTGATAGGTTTAATAAAGACAACCTTCCGTTTGCATTGGACTGTAGAAAAAAAATTGACTAGTCAAAGAATTAATCTAAAATGAATATTGAAACGATCAAATCCGATAGAACGGTAAATTCATTACATAGAGTTTGTTTGAATTAGTGATAATAGGCATGTAAATTTTTAACGTTTAAAAGATGATAATAAAAACTAAATTATCAATTTGTATAGACGATTTTGCAACTGTTAATTTGTACATTATTTTGCAAACAACACGTACCAAATTAAGTCTTGGTTTGCACCTCATCTGATCAGCTTAGCAAAATATAAATTTTTGGTTAAAAGATCTTCATATGTACTAAAATTGAAGAGAGTTATTGTTAAAAAAAATTAAGATGGTTAACCAATAATTGTTATCGGCATACATTATAATAATAAAATAAATAATAAATTAATATTAAAGAATCAATATTTGAATCCCTGCTAAAAAATGCATTCACATTTAATATTTGACTGCATCTTGAACAAGATTGTTTTTATTTAATTTGCAAGACTCAAATTCATACTATATGATTTTATGAATTTGTTTATTTGTTTTTTTAACCCTTTGGTTAGCAGAGACTAATCATTTAAAAGTATTGGGGATAAAAAAAAAAACTAATCCAACAAGATTTACTTAATTCATGGACAGAAGAAAAAACAAGATTTACTTTGCGTGTGTGTTAAGAAAGCTATAGTTTATATTAGTTACGTTAACTTGAATTAATAGCATCAAGGATTTTTATATGATCAGAACTTTTTTTATATCATGTTTTTAATTATAAGAAATGGGAATGGTCTGTCTCGTCAACAAAGCCACAAATAATAATATTATATGTAAAAAACATTTAATATTTCATAATGTTACTATTATATGTAGGTCGGCTTGAACAACAACAAAAAGGAACAAAAGTCTGAACTTTGCAAGATCCTGCTATCAAGAACACCGACTATACTGCTACAATGTTAAATTTAAGGAAAACATTTAAATATATTGTTGTTGTTGGAATTTAAACTAAAATATGATAAGCATGTAGTAATGTTTACATTTTTATACCTGTTCTCCAGTTTAACAATATTTTGTCGATATTATTATGATTAAAAATTAATAATAAACATGTAAAAAATAACATCTAACTCGGAGCTGCTGCAAGCTGCGAACAGCTGGGCTGCTGGCTCTTTATTTATAAAAAAATTCATCGTGTCTTGAGACAGAATCAATTATTAACTAAAAAATAAAAAAATAATCATTTAGTCATAATAATTTTAATTTAGTTATAACCTAGTCTCTACATTTTAACTCATTGTAACTTGATTATTATAATTTTAACTCAGTTGTAATTCAATTCCTAAACTTTGACTAATACAATTCAATCTTTATAATTTTAAGCATTAAAAATATTACTTCTTATATTTTAAAAAATAAAATTATAATGACTAAAATTATTTTAAAACTTAGGACTAATACTTTAAATTATTAAAACTTTTAAAAATTAAAATTTTAAAATAATTGTAATATTTATAATTTTTAAAATATGGAGACCATATTTTAAATTACTAAAATATGGAAACTGAGTTGCAACCAATCAAAGTTTAAAAACTAATTTATAATTAAGAGATTAAATTATAACTGGATCAAAATTACAGAGGTTAAATAATTAATTTTTTAAAAACTAAAATATGAAAAGGGATGCAATGACACAATCTATTTTAAATTAAGTGTAATTACACCTGATACACTCTAATTTTTTTAAAAAAAAAATAAACGTCAATTTCAAGCACCTTTCTTTAATTTGGTTTTATGATCACAATCTTCCTACCATGCTTTTGAAAATTCTTCCTTAAGAATTTCAGTCAAGGTGACAAACTCTGAGACTCAGTCAATTAACTAATATATTTTCTTATATCTTCTTTCGTAGTGATGAATTAATATATTGTCTCCAAATTCCAATGACCAAGTAATTATACTTAACCCTAGTGCTCAAAAATAATATATGTTTGTCGCTTATTGTGTATATATGTACGCGCTGATATCACATGCCTTTTTCTGATCTGATATTGTTTGTTAATATTAAGTTTTGAACTGTATATTATTTGCTTTATTTTATTAGCTTTTTACGTATTGACCTAACATAATGGAATATGGGCCCGCCAGCTAATGAATTTAATTAATGGTTATAATCATGCTTTACCTAATCGAGCACCCAAAGAGCCACCTAAGTTAATTTCTATATTAGTTTAAACGCGCGTGTCAGGGTAAAGAATAAATTAAAAAAAATATAATTTCATTCAAAGTAATAGTGTAATTTTTCAATTTTCGTAACAAAAAATTAATCATTTTGGAAAGTGAATTCCAGATAGCTAGGACGAGAGGAGTATATAACACGTAAAATTAATAGGAGTCACATTATTCAAGACACAGACTTGGTATAACATGGAAAAACTTATCTGATTAATTGTTATTAATGTCAATAATATTATAGAAACAGTTTTAATTTTCTATTGCTATAGCTGACACGTCACGCTAACTTCTTGAGAAATAAAAACATATATAAATATTTTCTAAGGTATGTTAAAAACTATATGGACATATATATCTTCTATTCATAAAACACACATACAAATTTCTTTTTTAATGGATGGTGATGAAATTACTCTTATTTTTTAAGGGGAGCTTGCATGAATAATGGTCTCCACATTATTCTTAACGTGATTAGAGAATATATATATATATATATATATATAAAATAAGTTGGGTTATATTTAATTAAGGGGCATGCTGGTGAAGCAAGATAGTGGTGTCGGAAGAAGGAGGGTGTCATTTTCAATGATGTGAAATATATTAGGTTTGATAAGGTGGAAATAAATAGTTTATATATAAAGGGAATAAGAAGAGAATGAAAGAACTAAACAAAGTCCAATATTAAAATAATTATCATTAAAATAGAATTATCATTAATTGCAACAAACAAGAAAATGACTTCCAGATTCTCCACTCTCATCAGCTAACCAGCGGCGAGGCCACACTATCACAAGGGAGGTTAAATGCACAAATACAAGTAAGGTATGTAAATTTTACAATCTTACACTCTTGACTTTTAATATTTTATACCCTCTAAACTAAATAAAAAATATTTTAACTTAAAATTTTATTATATTTGTAATATTTTAATTATCGAGATAAAATATGAAAAATATATTTACATAAAAGACCATAATAACACATTCAATATAATTTTTACAAAATATTTATTAATTTATTTATGTTATTATAATTTTAGTTTTTACCATAATTATTATTTTTAAAAATTTATCAATTTTTAAATTAAATTACCTTGTATCTCTCATTTAAGGTTCTTAGCTTGCTACTGAATTAACCCCCGGCTAGCTGCTTCATATGTAATCTCATTCTGACAGCACAGAGCGTATTCAGTGCAATAGTTTACTTTATTGTTATAATTTTACTATCAGTCTTTTAATCAAAATATGAAAAGTGCATAATTTTCAATATTAACAAAACAAAAATATGTTAAGTATATAAACCATATAATATAAAAATTAAAAAAAAATTAGTATACACATATATAATAAAAAAAATATTAAGCAAATACGTACATTTTTGCTATATGCTGTTGTTATTAAGGAATCATGCACTACTAGTGCTTATTGATTTATTTAGTATTTATTATATAACCATGATAATTTAGGAAACTATACCTAGATTTAATCGTTTTGCAGTTTCTAACCAAGTTTTTTTCCTCCTAGTAGTATATGTATTTTTTATGTTAAGTTATTAAAGTCGTACGGCACATAATATAATTGTTCAGAAGAATCATAAAACGCGCGCATCTACGTTTAAATGCCATCTGTCTCTGATGAGGGATGCCTATATAATGTCAACACTGTCTGTTGCCCACGTGTCACAATAATTTAAGTACACGTGGAGCGCATGCATGTGTGATGTTACTGCTTACTAGCGCAATGTGAAATTTTGATGAATAACTTGAACAAAAATTCAGCCCCCCCCCAAAAAAAAAAACAAGTAAATATAGAGATGGATTCCATTATAATTAGATTCTTGGACCTTCAAAAGTTGGACAGTTAATTGCTTTATTTTAAAATTTCTCTTTTTTGTGTTTATTAAAAAATGTATTTTAAAAAAATCATAGCATTTATAAGAGTGAATATGAAATTCGAAAAAATTTAAAAATAATTTGATAGGTAAAACAAATTTTTTTTATTCCTGTAAAAGACTTAAAAGTGTATTGTTTTAAGAATTAAATAGAGAATATTGGACTGGCTTTAATTTGGTTCAAGAATTATATATAACCAAAGCAAGTATAAAACATATGATGAAAAGACAAATTAAACTTTGAATTTATATCAGTATAGTGTAAACATATAAGTCTGGAAAGAAATTATAAAAAATAAGAATAAATTATCAAGTTGTGAATGAAGATAAGAATGTTAGAGATAAGCATGACCCATGATAATAACATGAATCCAGCCATATCGAGTTATTTCTTATCAAGTTGCCCAGAAGTTTCCACCGGCCATAATATATATCTAAACATACATCAAAATAATAATAAAAATTATGAATTGTTTTGTTAATTGCGTCTCTATCCTTTCAGAAATTATGAATAATTTGGTGTTTAATAATTAATCCTCTTTCATACATGCAGTAATATATGCATATATTTTTGTGACAAATTTAATATTCGATATATCAATTAATTCAAATTTCAGTATCATCATCAGTTTTAGACTCGCACTTTCCAGTATTGCTTTTGGATTCATAATATTCAAACATAAAACCACCAATGGATCTTCCCTCTATTTTCAGTCATAAGACAATTTTTTGGAAGGGGGTGATTTCCTATTTATAGAATATAATTTACAAAAATTGTGAGATTAATTAATAAATTTTTTAAAATGGCCCTGGTTAATGGTAAAAAAAAAAGGCCTGCGTTGGAAAATGATGAACATTAATTAATAATGGAATTTGAAAGAATAATTCTTTTCAAACAGAAATTAGTTAACCTAAAATTACGTTATTGTTATGTGTAGGCTATGTAATTTTACCTAATGAAAAGAAGCCCATGGAGAATCGAATACCTGATTGGGAGAGTTATTTGGCATTCTATGATTGGGTCAAATTCTCAAAATTAACTCAATAACACTGAACATTACTTATTAAAAAAATCAGTTGCAAGAAATTGTACAACATAAAATATAAGATATAAGATACTTTTAGGTAACTCATGCCACACAAATTGTTTATATTCTTTGATATCCCACAAATATTGTATTCTTTCCGACTGTAATTGATGACCTTATCAACACCGAATTCTAATCATTAATTATTAAGGGTATCATAGCTCAAACAATAGTAAATACTTACGTAGTCTGAAAATGACTCATATCATGACCTAATTTTAATTACAATAATATTTTATTTCAAATTTTTAATTTCAGACCTAATTATTAGAAACAATTAATTTTTTAAAATTAGTTAATAATAAAAATTTATTTATATTTGAAAATGAAAGGGATATCATGCTTATATTGTTTGTTAAAATAAATGCAAGGCTAAATGAGTAAGTTGGTTCATAAATTATATAACGTTAAGAGTGTTCATGATTTTAAATTCATTTTTTATATAATATTTTCTTTCAACTTTTAAAAGGGATCAGGTACAAGTTAGCTCTTATCATTAAAAAAATTAATTTTAAATATTAATTTATTAACAAAATGGATAGGGATGTCAAAATTAAAAAAAAATCAATAAAACATTCTCGAACTTTTTCTGTAATTTTTTATCTTTATTTATAATTTTTAAATTATTATTTATAATTTTTTATTTTTATGTAATTTAAAGATTATTTTTTGATCAATTAATAAACCGATTAATTTTTATTAATAATATTTTAATTATATCATTTTTAAAAATTAAAAATAAATATTATATTAAAAATAAGTTCAAGTCTCAAAATATTTTTATATTTATAATCTACGAATGAATTTATTCTTTTACTCCCGAAATTGTGGTGCGTACGCTGAATTGGGAATTCTTGCGGCCCTACAATTGAATTACACGGGACATGGACTTGACATTTGATGCAATACTTTATGTATGAAACTCTCAAAAATAAAAAGTGAAGTTTATCAAAAAGCAATCTGGTCGGCCATTTACGGGATTAAGATGCATTAACTAAGGTCATCTTGTCTTGCATTGCATGTCTCCCATAGTACCATTGAACCTTCTGAAGTTACGTTCATGTTTTTTTTTTTTTTTTTTTTCCTTCGGCCAAAAGTTACGTTCATGTTTCGTTCAACGTTACTGTCACTTGTTGATTAAATTTTGTTATCCCCGCAAGAAAATTATGGAAATTTTTAATTACCCTTTTTAAATTATTGATCGCTTGATTCATTTTTAATTTTAAAAACCTTAGAATTGCAAATCATCATCAATTAAATCTTTAAAAGTCGTTAATGTATAATCTCCAATATTCCCTAAAGATAAGCAGAGTAGCGAGAAAGGAGAGGGGTATTTTCTATACTTAGAAAAGAAAATAAGTTCAATATATGTGGACCCAATTCTATTTATAACAAATTATACAGATAGTACTGCTCAAAACTGAATGGGCATTTAATTTAATTGATCCAGGAGATCGAATTATTTTAGTTTAGAACCTCAAGTTCGAGTCAAATTAATTTCCCATGATGATCGAGCGATAAAATAAAAGTTATATAGCACTACTCACGTGTTATGAATGAGACTTATTTTGAATTCCCCCTAAATACACAGAACACCCCCGTAAAAATATTTACATGTATTAATTTTCACAGTACGAATATTGAATTGTGTTATTGCCAATTTGATCAATTTTTGTTGAAAAATTTCATGTTTTGAATATTACTTTATTTATCCGAGCGATTGAGGGATGAGGCAATTGAAATTTACATTTTCAAGTATGGGAAATTAATTAGGGAGTTGGATAAAAAAGTTATTTGAAATTTTTAACAATTATGATAAAAATTTATGAATATTATTCAGACATTATTATTTTTTATATAATTTATCGATTCCAGACAATTTTCATCCAAACATGATCCCGCAGCCAAGATACTTAGAAAACAGCTTGTGCATTGTAGAACTATTCAGAAGTTTTAAATAAACACATAATATTAAAAGAACTCAATCCTTTGTATTTTAAAAAATACATTCTAATTAATAATAATTTAACAGTAACGAAAAAAAGTGTATTTTGCATATTATATTAATTTTTAAAAAGATTTTTAAGGAATGTGTGAAATTTTTAGTTTGAATTGATTGATGAAAGTAAAAATTTATAAAAAAAATTAAAATTTTTTCTGATAAGCAAAGAGAGAGGAAAAAATATATGACAAAAAATTTATTCTAAATTTTTTTCTAATAAAGAAGATGATGTTTTTTTTTCACCAATATTATAATGAGATTTCACCATGTCAAAGAAACAAGAGGAAAAAAAATATAAAAGTATGTTTATAGTAAAGGATTATATTATACTCCTATTACTGTGATTAATAACTTATCAAAACTCCACCCAATAAGAATAAAAATAGTCAATCCAATATTATCTCATTTATATTTATTATAATCTCTATCAAAAACTGCTTTACTCATTATTACAGGCTTCTTTTATATAGTTTCATTATAATTATTATTTATCTTTTCTTATTCCTTTGTAATATTACCATTATCCAAATTAATTTAAATTTTTACTATCATTATTATTAATTATAGGTATATTAAAAATATTTTTGATATATTTATTTTACGTAATTATATATTACAAAACTTAAATTGGATACCACATAATGAAATGATTAACTTTGTGGAAGTTGAAACCAGCATATGATGTTAATTTTTTTGCACAATTTTACCATGGCCATGCATTAAAAAAGAAAAAAAAAAAACAAGCATAAACTTGATGTCATATGTGTGTGTATTGATTGAATTAACTCAATACTACTCAATCTGGAGATTTTCCCTCTCAAGTCAGTTGTTGGTTACAGTGTCATTCACTGTTCATGGCAAAATCTGGATTTGGCGGACCAAATATAGATTAGGACTGAGGTTGTTATCCATTAAGCAACTAGTTAAGGAATTAATTTTTAATAGGTCTAAAACATTTTTTTCATGTTTTCTTTAAACCCACAGTTTTAAACTTTGTGCCTTTCATGATCAGAGAAACTGGAAGTTTTTGTCACTGTAACATGATGCCTTGGAAAAGTAAAGTAGTAGCTATGTGATTTCAAACGGTGGGTGGTTTATCAGCCAACAAGATTGAACTCTCACAAGTTTATATATATTTTTATAAACACTAGTTGGCTCCAAGCAACCGTATATTTCTGGACTAAAATAGAGATTAAGCAACTTAATTTAATTAATGAGAAGGACGATGTAAACACTCAAGGAATAATAATTCTAGAAGAATCCTTTCTCGCGGCTATTACTTCCAGAAAATGACATCATTCTGAACTCTCTCTCTCTCTCTCTCTCTTTGTGATTTGAGATTTTCATTTTTAAAAGAGGAAAAAAAGGTCATAAGTTTGGTTTTTGGTGGATAATTGGTCTCACTTGAGGCGTTCTTGAACAGTTCCTTGAAAATTCGTAAATTTAGTGTCATCACAGCAAAAGATTGCAGACACCGATTTTGCCGGCAGAATTTCAGACAATGTATTCTCTTCTCTTTCTCGTGGCCATGCGTAAATTTTCATTCACTTCTCCATAGGACGCAAACCCTGCCACCAACAACACACCAAAGCTCTGATTTCGCTCCCTCTGTCTCACTTTCTCTCTCTCTCTCTATGCATCACACGCAAAATATTCTTCAAGTGTTGAGATTTTTATTCCGGGTTTTATCATCTCATTGTTTGTGACTTTTCGTGTTTGTTACCCTCTAGTCGCCATAGATGGGTTGTTTTGTTTGTTCAACCGTATATGAGACTGCTCTTATAAGATAGCCGTTTTCATTTTTTTTTTTTCTGTTACTTTTCATTAAAATTAAAATACCGTCCCTGATATTTCGTCTGTATCTTCCCGGGAGGTGCGTTTTCAATTTTATTAGTCCTTCATCGTTGAATGCCTTTTATATTTTAGTCCGTGTAAAAGTGGGTTCCTTGAATTTGTTCAAATCCCCATCATGGATCTGGGAAGCTGCTTCCTGGAGGAGAAAATAATACTACAATTATTATAATAAAGAAATAGTGAATCATCCTGAAGTTGTCCTATATTAATTCATTATATATATATATATATATATATATCAGTGTTTTTCCTCTGTAGTCTTCAATTCAATTGAGGAGGGTCTTTCTTCTGCAATTGGGGGCTCTGTTTTAAATTTCAGTGACAATGCTCCTTCTAGATTTCTAAAAGCGCATGCTATGGATCTGGAAGCTGGAATTCCTAAGAATCATGTTGCTAAGGTGAGTTGGGCATATCTATAAATCTGAGAAGTTTGCGCGTTTGTTGCTTCTGGGTTATCTGTTTTTAATCAGAATGTTGGGTTTATCTTTGTCGTAGAAAGAATCGTGGAAGACGGTTCTGACTTTGGCATACCAGAGCCTCGGAGTTGTGTATGGAGATTTAAGCACTTCACCGTTGTACGTGTATAGGAGCACATTTGCTGAAGATATTGAGCACACAGAAAGCAACGAAGAGATTTACGGCGTCTTGTCTCTGGTTTTCTGGACTCTCACGTTGGTCCCTCTGATCAAATACGTGTTCGTCGTTCTCAAAGCTGATGATAATGGCGAAGGGGGTACATTTGCTCTGTACTCCTTGCTGTGTCGGCACGCTCGAGTCAACTCAATGCCCAATTGCCAGGTGGCGGACGAGGAACTCTCGGAATATAAGAAGGATAGTTTTTGTATGGCCCCAGAGAGAAGCTTTGCCTCGAGATTGAAGGCCACGCTGGAGAAGCGCAAAGTTTTGCAGAGGATTTTGCTTGTTCTGGCTTTGATCGGAACTTGCATGGTGATTGGTGATGGCGTCCTCACTCCTGCTCTTTCTGGTGACTTTGATTAACTTATTTTTGGTTAAATTAGTTTGACTTAGGAATTCCTATATCCTTCAGTCACTGAGTTTGTTTAATAATTGCTTGCAGTTTTCTCTGCGGTTTCGGGCCTTGAGCTTTCTATGTCAAAGGAACATCACAGATGTATGTTCATCAAAACTTTCTCTTTGCTTAATTTTCTTGACTTGCTTTGAAGTAAGAACTCCTGCCAAGGTTTCTTCACTTTTCCTACTTTGCAATCGGTGCTATTAAACAAGCTATTATATCTTGAATCCTTTCTTGTGTACGCCCACATTTGCCCAGCTTGCTGGTGTTCCTTTTTACTAAAGTTCATGAGATCTGTGATGAATACACTGAAGATACTGCTGGTGTAAGCTCTTGAATCAAATTATTGCATTTACTTGTGTAATATTGGAAGTTATAAACCAGATAGACAAACATATTTGAAAGCCTCTGCCATCAATATCAATATGGCAACTGATGTAGTTTAATTGATGTTGCTAGAAACTTCATGAGAGTCTCTGGTAATTTTATTGGTGTTGGTGGAGACTAAACTAATGTCATTCTCCATAGGTCATGCCAGATAACATTAGCAGCTGATTGTACCATTTTCATGGAATTTTGGCCAGTTTATATCTCCAATCTTCTTTTTTGTTGTTCTTCTTAGGTGGTTTTTAAAAGTATTAAAGGTTCACTGGTTTAATAGTTTCTTTAAGAAAAAGGAAAAGAATTTTGAAGTCGGTTCACTGATATTTACCATTGATTTATGACCCATAATCTTGTGCACATTCATGATTTATCTGCCTTTTGAGATTTGGTACCTCAATCCCACTCTTTTATTTTTGTCTGAGACAAGATATAAGAGCCTCTGTTATATTACTTACCCTTGAAGGTTGATACTTGCCAGATGTAGAAGTCCCAGCTGCATGCTTCATACTGGCAGTCTTGTTTGCCCTCCAACATTTTGGCACGCACAGGGTTGGCTTCTTGTTTGCTCCTATAGTAATCACATGGCTTTTCTGCATCAGCGCCATCGGCATATATAATATATTTTACTGGAATCCTCACGTGTATAAAGCCCTGTCTCCTTATTACGTTTTCCAGTTTTTAAGGAAAACACAAACAGGAGGTTGGATGTCTCTTGGTGGAATTTTGTTGTGCATAACAGGTTCGTTTGTTTGCTTCATGTATCAACCTTGTTTTTTTCTTGCCAACATTATTCACATGGTCCTCTAATGTAGTTCCTCAATTTTACAGGATCAGAAGCCATGTTTGCTGATCTGGGGCACTTTTCACAATTATCAATCAAGGTATTCCACTTTATTCTGGGTTTTCATTTGATAAAAGATTAAGTGGATCAGCCTTCTGCTAGATTTTTTTTTTTTTTTTGTGAATAAATTAGTACATAATGCATCATTTAGAATTCCTTTGGTGAAGGTTGATACTTGTATACAGCAATTGAGCTTTGTATTCCTTTCATGAGCCCTGTCTTGTGCATAATGTTCTTAAAACTCTCAAAACTATCATGAACCTTAGGAAGTAAATATCTATTTGCTTTTACAATAATGGGCATCGATTTTTGGTAAATTTACTATTTGTATGAATAAATCTTCCTAAGTTAAAAACAAGGTCTGCTAGTTCGGTAAAATTTCGCCAGCGTACTCCACAGTCCATATTTTGTCTGAAGATCTGTTAATATAGGAAGGTGAAATGTAGTGAAGTTGATGGCATGGTGGAAAGAAGAGAATGACCAATTAGGTATATTCCTGACAAATGTAATTTTTATTTATAAATCTGTATTTTTATTGACTGGAGTTGGAAGTGAATGTGGTACTTGTCTTCTTTGTATTCATGGTTTCATTGTAATCTTTCTTATTATTTAGGTGAGAATTGTGGTTTCTAAATGTTATTGACTAGGCATTCATTGCATCTAGATGAATATCCGGTAACAAAGGTAATATCATAAATATCAAAGTTGTAAGTAAAAGTAGCATTTCAGTTTCTTTTAATCAAAGAGCTAAAGGGAGTACTTATCCAATCTAATGAATGTTTCAATTTCTGCAGATTGCTTTCACAGCTGTGGTTTATCCATCTTTAATTCTGGCATACATGGGCCAGGCTGCTTATCTATCCAGACACCATGATGTTGTGCACGATTATCACTTCACATTTTATGTATCTGTACCAGGTAGGTAACCTAACTTGTTCTTTGTGAGAAAAAGGTTTAATGAACATGATGAACAAGTTCTCAGCTGATCAATAATCTATACCCATGCCTTCCCAGAGACATTAAGATGGCCCGTTCTGGTGATAGCCATACTTGCGGCAGTTGTTGGAAGCCAAGCCATCATCACCGGAACTTTCTCAATCATCAAGCAGTGTTCTGCATTGAGTTGCTTCCCAAGGGTCAAAGTTATACACACATCATCAAAAATTCACGGCCAAATATATATCCCTGAGATCAACTGGCTGTTGATGTTCTTGTGCTTGGCTGTCACAATTTGTTTTAGAGACACAAAGCGCTTAGGCAATGCATCAGGTATCCCAATGATTGAGAAGTTCCCATGCATTATATTATATACCTGCAATGTAATAACTAGCCTACAATACATGCAATTATTTGTTCAGCGAAGAATCTGACAAAATGTCCCTATGCACAACAGGTTTGGCGGTTATTACAGTGATGCTGGTCACAACATGTCTGATGTCTCTAGTGATCGTACTATGCTGGCACCGAAGTGTTTTTCTTGCGGTTGGTTTTGTTTTCATCTTTGGGACAGTTGAGGCTCTCTTCTTCTCGGCTTCACTCGTCAAGTTTCTGGAAGGAGCATGGGTGCCAATTGCTTTGGCATTTGTATTCCTCTCTGTCATGTATACATGGCACTATGGCACCCTCAAAAAGTATGAATTTGATGTTCAAAACAAGGTCTCTATCAACTGGTTACTCAGCCTTGGTCCCAGCATAGGTATTGTTCGAGTCCGCGGGATCGGCCTTTTCCACACAGAGCTAGTGTCTGGAATCCCTGCGATCTTCTCCCACTTTGTCACCAACCTTCCAGCATTCCACCAGGTTGTGGTCTTCCTCTGCATCAAACACGTCCCAGTTCCACATGTTAGACCTGAAGAACGATTCCTAGTGGGTCGAATAGGCCCAGCAGGCTTCAGACTTTACCGGTGCATAGTGCGATACGGATACCGTGATGTCCACAAGGATGACATTGAGTTTGAGAAGGATCTTGTCTTCAGCATAGAAGAGATGATACGAACCAGCACAGAAGGATCAAATGCTGCAAATGAAGAGGCTGAAAAGGGTGACAAATTGACAGTTATTGGAACATGTCCTTCTTCCAACCCCATTTTGATTAGTGAAGAAGATACATTGGACAATAACAGCAGTGATAATAGTAGTTTGGAGTCAGCTGGAACATTGACAGAACTCAAGGAGATAAAGTCAGCGACAGTGATCCAACAGAAGAAACGGGTGAGGTTTGTTGTACCGAAGAGTCCAAAGATCGATAAGGAAGAATTGGACGAACTAAGGGAAGCAAGGGAATCTGGGGTAGCCTACATTATCGGGCACTCTTATATGAGAGCAAAACCAGGGTCCAGTTTGATGAAGAAGTTGGTGATTAATTTTGGGTATGAATTCTTGAGGAGGAATAGCAGATCACCCCCCTTCGTAGATAGTGTACCTCATGCATCATCTTTGGAAGTAGGGATGATGTACCAAGTTTAATTTTTTTTTTTCCTTTTTTGGTTTACCCAAATTACAGTGTATCATGTAAATCTGGTATGTTCAGAGTCCTGAGCCATCACCTTCATGTAGTGATGAACGAAAATAGTGTACAAATTTTGGTCTTTTTTGTTTGACAGGCTTTGATTGTCTTCCCTCCTTTGTCTTCCTGTTTCAGATAGGAATTCCAGTTTCATGCACTTATTGGTGATTTCTAGGTCAAAAATCTAATTTAGTTAGCCTTTCTAGTTTGAAAGCAATCAAATGGCAATTCATGTACCTTTTGTCCCATCTTCGACAAGAATTAATGTCAAATTTAACTGGCCGTTGACGTAGATCGATGTGAACTCAACCATGTTAGGTTATGTAACAAATCTTGAACGAATGATTTGACAGATATTCGCCCAAAAGAATGATATGACAGAGGGATTATGTTGAACCTTTGCAAATACCATGAATTTAATATCCCCCCCCCCCACCCTTCTCCCTCTCCCTCTCTCTCTCGCGACAAAATGTTGCCTCCTTTAAACATAGGACTTAAATTAGAACTTACAAAATTAACTGCATCAAAAATACAATAAATTTAAGCTAATCTTGTATTGGGAGAACGGTAGCCTACTTGAGCGGCAAATATTGGTCAGTGAGTATTTAAGTAGAAATTTAATGTGACGGCCATGAGCTAATGCGATCATAAAACTAAGCAATTAGTCTTAAACATAATAAACAAAGTAAACTTAATGTTCAACTATGTTGAAATTGCGGTAGAGGACAAGGTAACATCGTACTGATAATGGAAAAATTATATTACTGGGCCTAAAATATTTGTGCTCTGAAACCCAAATAATTTTTCTTTTTTGTTATTTAAGGTATTCCATAGTTGATAGTAATGATGCTAATCTTTTAAGAAATTTAAGAGTCATTTAAAAGATTGTCCTCTCAAAAAATGTTTTTCTATATAATCCTCCAATAATCAAACTTTAAAATAATTAGAGTGGAGAATAAGGGTCGGGTTTTAAAATCTTATTTAAATAAGGGTTCAAATTTAAAAATGAGAGACTTTTAGGGTAATTAGGCTTCTGGGTCAGGCCCTAATGGGCCTTGAAAAAGGACTCAGGCCCGAGTGGCCTTGCAAGTCCTGTTCTATTTTTTTTTCTCTTCTACCTTAGAACACACTATTTGATAAATAGGAAAAAAATCCTAAGTGTTCGATCATTTCAAATTCTCTAGCTCTCTTCATCTTTTAACCCAACCTCACCCTCTTCTTTCTTAAAGTTGTTTCGCCTCTCTGCTCGCCTCCTGACTCTCTCTGTCTCTCAACTTGCCTCTCCTTCTCATCTCTTGATTCGGCATCTGTTCCTGAGCATTCTATTTCTTTGGTTTTTTAACTGTCTTACTCTCAAGTGATTTCTCTTCAAGTATAGACCTTTTTTTAGGTCATGGATGTCTGAAATTTTAATTTGATGCTTGCTTCTAAGATTTTAATTTGATTTGAAAATTCTAATCCCTCATCATATTATATGAGGATTATATTGATATGCCTCAAATATTTTATTTCTGAAACTTTGTTGTGAATTTTAATGGCATTAACTAACATGTATTTAGACTTTTAAATCTTTTATATATTTTTTAGATAATGTGAGGCCTTGATTTAATTCTTATTAAATTTTAGAGTTAAATTATAATGTTAAATATTATGATATTGAATTAAGTTATTTTCTAAAAAAATAACATTAAATTTTAAATTTATTTTTTATTTTTTATTTTTAAACAAGGCTTCTAACCTTGGCTCTAAGCCTTTTCAATAAGAGTTAGGTCTCAAATTTTGGTGAAATTTTAAAAAATGAGCTTCAAAGTTAAGGCACTTAAGGGCAAGTTCATAAGAATTGGATCCTAAAAGGCCGAGCTTGCTTATTTTTTTATATCTAAAAATAATACTCAAGGGTTTCAAACTATTACTATTTATACCGCACAGCCCAAATAAATTTGTGTACGTTCAATGGGTCTTATAAAGCCGATTTAAAAATTACTAGCTCTTAAATATTTATGTCACGTATAGAGAGGCATAATATAACCGTTAGATGATCAATTCCATTAAGCATCAAGCTCTCTTTTGTTACCTTCTAGCATTTAGTTCATACTTGCATAGCCCTACAACCTAATTAATTATCTTACTTCAAGGAAAAGGAATCAGAAGGTTTAGCCCATTTATCCAATTTCAAGAAATTAGCTGGATTTTTTGTGAGAAAGCTATACTTTTGCTCTTCTGTCTCTCTCTCTCTCTCTATATGGATTTCTAATGAATCAGATTTAAATATTATTATATAGATATCTAAAAACATTTTTTTAAAAAATATTCACAAAAAACTAAAATCCAAAATGTTATACTTAAACGGCCATAAGATCAATGCATGCAAGTAAACTTCTGCAATATTATGGCAAGTATAATTTCAACCCCATCCCCAAAAATAAACAGTACATATGACGAAAGAGGCAAGATACATATGTTCATTTTTCAAGAACAACCTCTTAATTTGTTTGGCTTATAAATAATTTGTTGCCGATGAAATCAGTTGTTTTTTTTAAAAACAACATTTAAGGTGACAATTAATTGAAAAAGCATGAATTAAGGCGTGGAAAATGTGGAAATGTTAGGTATGGGTGTATTAAATTAGTCCAAAGATGCGTGAAGTGATTAATTGTGTGACTAGCTTTTCAAAAAAGTACCTGGGGATCCAACGTGTGATGTGGATCAATGAATATGATATACAGGTAATTCACCAACAAAAAAAAACAAGAAGAAAAAGAATGATATACAGGTGAAAAAAAAAACAATGAATATGACATATAATAAACTTTTCATTTGGAAAAAGCAAACACGCGTGCTCCAAAAGCACTTGAAGCATCAAATCAACATTCCTTCTTTTTCCCATTATAGAATAAAAAAATTGACTCATAAATCATGTGTGAACTGAATCTTAATTTTCTTTATTAAAATTCTTTACTGATGAAAATATTTTTCTTGTTGTAATCCCATTTTAAAAAAACATAATATTATTTATTTATTTAAAAATGTAATGAATATTAAATATATTTTTATATAATAAGACAACCAATTTTTGCTCCCCTTATACTTAATCAGTAAATTCGTTTTTTGAGAGAAAAAAATAAAATAATTTTAAAAATAAAAGAACCTGGATATGTGTGTGTGAGATCTTTAACTGTATTTTACATTTTATTACGTGCTTCTGTATCATGCATTCATGATGCCGCTGGATATTCTTTCTTTTCAAATTTTCTGCAAAAAAGGAAAGAAAAAGAAAAAGAAAAAGGTGATATGGGAATAAAATGGAAGGTAGTGAAAGCAATGTAGCTCGAACGAGAAAAGCTATTGGTGAAGACAAAAGGCAACTTGGTATTCTTTTAAATAATAAAAATAAAAATCAACAGCTAGGAATGACGTGTGTGTGTGTGTGAGTATAAGATTTGTTGTTTCGTCTATCTTATCCCTCTTTTCTTTTATATCTCTCCATCATGTAAAAAAAAAAAATCTTCTTGTTTTGTGAAGATGTTAGAATTTCTTCCACGGCAGAAAAAAAAAATATTCCCATTTAATATACACATACATTGCTCCGGATCAAGCTTCCTACATTCGATCATTTAGTGGTAAACGTTTTTGATTAGCAATGTTTGTATTTGGTAATCTTACCTCAAAGTTCATTTGCTAGCTCCTGCCACTCTGTCTGATCCTTAACTGGATTGGAACATTTGCATGAAAAAAGTTAGATCTCCTTATTCTGTGTGAATATCAAGTTGGAATTTTTTGTGATCCTCGGTGGATGGTCGGATTCAATAGCAGACAAAGCATCCAGCGGCTTATTCCACCTTTTTCGTCTTCAGTATGAGACTTATGGTGGATTCAAATCTTTCAATCGGGAAGTAGTAGTTCACAATATTCAACAGCTCTTTACCTCATTTTCTTTGGTAGATAATCCGATTGGTCCAGGATGCCTTCTTTTTTTTTTTTTTTGTCTTTACTTATCTCTCGTTATGTAATATTTTGCTTGTACATGCCTTTGTATTGTTAATATATATCGTCTTTCTTTTTTAAAAAAAAAAAAGTACGCATGCATACATGAGAGATGAGACACACATTGACACACATGATATTAGAAAATAATATTATAATAATACTCTTCCACGCATCGAGTCGCGGGTGCAAAGGCGCTGGGAAGAAAGTGACTGGGCCTAGTTGGCCCAATGAATCCGGTCTGACCCACCCCATCCGATACGGGTTGGTACAAAATCGAATTAAGGATATGAAGAGAATTTTTTATTATTGACACATTTTTTTTAATTTTATAGCTTTAGATTGGTTTTAACTCAATCAAGCATCAAATCATCCATCTAGTTAAGAAAAAACACGAATTATGAAAAGTAATTTATGCCATAGTTGATAAGCAGAAAAGTATTTTTTAAAAAGGAAATGTCAAGAGATATAATTATTTTTTCCCATTATATTTCACATTTATTTGGAAAACATTTTTTTCATATTGACTAATTTTAACATCATAATTTGTTTGGGGTGAAGACTATAACCTTTGACCATGTCTTCAGAGAATCAAATAGTCATGAAGATTAGTTAAGTCACCAAAACTCTATCAATAATTTAAATGTTCTTATTTAAAAAAAATGTCATGTTAATTAGCACGATTTATCTGTAGGCTTTCATTAAAAAAAAAATAGTTTGGGTGTCCAATTTGGCAGGAACCCAATTCGGAGTTTTAACCTGATTTAGTTCACGAATTTTCTTGTCTTTAATTTGGTTTATAACATAAGAGTTGGTCGGGCGAGGCGGAGTTGTTTGAACAGGCGGATGTAAATTGACAGGGAATTGAAAACACATCGTCGTGGAAAATGGAGGTTGTGTGACAATAAGAAAAGCCAAGTTTGGGAGATCCTAAAATAACAAATTCCCGCCGTGTTATGCTGAGATCCTATGCTATAATTGCAGTGTTATAGGATGACAACTGCAAGCATGCGAGCGACCATTGTCGAAGCTGATTCCGGCACGCACCTGCAAAGCCGCAGGAGATTAATAAATTCCAGACGATCCCTTATTTCCTAATCCTAACCGCTCCATCAATTCCACATTCGGGGAATATTCCTTTTATTCCGGAGGATTTCTCTAGAAAGAACCAGGCACCATTTTCGTCCTCTTGTTTCTCTTTCCCTCCATTTCTTCAATCCATGTGCCCTCCTCACAACTTGATCACATGAATCTTTATATTATAACTTGTATGGCCAAAGTGTGGGTGTATATACTCCCAATTTTTTTTTTTGAATCTATAAGTTGTATCCTTAATTTTTTATTATTATTTTTTTCACTTTCAATTAAATGTCAGTGAGAACAATTATATTATAAAAATACGTATATTATTATAAATAAAGTTAGAAATTATTCAATTTTTAAAAAAATTTGTTTTGGTAAAATATGTTTGGAAATGATTTGTATAAATAAAATTATATATATTAAAAAAAAGATGGAATGGAGGGAGTGGGGGATCCAATGGGAGGAGAATGAAAGGTTAAAAGGTGAAGATACGTGGGGTTTTTGTGGGTGTCGTTTTTAGGGAAGGAATAAGGGAGGTGGAGAGGAGGAGGAGAAGAAACAGCAAGATGGCTGGAAGGAGGCTCCCATACGAAATTACCCAAACATGGAGTAGACAAAATAATGGCCTCATCAATGCCCCACGCTTTCTCTTTCCCCCTCCTCTCCTTTTCCCAGCTTCAATTCCTTCCTTTTGCATCAAACCGAATAATTTGCATTCCTTCCTCTGCCCTCTTCTTCACTCCTCTTCATCTTACCCTTTCAATATTCATTACTATCACCTAGCTTCCTCACCAAACCACGTCGCACCAACTAAATGCACGAATTTTTTTTTTTTTAAAAATGGATACATGTTTTTTTTGCCAAGTTCTAGATACATACCATTAATTGCCCTTTTAGTCTTTTTGGCTCAAAGTTTATTTATCAAAAATTAATTTAATCAAAGTTAATTTAATAAAAGTTAGGTATTATTATGAAATTTATGTTTAGATATATTTTTTAAAAAAATCAGTTTAATAAACTAAAATTTATTTAAATAATATATAATGAAAAGTATTTTTATATTTACAATTACAAAAAGGCGCTAATTTTATTATATGTAATTTTTATTACACACAAGCAATATATTTGAAATGTTTGAAAAATACATATAATTAAAATTTTAAATAACATAAAATTTGATATGTTAGCTAATAAATAATAAAAAAAATAAATAACACCTCTTCATTAAGCTTGCTCATTATTCCCAAACTCATAAATTACTTTTCTAAATTACTTTTCTTTATTTGTTATTTGTTTGTCTGACCAATTGAATACAAAGTAGTAATTATTTTTCTTAAGCTACTAAAATTTATAAAATTTTAGTTTAATGCTAGTGATCGCTTCTTGTATGACTTACCTGTAGATTTGAATATCTCAATTCATATGTATAATAAAATATGATAGAATAAAGTAATTCATGCGTAATTGAAGAATCTATGAGTGCTAGAGAAATCTTGATTACCTCGAGTGTGGGCAGGTACACAACCCACAGGTCCCCAAAGCTTTCAGAGAGTTCAAAGATAATGGAAGTAGAAGAAATGAGTCGTGTGTTTGCGGTTACCGACTAATCGTCTTATATAGATCAGATCGGTAACCGCCTTATTAAATAATTAAATAATTATATTATCTATTATCTCTGACTCAGTAGTTAAGAGATAGGAAATAACTGACGGCTACTGGATTGTGGGTTAGGCCTCTGCTCATTGGGCTCACTTGTGTAGTCCACCTATCACGATCCACACAAGATCATAGGGACTAATTTATTGGACTTATTAATTAATGTTAATTCATAAATAATATTCCAACATTACCTAGTCTCTTTGCAGTTTCTGATTTATGAAGAATTACAAGCTTAACAATTCATGAAAAATTTAATGTTTGGTAAGTAATCATAAGGGTGGAATGGTAAAATAAAATTAGTCAATCCCTTATTAATACCCAAAACTCCAGCTTCAAATGCAAATTTAAGTGAAAGTAGCCTTGGGGAAATAGTCTTTTAATGATTTTGAAAATATTTTTGTAAAATAAACAACTTTTACACTTGAAATTTTTCATAAATACTTTACAAATGTGAAAAGCTTACAACCCACGCACACTAACCGGGGATGGATATATAATATTAAGAAAACATATATCGTGGGAGTATGAAATTTTCACAAGTCTTTGACGTTGGAAGTGCATGACATCTATTATGTGAAGGGGGGAAAAATGAAGGCTTGGGGATCCTTGCCTTGCTATCCGCACCCATTTTATTTTTTTAAAATGACTATTTAGTTGAGTTAAATTTAAGCTTTGTCAAGCTCAGTTGAATTTTTTGTTTTTAAAGGATTTTATACAAGCTCAAATCCAAAACCTCAAACTCAAGTAGTCACAAACTTTTTTTATTAGGACCAATGCTTATTAGCCCAATCCATCCCATTACTCCTTATGATCTAAAATATAAACATTTTTTAAATAATCTTAATTTAAAATATAAGCAATTTAATATTTGTAGATTATTTGTTTATTTTACAAATTGTATTTATTAACATGAATTCTTATATTCACTATGAATTTATAACATTATTCCTGCTCATCATAAATTGAAACTAAGGTATTTGTATCAAGAATAAAAAATTTACTAGTATACAAACTATTGTCAAGAGTGGCCTATTTTTTACATCGAGGAAAGTAGTTTATATGTAGTAGTTTTTTAGAAATATATTTTTTTTTACATTTACATAAAACTCAAACTTAAAATTGTTGCTTGAGAGATAATGTCTTTTTACTAAAACCAACACTTGTCAGTCTCACCCAGTCTATTTTCGCTATTAAATACACTCATTTTTAATTAAATTAAAATAAATAAATTTTAAATTTCAAAAGAGCTTAAAAGTATTAAAATCAAGAAGGTAACCATGAGATTAAAAAAATTATTTTTTAAAATGTGAATTTAAAAGATTATTTTCCAATCATAAATGTAAATTTCTATTTCTTAAATCCGATATATAACACATTATACCAAACTCAAACCAATTATTTGTAAAAAAAAAAATAAAACTAAGGCTGATTTTAACAAACAAAGCACTGGAGTTGAAAAATAGGAGGACTTGATTTTAAGGGCTTGGCCCTTATAAGCATGAACCTTAAAGCTTCGAGTCCTTAAACCCAATTTTTTAAAATATTTTTTTAAAAACTAGCCCTTATATAAAGGGCTTAAAATCAAGTTCATAAGACTTTATTATTTTTTAAATTTTTAAAATTAAAATTTTTAATTATAATATTTCATATATTTTTTAAAAATTTAAATTATAATATTTAAAAATTAAAAATAAATAATAAAAATTTTAATTTTAAAGTATAAACATACATTATAAAGTTTAAATTTAATTTAAAATTAAAATATTTTATTTTTTAAGAGAAAAGTAAAAACGGATCTAAAAATGCTGTCTGACCTCCTTTTTTAAGGTCTATTAGAATCAAACTTGAAAACTTGATTTTTTTAAAAAAATATTATTTTTTAAATCTAAATTTTTATGAAAATAAGTTTAAATGGAAAACTCTTCAAGTGCGACTTTTATTTCTGAGCACACCTCTATCAGCAGGGCGAAGAATTTGGCGAGAGGAAGTGGAAGTTTGAAAACAAAGAAGGCTTGGATCGTGCGTATCATTGCGTGAAAGATACGTTCGGAACATTCCACGGCGAGAGCGGGCCCCACACAGAGTGGCATCGCCGTAATTCTTCCTAACCTGGTTTTCGAGGTTGTGGATAGGGAAGCAAAACAGTGGGACCCCCATCACCCAACCGACTTTTATCATTTCCGCGAAACGCGGCTACTGGATAAACCCGGCCCCACACCCTTGCCCATCACGTGGTTGCCACGCGTCATCAAGGCTTTTCCCCACAACGTGGACTCACGTAATTCTCACCGGGTCCCACTTTCTGGGGGTCGCGAAACACGTGTCGCGATGTCACTCGTTCATGGTGATTGGCGCGTGCGTGGCTTTGCCGAGACGAGGAAAACTGTAACGGCTCCCAGAATGTCCGTTCCGTTTTATCCCGATCCAGGCCTTGAATAAAAAAGACTTATTCTTCTTCTGAATTACGATCATGCCATACGTCATTTGAAAAATTATATATTTATAGAGTTTTCCAAGGAACATTATTTTACTTCACTCCCTCATAAAAGATATAGTACTTTAATTTCGAATCGGTAACTTGGCAAAGTGAACCATGCTCTTGATCCTTTTCAATAGATTTAACTAATTAATATTATTATCCTAATATTTAGTTAATGACGAATCGAGATTTAAACTTTATTTATAAGATACTTGGTCTACATATGTATGCATGTGTTTATTAAATAAGTCGACTCACATTATATCATTATATTATCACCTGACATGAACTTAAAAGTAAGTGCCATGGTTATTAGTCAATTCTAACTTATGAGCACGCCTTATTTTTTGTTCATTATTGTTATTATTGCTACTAATTATCAATATTACTTAAATTAGAAGAGGAAGTCTTATCTATTTGTACTTTTCTTCCGAGCAGTAATAAACTGAGATACACACACATAAGTAGTACTCTTCATTAATTATATAAAGTATTTTTATTAGATCTCGTCCTTCAATAAAAATAATTACTTATTTTAAATTAATATCACATTTACATATTATTTTTATTGAATAAGATTTTTTATATTAGATATAAAATAATTTATTATTATAGACACTTTTAAAGAAGGCACATTAATTATATATTAAAACAATAAAAATATCTTATATTTTTTTAACTGAGAGAATATATGAATACATATTTATTCAATTTTTTTTTTTGGTAAGACATGGGTAATAACAATGTAGCAGAGACGTTTTTTTAAAAAAAAAAGATGCATGGAGTAAAAATAAACCCTTTGTGATTAGATTAGCTGAAAACACAGGGGCTCAGGCAAGAGGCTTCAGCAAGCAATGAAAGACGAAAGTTTGTAACGGTGCAAGTTAATGTTGAATAAGCTAGTAATGCTAATCAACAATGATGAAGAGTGAAGGAGCATAAATGATGCCCCGTGGGAGAATGGTGTGTGTCTGAAAAGGGGGGGGGGGGGGGGGGGGGGGGGGGGGGGGGGGGGGGGAGACAGAGAGGGCATGGGGTAGGTGGGGGAGAGTGGGTCAATGTGGGATGTTGCGTGGGAGCTGAGTCAGCTCCTATCCTTCTTTCCACCTCCTTTCCCTTCCCTCTTCCCCACTTTTTTTTTGTTTTCCCTTTTATTTTCAAAAACCTGAAATATTACTAATTTGAATTCTCCTTATATCCCACCGTGTGCAGGGATAGAGTTAAAAAATTTTAATCAAGGAGACCAATTGGCAAAAAAAGCATTCATGTCAAGAATTTCAATCACTAACGATTACAAAAATAAATAACTTTTTATAGAAAACTTCCCATATAATCTTTTAAACTTTTAATTGAGCAATTTTATAATAAATATCAAACATATCTTCAAATTTTTGTTACAAATCTTGATAGAGTTTCTTAGCAATTTTCACATTTTTCTTATCAAATATAAAATAAAAACAAAATTAAATGACACCAATACTTTACAAGTATATGTAGTGTCACTTTGTTGAAAATAAATAGATTGTGTGATGACTATATATTCAACAACTGAAAAAATTCATTATATATATACATAAAAAAAAAACTATACATGTAATTGAAATGTGAGAATTGTCTAGTGTTTCCAACCCACTATACCATGTTAGTTTAGCCCCTTTCTCTTTAAATCTCATCATTTTCACCAAATTAGCAATTGTTAATAAAAAATATCTTGCAATTTATCATTATGCTTACAAGATGGAACACCAAACATCAACAATCATATTCAAGTTTTAAAAAAATAAATGTATATCAACTACTTCCTTCCTTATAATAAAAAGCTATTTATAATTAATAAGCCAAACACTGAACAATATATATATATATAATTAGTTTAGGGAGAGCAAAAATATACAACCCTTACGCTTTATTTAAAACAATTAAAAAGATAGGGGCCTTAATGCCTCCTGTTTCCACCATTGGAATTGCTATTATCAACAACCTGTCAAAATTAATTTGAACTTTTGCTATACAACTATCATGTGTGATTGTTGTACTACCGAGCCTCAAAGATACATGTCATATGTTTTTAATCTATTTATTTAAAGTAACAACATTTCTATACTCTAACACCGATCTTAAAATAAATCTTTTTTTTCTTAGCTATTACTCTCTCTCTCCTGCTCATAATAAAGTCATTTTATATAAGTATTATTTGATTCAAATACATGACATTTGATAGTTATTGTATTTTTTTTAAATGATATTTTATTTTATTTATTTTTTTTAAAAAGTAAATTAAAATTATTATTTATCAATACACTTACGTAAATATTTAATAAAATATAATTTAAAACATGTACAAATTTGTTAAAAAAAATTACATTTCAACTAATTTTTTTTCCCTTCACTTGTGAAGTTGTTATCTGGCATATATTAATATTATTTACTTATGCCAAATCATTATCCAAGCCCCCTCCCCAGTCCCACGTCTTACCTCTTCATCTCGCCGGCTTGGCATTGGCTATTTGGCCGTCATCCCCCTTCATCTCCCCACATCTCATTTCACCTTTTTCACCCAACCCCCTCTCCCTTTTTACCTTTATACCCTCTCCTCTCTTCTATTTCCCTTCTTGTCTCTTTTATTTCCCTCCTCCTCTCTTTTTATTGCCCTTCTAATCCATTTTTTTTTAATTATTACCTAATTGAACACCAAGATTTTAGATTATTCTGTCGGTGGGGGGGGGGGAATGATTTCGACCTCGCTTCTTTCAGACGACTATTCAGTGTGCAGTGTTATTAATATATTTTCAAACTATTTTTAACATGATTTCTAACACATTTGTTGAAGAAAATAATAAGTATTCAATATAGTTGGTTTTAATTATATATACGTACACACACACATATATATGTTCTCCACCGTCCACATTTTATTTTTAGTTACAACTTACAACATGTTTTATTTTTGAAAACTAAATAATTCAACTCTGTTAATAATACCTAGTGAATTTAATATGCCATGTCACGTAGCAGGACTGGGTGAAATGTGTAGGATGATTAATGACTTGTAGTTATATGGTGATAGGGAAAAAAAACTTGGAGAGTAAAAAAAACATATTGCGATTCCACAATCAAAGTATAAAATTTTGAATGATTCAATCATTTGTTGTTTTTTTTTCCTTTTTTAAAGTCCAGCTTCATATCCTAAATATAGCTGTCATGTTTACTAGGCGAATATATATATATATATATATATATATATATTAGCTGCAGTGCTAAATCAAGTAAGCACTTCACGCGTGGTGAGAGCCATCTAATTAAAACGACA